>NC_054372.1:148279841-148879841 GCF_017654675.1 Xenopus laevis | reverse complement strand
CTCTACTTACATTCTCATAAAAAGAAATTAAGTTAGTCTGGCAAGATCTATATTATCCTTTATTAACCCTTCGAAAAGCTTTCCTACCACTGACGTCAAAAATGTTGTAAAAAACGCTAGAGACTTTTCTTTTTTTAATGCGAAATTGCCTTCAAAAGTTCAAACTATTAAAGATTTATGTGTGAGCAATTTGTTTTAAACTAATTTGAGGGGCATGTCACATTTGTTTAAGGGTGGGCTCATGTCTAGGGCATTAGAGGATCTCTTCTGTCTTTATTATGACTCGTTGGACATGTGTTTGAAAAAGTGGCCACTTCAAACATTTGCACCAACATTAATATTAAAGATGTCCATACAACTTTAAGGTACCCGCCCTATCTATATTAACCTAAGCACAAGAGTGCAAGCAAAGTTTCGCTAGGCAGAAATGAACCCTGGCGAAAATTCACTAAGAAATGCTCGGCCAGCCAAAATAACGCTAAATGCTAAATTTGGCAGCTGAGACTCAACTTCATATATCATAGTGGTAACGCATTTGTGCCTGGCAAAGTGGAATCGAGTGTGGCGAATCGGTCGCTGGTGAAAATTCGCCCTTTAGTGAATTTGCCAAATGATTTTAACAGATCAATTAAAATGGCAGCATGCATCACAGGTCGGCAAATAGGAATCCAAAATATGTAGGAACATCCAATTTACAGTATATTTCCAGAGACTTTTTCAGGGGATTGGAAAATATTGAAAAGCACTACCAACAATTACTTTTGATGCCCAATGTAGAACAACATGAAAAACCAATATTACTCCTTTAAATTGGGAGGTTACACCAGGTAAACCAGCCATTGCTCATCCTAGGGGGCATCCAAATGAAATATACTGTTAGTCAACACTAGGTTATGGTGTCATTGCAGTGTCCCTAAACTAATAATATCCCCCAAGCAACCCTTTTAATGGTGGCCTTATGCCTTGGGTGGGTGCTGGTTTGGGCAATCTCTCATTATTATTAAGCATAAACAATTCCAACATAATGGGGCCAAATAAAGGGTGTTTTCCAACCCCTAAATAAAGCCGTGTCCCTGTTTACTAAACATTATTGCAGAACTAGAGTGAAAGACCTTGTTATAACTGTGATCAAGAGCTAAAATTATTTGATAAAATAACTGACTTTGTGGGTTTTGTGGCCAAATTCTTTTCATTTCTGCAGCACTCTAAAAATGACACCAGTAAGATTCCTTGCATTCAGAGAATGATATCAGTGATGTGATCTGCAGCTGGTTAAATAAGCTGGGGAAACCAATTTGTCAGGCTGTGTGTTTTTATGGCTATTTTTTTAATAGTGAATCATACAATGTCCGAGAATCCAGCAGCTGTTTGAAAGGAGTTGTAATTAGACGCGTTCTTCTAATGCATAGGGCAGGGCACGGGTGACTCATTGCACTTCCCGCAGAAAGCACTCACTGTAATTAATTTGTTCCTAATAGCGCTACTCTGCCATCATCATATCAAATATAGAAATGTTATTAGACTCAGATGCTTCAGAACAGGAAACACAGAGAAGGTGAGCACAAAGGGGAAATATCAAATATTCTCTTCTGTGGGGTTTCTGCATAGTAAAATAATATTTATTATATTTTCAATTATTGTTTGACCTTGCGAGTATCTAGGCTTGCTCTTCCATTCACTTTCCTTATGAATACTGTATTGTGTATTAGACACGGAATGGGATATTTTAGGCATGTGCGGTACAATTTGGACCATTTTGCCAGGCCCCCTGGGTTTAAATATAAAACGTAATAATAGTTAATTACTTAGATATTAGTACAGATATAGGATCTGTTATTCAGAAACCTGTATAACTGGTTTCCAGGTAAAGATTCCCATAGCTGTAATAAGATGCAACCTTGTAATTGATCTCAGCTAAGACATACTTCATCCTTATATGATACAAAACAATGCTATTGGGTTTAATTTATTCATTCATTCATTCATTCATGTTTAAATTATTATTTTTTTTAGGGATACTGTCATGGGAAAAAATGTTTTTTTCAAAATGCATCAGTTAATAGATTTTTCTGTATTCAATTCTGAAATCTGACATGGGGCTAGACATTCTCAGTATCCCAGCTGCCCCCAGTCATGTGATGTGTGCTATGATAAACTTTAGTCACACTTTACTGCTGTACTGCAAGTTAGAGTGATGTCACACCCTCCCCCCCCCAGCAGCCAAACAAAAGAACAATGGGAAGGTAACCAGATAACAGCTCCCTAACACAAGATAAAAGCTGCCTGGTAGATATAAGAACAGCACTCAATAGTAAAATCCAGGTCCCACTGCGACACATTCAGTTACATTGAGTAGGAGAAACAACAGCCTGCCAGAAAGCAGTTTCACCCTAAAGTGCTGGCTCTTTCTGAAAGCACATGACCAGGCAAAATGGCCGGAGATGGTGCCTACACACCAATATTACAACTAAAAAAAAAAATACACTTACTGGTTCAGGAATGAAATTTTATATTGTAGATTTACACTGCAAATAATTCACTCTACATTAAATGTAGAGTGAATTATTTGCAGTGTAAATTTCACTCATGTCTCTATCTTTTGCCATCTTCAGGACCTGCCCCTCCACCCAGTTGCATTTTGGTGAGTGGGGAGGCTAATATACCCAACCAAGGTCTAGATTTACCACCTCACTTTGCTGCAAAGCAGATCAATACTAAGCTACTGGGGTGAAAAATTATGCAGCTGCTAACCTTCCACCGATAAGCAGTAAAGCAGAGGAACCTGGGCAGAGGCACAGCAACTGGGGGCACAGGTTATTGAAAAGGCTAAAATTATGGCAATCTTTATGTTTGCCAGGGTTTATTTAGGTTAAACTGGAGTGAATGACTTCTAGTATACAGAGACCCTAGCAACTAGATAAATTCCAGAATCTCAAAACAGAAAACACATACAAAGAATAACTGCAAAACTGCAAATAACCTTGCCATTGTCTACAACATACTATAAATTATGTTTAAAGGGGAAGTAAAGTCTAAAATAGAATAAGGCTAGAAATGCTGTATTTTGTATACTAAACATAAACATGAACTTACTGCACCACAAGCCTAATCAAACAAATGATTTATGCTTTCAAAATTTGTTATACATCTTTGCAAGATCATCCCTTTTGTGTAATGTTACTGGATTATAGGAAATATCAGGGACACAATTAGAAATGTTGCACTGGTCGGAGTATATGAGCTGTAATACCTTTTAACCACCAACATTCCTAGAATTGGTATATACCTGTCCCTTTCACTACCCTAGATATAAATCTTTGTTCTTTTTGCAAAATCATAATGAGCCATATCATATTATAACTGCAGTAAAGCACTGCGTATCTTGACAGCGCTATATAAATAAATGATGATGATGATGTCGTATTATCATCGAACTGAGGCTGCACTTATTAAATCTGACAGTTCAGCAAAGTTATCAGCTACATTTGTAATTAAAACTTCCCCTATCAGGTGCTCCAGCAACAAGATGATTTATCTTTCTCCAACATCAAAGGACTGAGATTATAAAGAGATTTTTCTCCAATGGGATTTCTTTGCCAGATATCCAGTTCATAATAAACAACAATCACCCAGAGCAACGGAAAGGCAGTAAGTGGTGCTCCAGCTGCTGCAGAAAAACCCAGCACCAATTTGTGTGCTTTATTCATAGAGAGATGCCTATTTCTATTTTACAAATATGGGCCAGGCAAATAAATTAAATCTATAAAATTAAAAGCGATAATGACATGGTTAGGAAGCCAATCAACTCATGACAGTTGAGGCAAGGGTGGTACTTTCAAATGAAAAATACCATTTATAAGATTATATAATATCCTTATATCCCTGGCATGGGGTGATAGAACTCCCCTGTTCTCTTCCATTTCAAAGGATCGAAAATGTAAGTCTTCTAAAATGATGTAAAAAGTGACAAATTCATTGAAAAGTGCACTTGGGCTGTTGTCAGTAGTGTATGCCCCCCATCTACTCGACAAAGGCTGAACACTATAAGCATGATTATTATCTGTTACACAATCTAGGGAGCAACTGTGTGCAGCAGGAAAAATACCAGAGATCCTATAGGTGAAATACACTGCATCGTGTTTGAATTCTGCGGGGAGGAACCTACCCCTAAGTGATGTCTTTGAAGCAGCCCAGCTTGTGGAGGTATTGGCACAAGTCGGTGAGAATTTAAGACAGCTGACATACAATGTCAATTATAAGAGACTGAAAATATTTTCAGGTGTGGAACCCACTCCTCCGGGTGAAGAGACCTTTGAGGTCTGGAGAGATTCTGCTATGACCGCTGTTGCTGATTGGCCTGGGTCTGGACCTGCTTTGTGTCGCAAGATTCAAGAGAGTTTGCAAAGGCCTGCACTGGACCCCATTAAGCTACACAGAGAGGTGTACCCGCAAGATGGTCCTGAGAAGTTAATAGAACTGTTGGAAGATACATATGGACCAGTGGAAGATGAAATTGAGATGCTGCACAAGTTTGTCTTGCATGCAGAGGAGAGTCTATCTGGATGTTTGAAGAGACTGCAGCAGATGTTAAAGTTACTTGTTTGCAGAAGGATCATTGCTACTGATCGTGTTGATTCCATGAGGCTGCAACAGTTATGGTTAGCGCCACACGTGGACAAAGGGGTGTTGAAAGGGTTACAGTTACATAAGAAATAGTTTTTTGTTAAATATCACAATATACATTTTCTCAAAATTAAATATTTCAGTAATATTTTCCTTGGAACAGAATGCTAATAATGTTTTTATGGATGTGTAGATCATAATGGGACAACATCATTAAAAGTAGTAAAGTATGGACACTCCTCCTCTATAGTTATGACACTGGATTAAGATGTGCCCTAAATGTATTGTTAGCAGGTGTTCTGAAGTGTTGTACAATAAATGAATATAATGTACAATGAACAAACAGGTAAATATGGCCCTGTTCAAAAGATCTTTCTTTTGAACAGGGCCTCTTCATAGACATGAGGCAACTTGTTAATCTTACATTTTACTTGCCTGTTAACGTGCACTTCAACAGGAGTTGGTCACTATAGGTACATACCCCGCAGTCACAGAGTTGCTTCCATTGACTCTGTTCTCTATTATGTTCCTTTATGGGGGAGAAGAGGCAATGTTCTTATTATTAACATGTATTTCTAAAGCACTAACCTATGCTGTAGCACTATACAATAAATTAGCTTTTAAAATGAATATACAGAATTACATACAGAGCGACCAATAACTGATACAAAAGCTGAAGAGGGCCCTGCTTAGAATCTAAAGATCAGGGGGTAATCACACGAGATTGCTAAAGAAGTCAATTTATATGTTTTAGCCATGGTTATTCCTGCAATTGTTTATTTCCACCCTCTTCCCTGTACCATGCAGCAATGGCTCCTTGGGAAATATCGGTTACAACGAGGTGGGCAAGGCTGTCCACACATCTGTTTGTGATTTTGTATCTTGGGTCTACTCGCAGACTGAAGAATTCATGGGAATTATTAGTCTTTAATGCAAGTTTGAGTGTTCCTCTGCTACTGGAGGCTGTTTGCTTCACTAAGGGCTCTTACACACGGGTGGTTTTACCTGCGCTCCCCTGCGTTGCCCTTTCTTCCGTTCAGCCGCAGGGGAGCACAGGATTAGTCAAGGGGACTGTATTCACACAGACGCATGTATGCACCGAACGCAGGTGAAAAGCAACATTCTGCATCCCACCTGCATTTGGCGCTTACATGCGTCTGTGTGAGTACAGCCCCCTTGACAGTAATTGAATGCATCTAGTCCTGCGCTCCCATGCAGCTGAACGGAAGAAATCGCAACGCAGGAGAGCGCCGGTAAAACCGCCCGTGTGTAAGAGCCCTAAATCTATCAGTCATTGGAGCTAAACAAGTGCTGAAATCCAATGTACTGTATATAATAAACTGGATAATTATTATTTTTATGAATTTTTGTTTTGGCCATCAAATGATTCCAACTCATACATGCACTTTTGCTTTAATTCAGTTATTATGTATTTTTATATGTGTATAATTTTTTATTTTTGTATCAATCCTAGGTGTGGGACTCGCTATTTTAATCACATGGATAATGTAATTCATAAGAGCTTTATGCTGAGAGCGCTACACTAACCCACAGTTTACATTAACCTTCCACAAAACATCCCTTAATAGCACAATCCCTTTTCTCCTTCGCACCACAATGCAATTTAAAGATTATATGTAGGCTCTGAGAAGAGAGTATAATGTATTATTTATACAGAGCATTGCATATTAATGACCAAGAGGCCCATGTTCCATTTTGCAGCTATAAATAGGTATGTGCGCAGATGTACTAACAGATGACTTCTCCTTGCATTGCTCAAAAAGATTTGAATAGTTTTCCACAGAGAAGGATTTTGAGTTTGATTTTCCACATTAAATCTACATTACTCTTTGTAATACTCACATACTTGAAATGGAATAAACAATGGCCATAGAGCAGATAATATGCATAGCAGACAAGCCATGCCTCCATAGGCTGATTTTAATTAGGGGCATGATTTTCAGATGCAGAACCATATAGACAAAGCTTGGGTACACTAACCACATAGGTGCATTAGCTACATAGGATTTGCCACCAGTCTGTTAATGTTTGTATCACAGAAAAAAAGGATTACAATTATTTGCTTAATCTTGATATTATGGGAGATGCTTTCTCTGTGATTCAGAGCTGCCAGGTTGCTGGATAAGAGATCCTATTTGTGTACTGGAAATGGAGTGTGTAAAACAGGAACTTAAGCAATTCTGAAAAGCTGGTGAAAATGTTTGACCACGCCTGTTTTTTTTTAATTACCATGTTCATTTTACAAAATTTGGCTGGTTATGAAAGTTTGAACACATTTCTGTGGTTTTTATTTGTTGTTACAGTTTTGCTAATGAAGGTGATATTGCCTTTCAAGCTGCATGTCACAGTTTCCCTAAGAGACCTGTTTATCTAAAATCCTTACAATTGTGTCTTTGCTTATCTTAAATTGTTACAAAAGTATCTGAGTGCACCTGCCATGTATTCTGGGCTCTCGGTCAAAAGCCAATTGAATTTTAGAAACTTTGTATCTTTTTTTGTCTGTTCAGTGCAGGAGATCAAAGAGAAAGTTGGGAGATTTCAGTAACAATCCAGGACTGCAGGTTGAGCTGTCAAATACGGGACTGTCCAGCAAAAAACGGGACTGTTGGGAGGTATGTGCCTGAAGGAGGAGAGGGGTTGGGCTTGACTCTGCATGCCTGCCGTGGTGAACTATAGGGGAAGTAGACCCCACAGGGGGGACAGGCCTTGGGATGTGCTTCCTCCAAAGCTACGTTTTAGTAACTCGAGGGCCGCATGTGTCCCAGGATGGATATGAATGCGGCCCAGCTTGAAGGAGAGAAAAGGAAGAAAAGGGAAAAATAAGAAATAAATGAATGGAAATACAGAGAAAACAAGAGTTAAATAACACTTTGTGCTCTCTAATAGTGATGGGCGAATTTATTCGCCATGCGCGAATTTGCCCATTTCACTGGTGGCAAATAAATTCGTAAATTTGCCTTGAAAATTAGCTGGGCACCAATTTAGACGCCAGCGATGATAAATGGACGCCCATTGACTTTAACGGGTGACAGCGTCAACTTTGACGCCGGCGCCCATTTTGACACCAGCAAATTGACGGCAGCGTCAAAATCACTGTTTCGCGCACTTCTTGCAAGTTTCGCAAATTTCGCAGTGAGGTGCTGTTTGTTTCAGTCCCACAGGCAGAAGGTGTCTCTATGCAACAACATCTGCTTTCTGCTCCACAGGGGCAACTTTGGTTTGTGCAATGCAGATTGTGCTTTGGAACCTTAGATCTCGAGTAAGTGATGCACCGAGAGGGGCCCCTGTCTCCGGCCCAACCCGCTCTCGTTGGGAAGGAACAAAGATTCGCTAACTGTGCGCTGGATTAGCGCTGGTGGGGAGCGGAGAAGGGGCAGCAGCGGAGAAGGGGCAGCAGCGGAGAAGGGGAAGCAGCGGAGAAGGGGAAGCAGCGGAGCTGGAAGAGGAAAGTGAATAAATGACAGACAGCGCCTGCTTGATTCACTAAGGTACTTAATAAAGACAAGTGGAGGAGAGAAAGTGAAAATCCTTTAACAAAAAGACAAGAAGAAGAGGTATGAGGAAGAAAGAGGCCTGATCTGATGTTCTTCTGCTTAGGAAAGGTTTGAGAAAGGTTACTATTTTTTTCTTAAAGGGATACTGTCATGGAGAAAAAATTTTTTTTCAAAATGAATCAGTTTATAGTGCTGCTCCAGCAGAATTCTGCACTGAAATCCATTTCTCAAAAGAGCAAACAGATTTTTTTTATATTCAATTATGAAATCTGACATGGGGCTAGACATATTGTCAATTTCCCAGCTGCCCCAAGTCATGTGACTTGTGCTCTGATAAACTTCAATCACTCTTTACTGCTGTACTGCAAATTGGAGTGATATCACTCCCCTCCTTTCCCCCTCCCAGCAGCCAGACAAAAGAACAATGGGAAGGTAACCAGATAACAGCTCCCTAACACAAGATAACAGCTGCCTCGTAGATCTAAGAACAACACTCAATAGTAAAAACCCATGTCTCACTGAGACACATTCAGTTACATTGAGAAGGAAAAACAGCAGCCTGCCAGAAAGCATTTCTCTCCTAAAGTGCAGGCACAAGTCACATGACCAGGGGCAGCTGGGAAATTGACAAAATGTCTAGCCCCATGTCAGATTTCAAAATTGAATATAAAAAAATCTGTTTGCTTTTTTGAGAAATGGATTTCAGTGCAGAATTCTGCTGGAGTAGCACTATTAACTGATGCATTTTGAAAAAAACATGTTTTCCGATGACAGGATCCCTTTAAGCAGAAGAACGTCAAAGCAGCCTCTTTCTTTCTTTCTCTTGACAACTTCTGTGACTACTTGGTGGTCAGAATGGTCGGAAACTGACCAGCAGGTGGCGATGATGTAACAAGATTCCTTCATATTAACAGTGCATGTATCCCTTAAAGGGATACTGTCATGGGAAAACATGTTTTTTCAAAATGCATCAGTTAATAGTGCTGCTCCAGCAGAATTCTGCACTGAAATCCATTTTTCTAAAGAGCAAACAGATTTTGTTAAATTCAATTTTGAAATCTGACATGGGGCTAGACATATTGTCAATTTCGCAGCTGCCCCAGTTATGTGACTTGTGCTCTGATAAATGTCACTTTACTGCTGTACTGCAAGTTGGAGTGATATCACCCCCTCCCTTTCCCCCAGCAGCCTAACAAAAGAAAAATGGGAAGGTAACCAGATAGCAGCTCCCTAACACAAGATAACAGTTCCCTGGTAGATCTAAGAACAACACTCAATAGTAAAAGCCAAGTCCCACTGAGACTCCTTCAGTTACATTAAGTAAGCCTGCCAGAAAGTAGTTCCATCCTAAAGTACATGCAAAAGTCACATACTGTAACTGGGGGCAGCTGGGAAATTGGCAATATGTCTAGCCCCATGTCAGATTTCAAAATTGAATATAAAAAAATCTCTTTGCTCTTTTGAGGATTGGATTTCAGTGCAGAATTCTGCTGGAGCAGCACTATGATGCATTTTGAAAAAAACATGGTTTCCCATGACAGTATCCCTTTAATATCTTGAAATTAAAAATAAATAATGAATGTAAATTGAAAAAGTTCTTATAGCAGTCTCATCAATTTTACATACAAGGTTTACTTATTCTTCAAGGACTGGAGCCAAAAACTGCACTGCACTGCAGCCTTACCAGGGACAATCCAATAAACCAAATACATTGGTGTTAATCAAAAACAAACTATTTCTATGACAATAGCATCCTTTAATTTATATTCAACTTTGTAGTTCTTCTAGTACTGCTGAGAATTGATAATGGTGAAATGAGTGGTAAAAATAGGTGAATATGCCTGTAAATTCCACTCCTGACATTTAATGGGAATTGTTCTGAAACAGGAGCTTTGCGAGTCTTTATGCAAAAGGACAAACTAACACTAGGGAAAAGAAATGCAATATTTTACTATTACCTATCTGTTTGGTGTGCCTGTGCGTCTGCAAAATGTCATGCTCTGATGCACATATAGCCTGATTCCAAACCAAGGGCAGGGGATCAAGCAGAGTTTGCAAGTTTGCACAGGTAGAAAAGAGCTGACTTCATGCTCCCCAGGGCAGTTCTTCTGTATGGAGATACTCAAAGGTTTTTAATACATAAAATAAAGTGAAATCAAGCTGGTGAGTCAGCATTGCATTGCATTTATTTCTTCACATTACTGTCTGTTTTTGGAGCCCAGCCATCCTTTTCTCTACAAGAATTGAAGGTCAGCAGACTTGTCTGCTCCTTCCCATAAACAAAGAATTCATGATACAGGCTGGTGCAATATATTGGGAGGTAGTACTGGCATATAATGGTCTATCAGATAGGATTGGGCCCAGAACGTAGTTAAGATAAAATTTAGAATTTCTTGTTCTCCTATATATTCTCAGAACTACTGAAGAATGGCTGATACAGCAATGTGCCCTATGTCTGTAACGTTTGTTTGAGGGTCCCCTTAGCTCACACCAAGGTTGGATCTGCAAGTGGAGACTTGAAGCTAAACAGTCCGACAACCACTGACTTACTGCACAGTATTACACATTGCAGAAAAACAAAATCAGTAGAACAATTCAGCTTGCTTCACAAACAAAGCAATTTAAAGTAAAATCCAAAGGTTTCGGAAAAGCCAATATCCCAAGCAATCATTTGGGTAATCTCAAGGTTTCTTTGCCGAGGTGGCAAAGGAGAATTGAAGTGACAGTAGAATGAAATATTTATGTGTGTGAATACCAGTCACCTCTCTCTGATATATCCGCTAGAAAGTGATTTAGGGCAGCGCTAACTGCTAGTAGCTGTTTTCCACTTCAGTGATTTTCTGAATTCCCTTCTGTTCAATGCCTGGAAATTCAGACCTGTCAGTGCAATGTTTTGGGAGCAGCAAATTTGTTCCATTGCTTGGCTGAAGATTTACTATACTGCCCTGTGCTGATCATTCTTCTCTTTTTGCGTGTCAGCTGGGAAGGAATGATTGGATTATGGCATCAGAGCTTGAGGATTTGTTGAAGAAAATCAACATTTAATTAAAAAAATACTTAACCCCCACCTTGCTAGAGCAGGATGGCTGATAGGGTAGCAATGGTTTTCCCATAGTGCAAACTGAATAATATTGTAGGTTTACATTCTAGTTAATGTGGCAAGTAACCTTGGAATAATGATGGAAAATATATAGTGTACATATAGTTGTGTGGCTGATATTTATATAAAAGAAAGTCATCCATTTGATTTCTTTGGCAAATTTTCCTTTGCTGCATATAGAGCAATCATACCATAATTATTCCACCCCCTCTTTTATAGATATCGCTGTGTTCCTATGTAATGTCAGAAAACTGCACTGTAGCAGGTTCCTTCACAAGACACTTATGCTGTAGCCAACACAGCTGTGCAGACACAATAGACTAAAGATCAAATGTTAAAATGAGCCATTGGAAGACTGCTGTCAATTCCAAGCACATAGGATGACTGACAATGCTTTGTAATAGCAATGTCTTGTACATCACTTTACAGGCAGGATCAAAGCCATATCCAAACTGACATCCCCAGATAGACAGCATTTAATCCTACCAGTGCGTGTTTACAAGGCAGTTCCAAGTGGAATCCTTATCTCAGCCTGAGAAGTAATAGAGGTATTTTATTTCTCAGATCTCACAGGCCAGTGCTGCCTGTTTACATTACTTGGTTATGACACTCTTAGGCCAAGGATACCCCTATCCCCTGGGGCATCTCTCATCCCCCTCAAGAATGACACAGAGACTTAATTGGTGCAAAATATGTGTGGAAGTCACTTTCTTTATTTATTACTTTTTGCTAAAAAGGACTAGGTACCCCCTGACCCCCAGCTGCGGCTCCTATCACCAACCTGGGCATTGTGCCCACACCGTAATAGACAACCATAGGGAGCAGGGATCATGGGGCCAAGCGCCCTCTGTGACCAATCAGTCGCCCATCCTCCTGCTCCCAACCGTGTGCATAACTGGCGCTAACCCCAGCCCCTTGCATGACTCAGACAAGACCGTGCAGTCAAAGTCTGCTCCACACTAGTGACTCTCCAAAGGGTAGGCCTGCACTGTAACCGTCTTTTCTCCTGGAGCCGCACTGCCGCCACCCAATGGAAAAGGGGGGAGGGGTACCACCTGTCCTTTTCCATGGCCCACCTATACCTCCTGTGACTTCCACCACTCCTGAATAAATGACCCGATGTTCCCTAAAAACAGATCCAAACCCTCACTTGACAGATGAACTCCATCTTCCCTAAAGAACTGGTGTTGCTTACTTCTTATGTTGTCGTGCCTTATGATACCTTTCCCAAAGGAACACATGAATTTATGCATGGCCCGGTTCACTTTCTTTCTAGCTTTCTCCACGCCTTTGGGTGAAATTGCCCCCCTCCAATTGCTCCTCTGTATAATGTCTGACCAAGCTAACCCCCCGACCTTCCTGTTTTCCAGCATCTCCGACAAGTCGGCCCTCATGTTCTCTATGAGTGCTGGAGTCTTTTTTGACGTGAAATCGTTTCCCCCTGTATGAATTATAACTAAATGCACGAAATTAACTCGATGGAGCGCGTTATAGAACCTACCTTTTAGCTGCTCCCATCTCATACCTCTCCAACCCTGCCATGCCAACTTCATGTGTTCCTTTGGTAACCCCAGCTGTTGCCCTGCTGCATGCTTTTTGGCCCAAAAAATAAATGAGTGCCCTATGACCAATATGTTGACAGCAGATCCACACCTTGCTGCGAATTAAATACATATGCAGGGTTAGCTTCCATTTCTCATTTTTTCCACGGGCCGTATATACTTCCTATATGCCTCTGATTTCCATCTCCCCATCTTTTTTATCTTCTCTATACACTCCCCCCTCATTGCTGCCTCTGTTGCTGCACCTATTCTGAAAGAATGTGAACTAAATTTCTTTGGGTCCCAACCATTGACTATTACTGCCTTCTTCAGCACCTGGCTAAACTGGAAAGCAGAAAGGGGGGATGAGTCTTTGTGCAGTAGTAGCAGCTGCCCACCCCCGGGCCGGACTGTCCTATAATTCACCAGTGCCTTGACCGTACATGTTATTTTACCTGTGGCCTCTATACCTATCCACCTCCCTTTCCCTTCCTGATCAGTTTTAGATCTACTAACATAGACCAATGCTTTCCCCTCTTGTATAACTACGTGCTTGTCCATTAAACCTTTCCCTGCTGCCTTTTTTGATGGGGGGGACCAATTCACTCAACCGCAACGCCCCCCCAAATGCTAATGTGAATGCTGCCCTGAACAGCATATATTCAAATTGATCAAAACAGACCTTTTTTAATGCCCTTATGACCAGAGTCAGCCTGCTTTCCACTATTGGTTCTCTCTCATCTACTCTAGGGCCCTCCGCTCTTGCCCATCCTTTTATAACTTTCCTAATTACTGGGCTGCGTACTATCTCAGGTCTACCTTCTGCTACTGAAAAATGGGAAATCGCCGCTAGCGTGGCGCTGGCGCCTGCTTTTGATTTTCCCTCCCTATACATTAACGCCAGAAATGACAACAAATCCTTAGTGCTGCCCTCCCTCTTACCGCTTTCGCAGAATAGTTGCCATCTTTTCCATGCCTTTTTGTATGCGGCAAGAGTTCTCTCGGATACAGATTTCCCGTACAGCTCTTCTAAGAGAGGTTCACCAACTGCCATAAATTATCAGGGCAATTATGAGGTGTTTTTGCTGCGTTGGGTGCCAATTTAAAGAAAAGATCCCATTTTTCCCTTGACAATGCGTCTGCCAATGTGTTATCTACACCTGGGATGTGCTGCGCTCTAAATGAGATGTTAAACCTCATGCAAATTAAAACTAACTGTCTCAATAGATTGATTACTGGGGCTGAATCTGATGATAAATTATTAACTGCACACACCACCCCCATATTGTCTGATATGAACCGAATTGCTTTATCCCTAAAATCTCCTGCCCATAGCTCCAGTGCTACTACTATGGGGAATAACTCTAGCAAAGTCAAATTCTTAGTTAAACCCAACTCACGCCATGCTTGCGGCCACCTGCCAGCACACCACTTTCCTGCAAAGTAAGCTCCATAACCAATGCTACCTGACGCATCTGTTAACAATTCCAATTCTCTGTTATTCCTTGTCTCAGATAACCTTATTCCGTTAAATTCTGTCAAAAAACTATCCCAAACACCCAAATCTGCTCTTAACTCCTTAGTTATCCTTATTTTGTGGAATGGTTTTTTAACCCCTGTCGTAGCCTTTTCCAACCTTCTCTTAAATATCCGACCCATTGGAATTATTCTACATGCAAAGTTCAGCAGCCCCAAAGTCTGTTGCATTTCTCTCAACGTTACTTTTTTAGTCCCCATTAAATTATGTATTGCCTGCTTGCTTTTTTCTACTTTATCCCTTGGCAACCTGCACCTCCTGGCTTTTGTATCTATCTCAATTCCCAAAAAGTTCAACTTTGTAGTTGGCTGCACTGTCTTTTCGTCCGCTACTGGGACACCTAACTCTTTTAGCATCTGTAAAAATATTAACAAGGTTTCCTGGCATTTCCCTGTTTGTTTGGGCCCTATGATTAAAAAATCATCTAGGTAGTGGGCTATGGCCGCATTCCCCGACCTTTGGCATATAAGCCAATGCAAAAATGTGCTAAACATCTCAAAATATGAACATGAAATTGCACATCCCATAGGTAAGCATAAATCCACAAAAAATGCTCCCTGAAAATAACACCCGGTCAACTTAAAACTCTCTGGGTGTAAAGGTAAAAGCCTAAATGCAGACTCTATGTCCACCTTTGCTAACAATGCCCTGTCCCCTTGTCCCTTTACGATTTCTAAAGCTTCGTCGAAAGACTGGTACTGCACCTTGCACTGTTCTTTATCTAGTGCATCATTCACTGATGCCCCTACTGGATATGAAAGGTGCTGTATCATCCTGAATTTACCCTGCTCTTTTTTGGGCACTACGCCTAGTGGAGATACCACCAGGCCCTCTATGGGGAGGACTTCAAATGGCCCTGCCATCCTACCTGCTTTTACTTCTTTTTCAATTTTTTGTTTTAAAACATCCTCATGCTGGCCAGCTGATTTTAAATTTTTATAGATTTTACTAGGGGGGGGGTGTTTGCGCTACTGGAATCTTAAAACCGTCCAAAAAACCCTTTGCTAAAAATACTGCTGCCTCTTTATCTGGGTAACCAAGTAATGACTCACTTAGCTTGCCCATCTGCACTGGCGTTGCCGCTCTTTTGCTGAGCGCCTCGAAAGGGCTGCCTGTTTGCTTGGGTCTCCCTTTTCCTGTTACATTCACTTACAATATGAGAAGATCCACATGCAGAGCATGCATGCCTAAATTTGCATGCATACCCTCTATTACATCTCCTCTCGTTGTATGCGAAACACACGTTCCTTGGTTTGACCGTATAGCTCCCTTTGTTCACATTATGGCTTGTACTACTCTCTTTAGACACCAATCTTGTCCATAAATCTATGTCCTTCTGCCCAAAAGATAACATTTTACTATTTACAATCTTTTTCCTGAAAGCCTGGTCATAATCATACCATGAAGTACCCTTGTAAAACAGATATGTGTCAATTATTGTATCAATGTACTTTATGATATTCAAACTCTGCTCCGGCTTTTTAACTAGGTATACGCTTGAAAAAACCAAAAAACCTTTCAACCAATCAAATATCGATTTTCCCCTTCTCCCTTTTTCCTCCTGTTTCACCCCTTCTTCCTTTCTTGAACTGCTTCCCTAGTTAAACTGTAAATATCCACAAATTTACCCTCTTCTATAGACTTTCTCGCTTTCTTAGGTAAATGTGCTGCAGTCTCTGTAAGTGCGCATGCATATGTATTCCCAGCCCCAGCTAGGACCATTACCGGAGTGGTTTCTTTTGAATTTTTCTCTATACCCCCACCTTTCTCTTTGCCTTTCAGATACTTCTTAAGTATGGCCACCATTTTACCCCCTTCTGACTCACTATCTGAATCCTCTGAATCAGAATCCAAATCAATTGGTATGTCATGTTGCACATTCAACTCACCCATAGGTGCCTCCTTTGCAGCGATTGCCACGATTGGTCTCTGTGTGCTTGTATCCTCTTTCTGCACCCTTGTATTTGCTGTATAGGCTTCTTTTTCCCTCCTTGTTGATGGGCCTGCCTCCTCCTCTTGTCTTTGCGTTCTTTCTCTCCTCCACTGCAACCAGCTCTCCTCTTCCTCCCTGTTTCTAAAATGGAGACTCGGCACCCGATAACCATCCCAATATGGAAACTCCTGTCCCACTGCCCATCCATGTATCCTCTGGTTATACCATTGCCTATGTGCAGGAAAAAACTCATAATTATTGTCGTAACCTCCATACTCAGTATTACAACCATCCCCCTCCCACATGGCATTAAAACCGTTTCCGTTCCACTGTTGGCAGCCTCTATGACCCCATCCCCTCTGGGGGTTCCGTTGCTCAAAAACAGGTCTGTTGTTTCCCCTAAATCTGAAACTCCCCCCTCCCCTGGTCGCTGGGGCTTGGAAATGTTCAGCTCCCCATGCATGGCCATGTTCTGATCCTCTGCGTCCCTCCTCCTCAGGGTTGGGGGCAGCTTCCCTCCCCCAATCCTCTTCCCCTGGAAGCCCCTCTATGCTTGCTCTGCCACCCTGGAGGGAACAGGGGTCGTTGGTGCTGGATCTGCCCCCTGAGGGTATCTGTGGGGCCCTATTGACTATGCCCCTCGTGGCCCCCCCCGTCCCCTTGGTGGTGGCTGGTGCCTTATTGCTTATGGGGTGTAATGCATTGGTGGCCGTGGGAGACTCGTTGGTGGCATAGGGGGGGGCATTGGTGGCCGTGGGGAAAACATTGGTGGCAGTGGGGACCCCCTCCGAGCCCCCCACCCGCCTCCCCCTTGAACCTCCAAACCTCTTCCTTGGATGCTCTTGTTGTGCTGCTCCCCGATCCTCTGTGCGCCTCCAAACTTCTTTCTTTTTCGCACCGCCGGTCCAGCGCTGTTCGTCGATCCGGAAGTGACGTCATCTTGATCCGGTTCTCGTTCTCGCGATGCTTCCTCCTCTTCGCTGACGACGCCGTCTCTTCTGCCGCATCCACCGCTCGCTGACCGACTCCTGACCTGCAGGGAACAACTAAAACAAAAATTAGTCTGCTGCTCCTGGCTTGGTTTCCTCCTTAAGCATCTGTCCCTTCTCTGCCCCAGCCCCCTTTACCTCCCCCAGCCCGCCCCCTTTTTTCCCGCCACCAGGTATCTCTCCCTTTGTTCCCTTTGTATGTGTCCAGGGGGAGGGAAAGGGGGGCTGGGGTGGCAAACAGCCCCAGCTGCGTGACAAAGTACCTAAAGCCCTGGGGGAAGGGGTCCCTTGCCTAAGTCCCACTCTCCCCTATACAGGTTTCGTTCCCTCAAATAACTAATTCTTCTCATATTTCCATTGCCAGTTCTGTAGCTGATGTCACCCCCATCCACTTACCTCAGTCACAGTCAGAATTTGGCCAGGGGTACCACGTAAATATTTAACACTGTTGTGATTTCTACACTAAGGGCAGAGACACGCTCAGATTCGGGAGATTAGTCACCCCCGAAGAAAAGGAGATTTGTCGCCAGGCGACTAATCTCCTCTTCTTCAGGGGTGTCTAATCTCCCCAAACTGCCTCCCTGCCGGCTAGGATGAAAACCGACGGCGGGATGGCACTTGGAGTGCTTCGTTTTCTGAAGGCGCCTGATGTTTCCTTGTGAGGCAACTTCAGAAAATGAAGAGCTCCGAGTGCCATCACACCGGTGATTTTCATTCTAGCCGACGGGAAGGCAGGGGAGGCAGTTCGGGGAGATTAGTCGCCCCCGAAGAAGAGGAGATAATCTCCCCGAATCGCAGTGTGTGTCTCTGCCTAAATGGAAACTTAAAGGGATACTGTCATGGGAAAAAAATTTTTTTTCAAAATGAATCAGTTAATAGTGCTGCTCCAGCAGAATTCTGCACTGAAATCCATTTCTCAAAAGAGCAAACAGATTTTTTTATATTCAATTTTGAAATCTGACATGGGGCTAGACATATTGCCAATTTCCCAGCTGCCCCAAGTCATGTGACTTGTGCTCTGATAAACTTCAATCACTCTTTACTGCTGTACTGCAAGTTGGAGTGATATCACCCCCTCCCTTCCCCCCCCCCCCAGCAGCCAAACAAAAGAACAATGGGAAGGTAACCAGATAACAACTCCCTAACACAAGATAACAGCTGCCTGGTAGATCTAAGAACAGCACTCAATAGTAAAAACCTATGTCCCACTGAGACTCATTCAGTTACATTGAGATGGAAAAACAGCAGCCTGCCAGAAAGCATTTCTCTCCTAAAGTGCAGGCACAAGTCACATGACCAGGGGCAGCTGGGAAATTGACAAAATGTCTAGCCCCATGTCAGATTTCAAAATTAAATATTTATTTAATATATTTTTTCCCATGACAGTATCCCTTTAAAGGAGAAGGAATGTGTAGCTCACAGGGGGTGCCAAATGTTAGGCAGCTCCTAGTGATTGCAATCACTAATCTGATAAATCAGGCCAATACTGCTTTTAGCAGAAAACTGCGCTGTCCCTCAGCAAGCACTACAAGCGATTCTCTTTCTACTTCTTTTCTCTTCAATGCCCGGTGCACATGCATGTGCATACCTCCCAACTGTCCCGTTTTTCATGGGACAGTCCCGATTTTGACAGCTCAAACGGCAGTCCTGGATTGTTAATGAAATGTCCCGACTTTCTCTTTGATCTCCTGCACTGAACAATGTTTCTTAAACATAATTGGCTTTTGGCAGAGAGCCCAGAACACCACCAAGTGCACTTAGATATTTTGTAACAATTTAAGATAAGCAAAGAAGCAATTGTAACAATTTAAGATAAGCAGGTCTCTTGGGGAAACGGACTTGCAGCAATTCCCCTTCATTAGCAAAATGGTAATAACACATAAAAACGACAGAAATGTGTTCAAACTTTCATAACCTGCCAAATTTTGTAAAATGAACATGGTAATTAGGGGGTGTGGCAACAGAATGAGCATGGTCAAAAAAAATTGCTGTGCTAAGCGCACCAAATCTTTTTCTCCCTCTTTCTATTTGAAAAATGTTGGGAGATATGCAGTACTTTTTAAAAAAAATTTTCTTAGAATTTGACATTTCCATTCTACTTGCATGCACACCTGTGCTAAGAAAGAAGAAGCAGGAAGATGATTGCTCCATGATGCTCCAGGTTGGCACCCCACATGTGGCACCCTCAGTGATTAACTTTTCGCTACACCTGGTAAAGTGCAATCTGAGGCACTTGTGGCAAAAATACAAAACAATCCCATGTACATAATGTATAAACTTACATATCAATGGTTTTGCATTTCAGACGCTAAGGAATGAAGTTCAGAGGGCCACAAATGCCATGTGATTAACGCCAGATACAGGGTAAATTAAAATGCACCTTCATGTGTGAGTTTAAAGTATTTTAATCTTTGCTTTTAAGAAAATATAAAAATGTATATAAAAGTAACATGTACAAGCAACTATAACTTAGTTTCAGATACCATACCATACCAAGCATCTGAGGTCCTGCTGAAATTTTTTGTTAAAAATTTCTAAATGCCCATGTTCCCCCCCCCACAAACACCAAAAAATACTTTGCATCACTCTCTTCTTATGTACCCTGGTATATTATTAGGGAACATTAATACCATGACTAGTGCTAGGGGCCCACTTTCCAAACTATTATTCCTCCTCTCAACCTCTTTATTCTATTAGTCTTTTATATTTTCTTAGTCTATTCTTCCATTATTAATAATTTTTTCCCATAAAGAAAAAAGGAATGACCATGAAATTGGCCACATAGTTAGAAGCAAAAGAGCCCACTGACACCTGGGCCCACCGGGTGTTTTCCTGGTATATCGGTGGGCCTGTCCGACACTGAGTGGAAAGTAGAAAGAGAATCGCACAGACACCAAATATGTTGCAGGTGGGGAGCGTCCCCTATTTTTTATTGTGACCACCTGTGCATCATGCACAGGTGGTCACAATAAAAAATAGGGGACGCTCCCCACCTGCAACATATTTGGTGTCTGTGCGATTCTCTTTCTACTTTCCACTGAATGTTCTGACGTGTGCTGACCGTCTTGAGAAATCTGCACCACCTAAGCAGGAACATCAAAGGAAAGGTGAGAGGTGCGGCTCTTTGTACATACAGAACCTGTCCGACACTGACCATGATTATCGTTCTATTCTCTTGTCGGCGGAACATTTTCCAAGGTTTTTAACAGGAAGTTTTAATAGACAACTAAGGGCATTTTAACCACCATTGTAGTAATTTATAATACACATGCCATAAACCTTTTGCATAACTTAGAAAACACCTTTCTGTTGCAGTGATTGAGAATATTCTGGCACCATTATGGGAAGGTATATTTGGGCACATTGATGCCTTTAGGAGCACAATTTTCTATGTATGGCAAAGTACCTAGTATAAAGATGCCTGATGAAGCTGGAATTGACCAGTGGCTAACTTCAATAAGCTGTTATGGTCCATGGCTGGAAGTTGGGTGCAGGTAAGTCTTCTGGTCATCTCTCGTTATCATGAACATAATGATTATTATAAAGACCGTGTCTTAGCTTTTTGTGAAAACAACTATAATAATAATAACCAGAATCAAAAAATATCACTATGTACTGTAGCAAAGAAACAAAATTGCCTGCAAGTTTCACTTGAAAACCAGTAGTTTTGTTTAAACAGTGGCAAGCTCACAAACACAGGGAAAACAAAAACTTAGTTAACAGAAAACCTTACAAAAACCTGATTTTTACCTCATTTGCCCATCAATGTCTGAAGTATAAATACACAGGTAGATTTTGGCTGCTAATGTGGCCTTTCCTGGAATGGGCAGTGCATTTTGGGCAAGTTATCAAAACAGTGATCCTTACATGTGGGGAAAGATTTTATTATTGGGTAAAAGGATTAGGTGCTAATGCCAAAACTATAAAAAAATAAAACATGTTTTGTTCTGCACAATGTTTTTTTTTTCTCTATTAGAATTCTACATTCTATGTACTGGGCAAAATCCCCCAAAAAACCTGATAACTTCAGCAGGGCATCTGTTAATGAATAGGTTTTTTAGAAATTTAAAGGGGGCCCTGAAGATTTTTTTATAGCAATGGTTTTGGTGGGATGAACCCAAAAGTCGTGAAAGCTCAGATCTAGCTGTTATGAAGCTGAGAGCTTTGTGCATATATTTATAACACAAGTGCACGACACAATAAGGCAACACTGTAACTATGACAACAGAACTTGGAAACAACATACCTGCGTGTGGTTGCCTTGTTTTTCAGTATTTTTCCAATGAATCTCAATCATTTTTTTCTTTTGGAAATGATCCATGTACGCATGTAGCCAGGCCACGTAATAAGCTTTGTACTATAGAGTCTATAATGCGCTCTAGCATGCATACACTAGAGAATGTGTTGGGTTAATATCTATATGAAACTAACAATTTTTAGAAATTGCTAGAAACAATGTCACAAATGTCTGCTACTACTACATTATTTTGAAATTTAAATATTGATTTTTTTTCCCCAGACACACACCCTTTGTTGTCATAGCCATTATGACTCCTACAATGTTACAAAACCGATATGTTTCATTTATGTCTAAATCTGTTTAGTGAACCTACCCTATCAAGCAGTTAGATTAGGTCAGTTATGTCCTAGAACAGGGATCCACAATTTTTTTGTTACCAGTGAGCCACATTCAAATGTAAAAAGATTTGGGGAACAATACAAGCATTAAAAAATTATCTTGGGTGGTGCAAAATATGTTCTGTGAGTGGCTATTTGGTAGCCTCTATGTGGACTGGCAGCCTACAGGAGGCTCTGTCTGGCAGTACACCTGTTTTTTATGCAACCAAAACTTGCCTCCAAACTAGAAATTAAAAAATAAGCACCTGCTTTGAGGCCACTGAGAGCAACATCCAAGGGGTTGGGGAGCAACATGTTGTTCATGAGTCGCTGGTTGGCAATCACTGTCCATGAAGCTCCACTTCTCTGATTGGATCTCTAAGAGGAAATAGAATTTTTAAAAGTGCTCATTTTTCATTTACATTGGTTTTATCTAGTTTTCAATATACTGACAGCATTTAAACTGCTAATATAATAAAATGAAACCAATTGGTCTGTTTTCCCAACCAACCTGTAATTTCACAAGTCAAAGAGAAAACAAAACGTTCATGAAACTGCTAATATAATGAAATTGGTCTGTTTTGCCAACCAGAGGACAAAGAGAAAACAAAAAAGGTATATTTATGTGAGCATATACAGCCAACATGATGTTTCGGTCCACTCTGGGACCTCTCTGCCAGAGACAATTTTAGACAAACATTTTAGAAGAAGTCGGAAGTCTTACGACGTGATCTTGCCGTTTTTGTTATGCACAAAAATCCCGGTGTTGCCGGTCTTTTGGAAAGTTATATGATGCTTTACCGTGCACCTGGGTATAGGATAGAATCAGTGTGACATCCCTATATATATATATATATATATATATATATATATATATATATATATATAATTAGTTCTGCCAACCCTTTCTTTTGAACTTGGCTTAAAAAATCAGATCAGACTGTTCTTCGTTCTAGAGAGGAACATCAGAAGACTTCCTTTTTCTTCAAAAATGTTTGCCTAAAATTGTACACAAGCAACTTAAAACCATAACATACTAAATTTTCCGATAGTACTAATTACTACAATGGGAAATATTTTGAGATATATTCCAAATATCAATAAAAGAGAAGTTTCATTATCACCAACTTGATCACTGGTTTAAATAATTACACATAAAGGGGGCTATTTATCAAAATCTGAATTTATCTGCCTTTTAAATAAAAAAAAGTCTGACCAAACTAGAATCCCCAATTTGACCTTATTTATTATTAAAAAATCTTGTTTTAATCGGTTTGAGTAAAAACTCGACAAAATCGAGCAAAAACACCAATCGTGCAGTGGAGTTTTTTTTCCCCTAATCACATGTTTTTTTGGATTTTTGCCCAAAAAGTTCGGATTTTTGGGCTTATTCAAGTGCAGTCCACAGAAACTTCAAAATAGGATAGGGACCGCTACCTTTGACTTATACACAACCTCGGCAGGTCTGAGACAGCGGATTTTCAGATTCAGGCTTTTTGCTGCATAGGGCTGTGATATACAACGTAAAATTTGAGTTTTGCCCCAAAAAGCCAAAACAGAGTTTAGTAAATAACCCCCAAAATGTCCTTAAATGATATAGAATTCAGTTATAAACTCTGGATAAAATCGGTTCTTGGATAATTTGACATTAAATAAAATAAACATAATTCAAAGGACGTTATTGAAAAATGAGGACTTTAACTTCTCCAGAACTGACTGCAAAAAAATGATCCAGCTATCTAAACTTGCAAGTTGATCCAACACATCAATAATCATTTCATATAATATATTAATTCATACAGAAATGTGTCGAGACCAGAATCTTCATTGGGTTGACCTTGCATATACAGCAACATAAACATAAAACAAAACATGTCCTAAATGCAAAGCAACTTTAACTAACACTTATTATATATATTATATACTTGATATATGGGATTTTTCACAAATAAAGTCATTTTGGACAGAAATACAAAGTTATATCAATTCTACTTACAAGCTACAAATAACTATTCATCTATGTTTGGCTCTACTAATAGAGCTAATATATATATAATCTCTTTAGGCTTTATATATATATATTCTCCCAAGAGACCACCCGGGGGATGTAAGGCAACTGACCTCCCTGCCCTTCCCCACCCTTCCAGCTTGAACCACAACTGTGAATGATGCCTTAACCTACCTTTTGTTACATTATTCCTCCAGTACTTACTGTTACATTTTATAAGTACAAGAACAGAATGCATGGGTCACACTGACATTGCCTGGATGATAAAACCTAATATATTGCACAGTAGGATGTCTATTAGCTTGATAAGGCTGAGATTGAATTGCCCATGCAAAGCTGTGATATGAAGGAAGATGCGTGACTTTGTGAGAAGGGGTAGGGAGGACTTTGGGTGCTTAGTGGAGACCTGAGATTCTATGCCAAACATTCTATGCATTGTTTGCTCATTGAAGCCTCTAGGATCTGCCATACTAATTACTCAGTGACCCATTTTAGTGCTATGTTTTTAGGCTATTACATCATGATTTGATTACTGTATATATATATATATATATATATATATATATATATATATATATATATATATATATATATATATATATATATATATATATATATATAATTGCTGCATATATGCAATCATAATAGCCTAGTAAGATGATTTGCTAGGAAAAGAATCCAGACAATGTCCACACTATTATATCTCCTTATGTACTGAAAAGTGTCTTTATTCATTGATCAGTTAACAACTGCAATATTTAACTTTATAATTAATGTCAAATTAAAGATAGTATTATTAATGTATACATGTATTTAGAGTGACACATGACTCGGTAATTCAGCTTTATACATCCTAGAATGTGGCCTGAGACAAGAGTTGTATGTCTTTAACTAAGGTATATGGCACCTAGTAAAAAACACAGCTAAGTACAATCTACATCTTAAAATACACTTGCCTTAAAGGGATACTGTCATGGGAAATATGTTTTTTTCAAAATGAATCAGTTAATAGTGCTGCTCCAGCAGAATTCTGCACTGAAATTCATTTCTCAAAAGAGCAAACAGATTTTTTTTATATTCAATTTTGAAATCTGACATGGGTCTAGACATTTTGTCAATTTCCCAGCTGCCCCTGGTCATGTGACTTGTGCCTGCACTTTAGGAGAGAAATGCTTTCTGGCAGGCTGCTGTTTTTCCTTCTCAATGTAACTGAATCTGTCTCAGTGAGACATGGGTTTTTACTATTGAGTGTTGACTGGGGGCAGCTGGGAAATTGACAATATATCTAGCCCCATGTCAGATTTCAAAATTCATTATAAAAAAATCTGTTTGCTCTTTTGAGAAATGGATTTCAGTGCAGAATTCTGCTGGAGCAGCACTATTAACTGATTCATTTTGAAAACATTTTTTTTTCCCATGACAGTATCCCTTTAAGTTGACTTCACCTCACAACAAGGTGCTGACTGTACTAGTGTTTGCTCCTTAAAAGGGAAGGAAACCTAGTCGGCGCAAACCCCCACCCCCCCTCCTCCCCCCTGGCCTACCCGTCCCGCTGGGCAAATGCCCCTAACTTGTTACTTACCCTTCTGCGCAGGTCCAGTCCAGGGAGTTCACCAACGACATCTTCTTCCACGCGATCTTCTTCCTGCTGTGAACGGCGCATGCGCAGTAGGATCATTTCGCCGGTACGATCTACTGCGCATCCGCGTGACTTTTGGCGCATGCGCAGTAGATCCATACCGGCGAAATGATCCTACTGCGCATGCGCCGTTCACAGCAGGAAGAAGATCACGTGGAAGAAGATGTCGTTGGTGAACTCCCTGGACTGGACCTGCGCAGAAGGGTAAGTAACAAGTTAGGGGCATTTGCCCAGCGGGACGGGTAGGCCAGGGGGGGAGGGTGGGCAACAAACGGGAGGGGGGGTGGGGGGTTTGCGCCGACTAGGTTTCCTTCCCCTTTAACTCAGGGCACACGCTCAGATTTGGGGAGACAAATCTCCTCTTCTTCGGGGCAACAAATCTCACCGAACTGCGATTTACATTCTAGCTGGCGGAAGGCAGTTCTGGGAGATTAGTCGCCCGAAGAAGAGATTTGTCGCTGCGAAGAACACACACTCGGATCGCTTCGTTTTCCGAAGTCGCCCAAAAAACGAAGCGCTCCGAGTGCCATCCCGCTGGCGATTTACATTTTAGCCGGCTTGAGGCAGTTCAGGGAGATTTGTCACCGGACGAAGAACTTTCATTCATTTAATAAAAACTACATTCATCAGTTTACAGATCAGTTGACAGAAAGTTCTGTCCTTGCTTTCTATGCAGTATCCTAAATGCACATACAATGCCTTTCCCTTTGATTACAGGGACATTGAAAGTGACTGCAGATGTAATTTGTTAATGTCATTGATGAATTGATGTCAATGGATATACCACAAGGAAAGAAGGCAAGAATAACTGTTTTATAGTCCGTTTTGAATCAACCATAAATGTGCTTATGGTGCACTCTGCTGGTCATTTAAAGTGTGACAGCTCACTTTAAGACTCGGCACAATAAATGCTATCACAGAAGTGCTGAACCGTTTCACATGGGATCTAGGTTGAGCCTACATAAATAATATATATGATAAAATCAAATATAATTTAAATCAAGTATTTAGTATTTTTTCTATAGTTATTTTTGTTTATAATGTAGCTGCTTTTAAAGGTTTAGGGAGTATCTGTCTGTAGGAGTCATCTCCCTCCACTGCTCTTCTAAGCATGTTTAAACTTTATATTCATTATAATTTTGCCTAATTTCCAAGATATTAGCAAAATGTTATACTATTAATATAATAAAGATTGAAACAACAGTACTGCTTGCTGGACAGTTTCTCTGACGTTTAGAAGAAGAACACAGAATTGTTGTGATGTTGCTCTGCTTAGAACGGAAAGGAGAAACCTCAGATGAATTTTCTGTATCAGACCAGATATTTGACCAGGTGGTCGCATTGTTTCTATGTCATTATATAAGCGACATAATGGGGGCAATTCATTTGAATGCTGAAAACTAAAAAATTTGAGTTTATTTTACTTTAAAATCTGAATTTTTAGTGGGAAAAAAACCTTGAATTTTCGGGATTTAATAACGCCTGATACTGCAAGAAGTCTGAATCCAAAAATCTGACATCTCAGAACTGCCGAGGTTGTATATAAGTCAATGGGGGCAGGGTCAGACTGGGCCAGCGGGACACCAGGAAAAAACCCTGCCAGCCAGATCCACACCCTGTGGTGCGCGCTCATGCATCTTCCCTGCTTCCCACATGTGGTTAGTGTCATTTGACCCTTAAAAGAAAAGGTAGTCAGCCTGACAACTGACTGAGCATCACCTAGTGACCTCCATCAAGCCTCATCTTCTTCCTATTTATTACTGAGAAAGTACAGCCACTGAGCATTGACTGCTCCTTGTATACTACAGATGTGGCAGGTTCAGTTGTGTCTAGCAATGAATGCTGCATGGCAGGTCCGGACTGAGAATTAAAATAGGCCCTGGCATTTCAGGTACGCAGAGGCCAAATCAGCCCACATAGAAGCCCAAACAGCTCTCACTAGCCCACTAAATACCGACTTTCTATGGGACCTTATAGCAGCATTTGCCAGAACCCACAGATTGCCAGTCCGGGCCTTCTGCATGAGGAGGTCGGCAGCCAACAGGGGGGAATCTGTGACTGTTGCAGTGACTTTACTCTAAGCGCAGGAATAAATTTAAGTTCTGGGGCCTGGTTGTTAAAGGCAGCGTTTAAGAAGATAAATGACCATCGGCTTAGTTGGTAAAAGAGGTGGGCCTGGTTTATTGCTTATAAATTGGGTTATAAAGGTTTAAGTTGGCGACTGCCAGTTTTGCTTGGCATCGCCGTTACTCTTGCTAAGCTGGTTGTAATAAAGTCGCTGCAGCCTATTTTCTCCAATGAAGTCTTATGCAGGGTCGGATTGGGGGGTCAGGGCCCACCAGGACTGTCACATCTGGGACCCCCGCCCCCCCCCAAAGGCCCCCCGAAAAAAAAACCCTCCCAATAACAAACACCCCTCCCCAGTCGCAATACTCCCTCTATCCCTCTGCCACCAGTCTCGCGAGCACTTACCTACTTAATTTGCTTCATCTTTAAGCGATCGGGCGGCACAAACCTCCCCTCCCCAATCGCAACCCCCCTTCCCCAATCACAAACCTTATGCTCAAAGAACATGAGAGCGTCCCCAGTCCCGGATTTGTGGACAGGCCACCTAGGCCCGGGCCTAGGGCGGCAGGATTTTAGGGGGGCGGCATGCTGCCTAACCACACCCACATTGGTTCAAAAACACTGGTGATGCGCTGGAGATACGATTTTTTAAATTTCCCGTGCGCCAATCCCCATTGCTCCAGTCCAGATGATGAAAATTTGCATGAATAAAGGGGAAGGTACAGGGGCAACGAACGGCAGTGGGCCTAGGGGCGTCCACTATGTAAATCCAGCCCTGAGTGTCCCTGTAATCTCAAATTAGTGAATGTCGCATTAACTGCATGGCTGTTATCAGAGCAGAATTTTGCAGGTCCAAGAGGGGATGGGACTTACTGAAAATTATGTGTGTGTGTGTATAAATATATATATGTATTTGACTATATGTATTTTGTGGTCACAGCCTCATAGCACCCCCGCCTAATGTTTTTAAAAAATAGTGGTGAGCACAACTTTCCCTTGTTTGTTATAGTTATACAGGAGCAGTGACCAGCTCCATGTTGTAGCTCCCACCCCTCCCAGCTATAGTCAGGTGATCCCACTGGTGTCTAATAAAAGGGCAGCCAAGTATGGGGGTTTACTTTGAAAGCAGCAAGTGAGTTGAAGGTAAAACCTAGTCCCTTTGTAAAGTGTGTAATGAAGCAATAGAATTCTTGATGAATCAGATAAAATTAAGCATAGGATTGGCCAGATATGGGATGACTTTGACGTAGTTGGCCAGCTTAAATATATTGCAATATATGGACAAACAATCCCTGTTTTGTTTAAAGGGTAAGGCATTTTTTAGTAGCAGTATGCACAAAATGTCGCTGTCTTAAATATATTGATAATGGGTTGAGTGCAGAGGACTCTTGTATTTGACTATATATATATATATATATATATATATATATATATATATATATATATATATATATATATGTTCTTGTTTATATAGCACTACTTGTGTATACATGTATGCAGCATTGTTCTGAACCCCGCCTGTTCTTTTATTTTTATTGCTTTAATGTACAATATCTGAATGTAAACAAATACAAAAATATATTTACCTGCAAGATTAAGTGCATTGTAAGTGAGTGGGTACCTTACACAAAAAGGAGGATTATCAGGGGCATTTCAGCACTGTCCAGCCCCGCTTCCCTATGCTGCCCCAAGTGTGGTAATTAAACAGGGTAAATGAGCTTGTCAACATGCAAAGTCTTCTTCTTCTTCTTATTTCTCCAGAGCGTTCTTCAGAGTCTGCGAGCATAATTTGGGAGTGGCATTAAGTAATTTTCCACCTGAGAAAGTTAGGGCTTAGTTACTATTTTCTATTGCATGTTGGGAACTCTAATAAAGTGACCTATAAATCCCACTGGCATAAAATATTAGCTAAGAAGCTAACGGGGAACCAATATAACACACTGGGGCTCACCTAATCTGGTGCAACCAAATGTATGCATCATTTTATGCGCACACACAAATACAAATTTGCATTACAATACACGTAAGAGAATATTTTTGCGAAGGTTTTGTTTATACACATGTAGCAAATATTGATTTTATCACTGAATCCTTTGTAACCTGGATGAATGGTTCTGTTAAACGGGTCTTTCCAATTTTCTGCATAGATCCATGTGTTAAATGATTTTAATAAGCAATTCAAACAGATACTGTATTTTATAATATTAGAATCCTGAGGGGTTTTTTTCCAAATCATTGGTATTTTTGGTTACAATGGATTTAGTACCGTATATACTCGAGTATAAGCCGTCCTGAGTATAAGCCGAGGTACCTAATTTTACCTCCAAAAACTGGGAAAGCTTATTGACTCGAGTATAAGCCGAGGGTGAGAAATGCAGCAGCTTCTGGTAAGTTTCAATCAAAAAATTGAGGTTTTCTGCTCCCATTGGAGGTGCCGGCGTCTCGTTTTTGGACGCCGGCGAATATTCTTGGAGACTATTCTTGGACGCCGGCGACTATTCTTAGGCGCTGGCGACTATTCTTAGATGCCGGCGACTATTCTTAGACGCCGGCGACTATTCTTAGAAGCCGGCGACTATTCTTAGACGCCGGCGACCGTTTTTTCGCTTGACCCGAGTATAAGCCAAGGTAGCGTTTTTCAGCATATTTTGGGGGCTGAAAAACTCGGCTTATACTCGAGTATATACGGTAATCATTCCCGGTCCTTTTGGTGCAATTCCTGTATTTACTGATCAGTGTTCGAAGAGGCCTCACAAAAATGCCTGCTGAAAAAAGCAACCTATGTGTGACAGCATTTATACCAGAACTGCTTTATTAAGTAAGGCACAAAGAATTAATACATGTGTACTTTCAAATAAATATCTCTGAAACTTTTATTTCAGTTATTTTTTAATAAAGAAACATTGCCACCTAGTGACCATATACTACATGTGCACTCAAAGTAAAAATTTGAGTTTTATAGTTCCAGTCTACACCATCACCATGCATGTTTTATAATGGGATGAATGGACAAGCCTAAACTTGAACCTGGTGCTATTTTGAAACTCATGGCTAAAAGGGCATTATCTAACAGAAGATGGTGTAGGTTATAGATTAGCATCCATAATTAAGGCAAATGTCTAACTTCAATGCTACATTATAGTACATATATAGCATTTATATAGGCTGCATAGATATGGGCAATGGCTCTTTTAAGGGTTAACATCTTTTGTGAAAACAAACTCTGCAAATTAAAAGGAGAAGTAAACACATACTTTAGGGTCATAGGGTGTCTGCACATGATGCCCTTTTAACAAACACGCCAAAAAATACCCTGCTCCCCTGTACCTGGATTTAAAAGACACATCTGTGCAGTGACCTCTTCACTTGTCCCTGTGTACCTGACACTGATCTAATAGATAGACAGATGGATAGACAGATGGATAGATAGATAGACAGATAGATAGATAGATGATAGATAAATAGATAGATGATAGATTATATATATATATATATATATATATATATATATATATATATATATATATATATATATATATATATAAATAGATAGACTGATGATAGATAGATGATAGATAGATAGATAATAGATAAATAGATAGATGATATAGTAAGGGCAATTTAGGGCTGTATTCACAGGACACAGGATGCATAGACATACATTTGGGCTCACCACTATCCCCATTGTGTTCCTGTTATGAATGTTGAAGGCTAACTACTATGCACCTCATGGGTAGTTCAGATCTAAAGTCGGCCAGATCTCGATCGGATGGGACAGAAAATCCCGTCGGATCGCGGCCGCATCTGTTCGTTGATGCGGTCCCGCGATCCGACTGCCCGTTTGCCGAATGCTAGGATCTGATCGTTGGGCCCTAGGGCCCACGATCGGATCTGCCCGATATTGCCCACCTCAAGGTGGGCATATCGGAGGGAGATCCGCTCGTTTGGCGACATCGCCAAACGAGCGGATCTATCCATGTATGGCCACCTTAAGGTCAGATGTGCATTCAGAGTGATAGACAAAACTGCTGCCTGGGGCAAGACTGCAATTTTTCTTTTACATTTTTATGAATCAATATCTCATCCCACTTGCTCCCTGGCAGGCAAGGCAATTCCACTAGTAACGGGGGCTTTTAGTATTTAACTTTATACACCCCTAAGATTTCTGACTGTGGCCCTGGTGACGACACACTCCTAATCCTGCCAAGCCTATAGTAGGTAAAGTACACAAAGCAGAACATAATTGGATTTCAGAAGTATTGGGTCACTTTAAATTAAATCAGTGGATTCCTTAATTGGGGTGGAATATAAGGTTCACCTTTGAGTTAACTTTTAGTATTACGCAGAGAGTGATATTCTGAGACAATTTGAAATTCGTTTTTGTTTTTTGTTACTTGTGGTTTTTGAGTTATTTAACTTTTTATTCAGCAGCTCTCCAGTTTGCAGTGTCAGCAATCCGGTTGCTAGGGTCCAGACTACCCTAGCAACCATGCATTGATTTAAATGAGAATATGGAATATTCATAGGGGAGTTTATTATGAAATGAACAACCTCTTTAGCAAGGAACTGTGTGATATAAATACAGTATGCACCCGAGCTGTAGTTGATGCTTAATGCTTAATGTTTCTTTCAGAATCCACCAACCATTTAGAGCGGGTGAAATCTGTCAAGAACTCAACAAGTGATTTCACTTCATTCAGAACAAGACAATAGTTAGGTTAAGGAACTCCCAATTAAATCAAACAAATTAAATACAGATCTAATTTTGCTAAAGAATTGCTGCAGTTTTGTGAATTTTCTCAACGAGTTAATTAAAAACCACAGTCCCCTTTGGGATATTTGAATCATATAGATTAGAAGAGAAATAGAAAAATCACCACTAAATTATAGGCTGTACTGTATATAAAGATTCCGAGCAAGGACTATTGCATAAGTCCAGTGTTATAATCTTATTTACTGTATTAAGAACTCATCTTTAGCCCAGTATCCTTCTTCCCTATGGAAAGAAGCTCCTTCAGCTGAGCTGATTTTATTGTACCCCACAAAAAATGTGTATTTTGCGCCTAAATTTTGTTATATGGTCTCCACAAATGAACCAGTAAGCACAGCTTTTTCCTTTCCTTCCAGATCTTTATTTTGGATGTTAATGAAAAAGAATGTATAAATTGCTTTTTCCACTTAGAGTTATTAGATATTTAATTGATGATGTTGCTACCTTATAAGGAAAAAATAAGGGTAAGGGACATATATAAAAGATTTTTAAAAAGTTGTTATACGTAATGAGGATATGATCTGCTGGGAACCTCTAGGGGGTGCAGCAAAATGTGACTTGCAAATGATATTATCTAATTACATGTTAATGGCTTAATAATAGAGCCATTCATTAAAAAAACTTGTCAGCATGGGATGATTTTAATTCTACTTATGATTGGCTAAAAAATGTCATGTTTGAAATGGCCCTACCCTGTCATGATCTTTCCATCTAGAATTAGCTGTGAAACCCCAAGACACCAAAGGAGGGGGATCATATTACCAAAACAACAAAAATTATGCAAATTGCCCATAAATGCACCACTATAAGTAAACGTCCAATATTTAGAGCAATGAAGTGAAAAAGGGAAGAAATATACTCACCGTTCACCCCAGTCTGCGGGTGTGTAAACACGAAACAAAAAAAACAAAAAAAAGGTTTTTCTTCAAAAGAAATGACCAAATGACTATAGGTTCCATGCAGGATGCTGCCACTTTGCAGAGTGATTTGTCTAAACTGGAAAACTGGGCAGCAAACTGCAAAATGAGGTTCAATGTTGATAAATGCAAGGTTATGCACTTTGGCAAAAATAATATAAATGCAAGTTATACACTAAATGGCAGAGTGTTGGGAGTTTCCTTAAATGAGAAGGATCTAGGGGTCTTTGTAGATAACACGTTGTCTAATTCTGGGCAGTGTCATTCTGTGGCTACTAAAGCAAATAAAGTTCTGTCTTGCATAAAAAAGGGCATTGGACTCCAGTCCTTAAGAGGGATATAAATGAGCTGGAGAGAGTGCAGAGACTAAGTGCAACTAAATTGGTTAGAGGGACGGAAGACAAATTATGAGGGTAGACTGTCAAGGTTGGGGTTGTTTTCTCTGGAAAAAAGGCGCTTGCGAGGCGACATGATTACACTTTACAAGTACATTAGAGGACATTATAGACAAATGGCAGGGGACCTTTTTACCCATAAAGTGGATCACCGTACCAGAGGCCACCCCTTTAGACTAGAAGAAAAGAACTTTAATTTGAAGCAACGTAGAGGGTTCTTCACAGTCAGGACAGTGAGGTTGTGGAATGCACTGCCGGGTGATGTTGTGATGGCTGATTCAGTTAATACCTTTAAGAATGACTTGGATGATTTTTTGGACAGACATAATATCAAAGGCTATTGTGATTCTAAGCTCTATAGTTAGTATAGATATGGGTATATAGAATGTAATTAAAAGTAGGCATGGGTGTGTGTATGGATGCTGGGTTTTCATTTGGAGGGGTTGAACTTGATGGACTTTGTCTTTTTTCAACCCAATTTAACTATGTAACTATGTAGAAATATAATTAAAAGTTCAAACCATTTATTAGGACATACAGATGATGGCCTTTTCTTTTGAAGAAAAACTCACAACTTTTGATTTTTGGCATTTTATTACCCTCACAGTGGAGTAGAACTTTTTCTCAGACATATTTACCAGGAACCTGTATGAACCATAAAATAGTCGTAATACTCATTTGTGGCCCCACATTATACAGCAAGGCAGACTGATTTTAAGTAGAGATGTGCTCTCAAGCCCAATATTTACAATAATACAATTTAGAATACACTGCCAGAACATGATAAACACAAATATATAGTGAGAATCCCTTTAGAATAAAACGAGACAAGGAGAATTATTCCAAAGTCTTTACTTGAATATTTCGAACATTTGGTTGAATTGTGCTCTTTATAAAAACATTGATTTATTCCAGATGTTATCAAAAATAAGAGAATTACAAAATCTTTACAGCTGTTACAATATATATATATATCTATCTATATATTTAGCACCTTTATGGAATTGAAAAGACAATGGATTGTTAAAGTAGATGGGGGAAATACTGATATCAATAAGAATTTTGTGACAGAGTTACCAAAATGAAATAAACACCAACTGGCAGGGGAAAGATGTTGACTGGTTGGGAGGGCAGCAATAAGTACAGAGAAACATGATAATTCCTAATAAAAAGAAGGGGTGGAATTGCAATGGGTGGGCTTGTATTTCAGTACAGAGGGCAGGGAGTGAAGCCACTGTGTAGTACACTGGCAAAAACAACATTTGTGAATTCTAAATCATATATACAGAAGAAGGTGTATACGTAAGAACACAGTGAGGAAAGAAATCATGTATAAGGATGAAGTCACAGTAATTATCCAGCTTGCATGGTACATAATGTCTTGGGCAAACAACGCAGAATTTAACAGTTATATTCATTTTCATGATTTTTTAACATCTGGGACTTCTGTGCATCACAGCACACTAATTATACCATTGACATTAGTTTTTACCTATTTCAGAACAAGCCATAGGGGGGGTAACTATTTTACTAGTGAAGAGAAACATCCTCAGTACAAATATTTTCTTGGTAAGTGTGTGGCCATCTATACACAGCATTACCTACCCATGGCCTGCACAGTCCCTAATGATGTGCCATGGTAATTATATATCTAGCGTAAAAGCTGCAGAGGTGTGCCAGACTAGAGTGTATTAACTACCGTGTATAATTTGTGTATTTCCAGTGGAACAGAATAAGGAACATCAGTTGCATTTATACATAAGTAAGCTGTTACACTGCATTGACGGGGCCAAAAATAAATCTGTATAGACTTTAGTAAAGGTGCAAACCATTCACACTCTAGATGGTGCTTTGGAGAGGTACAGTATATGGTGAAGTCCTGTGCTGTGAACACAATACTTTAGAGAGATAATAAAAATTCAGGATTTATAAAATAAATATTTTCCTGTTAAACAGGACAATATACTGTATGAAAATGCTGTTTAACTTCAGTTGAGCTCTCCTTATATAGTTTATTGTATACATAAATTACACACTTATAGCCTAAATGCATTTACAAATATTTTGCTGTGGTATACTCTAAACAAACAGTGGCAAATGCAGCAGCTTCATGGCTATTAAATGTGTGGATTTCCACTGAAGGTTGTGGAGAATAGGGCTCCCTACCCAATGCAATATTGCAGCACCCAGATATGCACAAATGCTATTTAAGGAAGAGTAAACAGATTAGAACATACTCCAGTTTCTGTGAAATAGTCGTTTTTGCTGAAACAACAAAAAGCTGAAATTGCATTTTACATTAGCTGATGTCACAAACGTAGTAAAAACCATAACAACAACAAAAGTCACCTTCACATCTGAAACAGAATTTCAACTTAAAAATAGATGAAACTTAAAAAGGGGGTAGAATTTAATTAATCAATATATATTGTAATTATATATTCAGTTGTTATATGCCATCAAACCATCCTTAAGGGTCTCCTGTACCTGGGTGTATGATGTTAACTATAGCAGGCATTGCGACAAAGGCAAATATATGGCACATAAATAGCTACAACATAAACACATTTTTTGTGTATGCCAGGTATAACCCATAACTAAAGTCTAGCCAATAAAACGCAATATTATATACAACCGATACACTCACACTGTGGAGAACACAAACACAGTTTATTATTTATCCTTAATGTTTTATCCTCTTTGTTAATTTTGTTTTCTTTTCATTGTGAATAGATCATTCAATATATCTCTAGATTTCTGAGGAAAATTACGTTAGTGCTCCCTCTGCTCAGGACTGTTTCATTCCAGAATTGTGCAAATATTTAATAAAAATATGTCAAAAGAAACACTATGCACACACAATACAGCATGAATGAATCAAATCTATAATCCTACGAAGTTGGCCAAATATGCATATTAATCTATGCCCCTAATATATCCTGTAACGACTGCCTTCCTTCTGTAGCACTGCCTGCCATTAGTTTGTATGATATACTGGGTACAGGTTTAGATCTCTAGGATGATTTGAAGGTATACTCACCTGATTATGCAATTGTAATATTTGAAATTCAATTAATCTCTGTCCCCTTTTTAATGTTTTATGGATATGATTTCCAATCATTCATTTTTCTTTTTAAAGTTTGTGCTCTGCACTTGCTGAGCTCTCATTTATACTGTATCTTCACACTTGTCCTTCCTAGAAGATTGATATTAGGATAGAACCAAAACTTGGCATCTCTGTGTCTGAGGACTTTGGCATTGTATTTAGGGATTATTTTACAGAGTACTGACACGGTATATGATTCATAAATACATGTTCAGTCTTATTAGTTGTTAGGTTACCAGCAGAATATGATAGGTCATAACTACGACATTTGTAATATGCTATGAGCAGCTGCAGTTGATACAACTACAAATGCGCTTTGGTTACAGTCACCCTCGAACTAATCACTGGATCAGAATCGTCACTGGGTGATACAGTGATAAGACAACTGCTTTGGCTTTAGGGCCAGGGCACACACTGCTTTTTTTGGGAGATTTGTCAGCCAGCAACAAATCGCTTCTTCTTCGGATGACTAATCTACCCGAACTGCCTTCCCGCCGGCTAGAATGTAAATCGACAGCAGGATGGCAATCTGAATGCTTCGGCTTTCTGAAGTCACCCGAAGTTTCATTGTGAGGCAACTTCGAGCAATGAAGCGCTCCGTGTGCCATCCCGCCGGCAATTTAGATTCTAGCCAGCGGGAAGGCAGTTCGGGGAGATTAGTCGCCGAAGAAGAAGCGATTTGTTGCTGGGCGACTAATCGCCCAATATAGCAGTGTGTGCCCTCACCTTAGACAGACAAACATGGGCTATTTAACCCATAAACATAACAATTAGTGCTGCGGGCACTTTCCATGCTACATAGAACAAGCAAGGACATACCATAACAGTGTCACACTGGATTGCTACCCATCATACATACATTTAAACGGACACAATGAGCTTATTAAAAGGCTGTTTTGCAACTTAATAAGGCAGCTATACATTTATGATAATAGGTAGATACAAGCAGGTGGCAGCCCAATTGTCTTATCCATTGTGGTCATCTACCTACTATCCTGCACCTTCGCTGGAGTCAAATGCTTAGGACTTTCACTCATTTGTGTAAATTAAATTATTTGCTTTGTGGAAAAACTAGATTTGAAGTGCTACTATATCTAAGAGTCCGATATTATTTTTTAGAATTAGACTGGCAGCTAATACACCAATGACACAAATGTAACAATCAACTGAATCCTGATAGAAAACTGCTTCAATTTATGAATTGTTTAGTGATTATATGATTCATAATTAAGTAGATCGCTATAATGATACCATTACCATAACATTATATTATATGCTATCACTTTCTTCATGCTTTCCTTAGCCCACTTAGTCCACAAGGCACAAAGATGGAGGTTAGCCGACAAAGCTCAAGCTGTTCCTTCCAAGATGATGGAGCCGAAGTTTCCATGAACGCTATCCCAGCGATCTGTAACTCACAAGATAGCTTTGTAGTGTTTAGATAAACTCATAAACAATCCCTGTAGGGTGTCAATCCTCAGGAAAAGTTTAGAGAACAGTGAAATATCAAGTTTGAGGTGTTCCGTAATCCTGATCCTCTAGAAGCTTTGAATTCTCAGAATATTCAGTTGCATCATCAGTTCCACTTGTGTCATTAAGGGCTTGCTCTTGCTTTCGACACTTTAAAAACAAAAGAAAACAAGCTTCATGAAACAGTGAGTTTTAGAATAAGTAAAGTCTGTTTTAAACCATAGGCCACCTGAACACACACCACTCTACCCAACTGCTCCACCAGACTCCTGGTACAGGACCCTGGTACCTTTACCTGACATGTGGAGCTGCAGTGTGGTTGGTGGGAGCCATGTATGGGTCACATGTTATCAAAGCTTTCACTTCTGTGATCGAGGTGGAGCACACATTTAACACCTTGAAGGCCATATAATCAGTGTCGGACTGGCCCACCGGGATACCAAGAAAACTCCCAGTGGGCCCAGGTTTCAGTGGGCCCTCCTGCTTCTAAAAATATGGCCTATTTCATGGTCATTGCCTATCTCTATAAGAATAAAGAGGCTAAACAGATGGAATAATAAGTTATAGTATGTAAAGAAAAGAGAATAAGAGAATAGAGGTGGAGTGAATAGAGGAAGAAAATAATACTTAGAGTGGGCCCCTGGTCTAAAGGTTTTTGGGTGGGCCCCTGGTCTAAGAGTTTATGGTGGGCCCCTGGTGTCCCAGTCCGACACTGCATATAATATACACTCTTCTCAAACCATATCATTGTCTTTTATGCTATTGTGTGTACAAATAATGAAATTGTAACTGTTTTGTTTAATTCTCTCACACAAATAAACTCAAACTCAATAGACCAACTTTGTTTAACACTTCAAGTTTAATAACCCCTACAATATATGTCAGCGAATCTTCTATGCTTACTGGCATTGGCATGAAACATGGGGATTAGTTACTGAATACTAAAAACTTCTACAGCTTTCATGTGTACTTGCTTTTTATGATTAAATAGGATCATGGTGTGGAGCAGTGGGGTTGCAGTAGATGTGGCTTTTTTTTTTATACCCTGTTGAACTATCATTTGTTTACCATAATAAGGCACACACCCTGAATGTCTGCCTTAGGTACAACATGGAAAGATCAATCACAATGTGCTCAACAGTTAAATTCAGTATGGAAAGAAAACATTTTATACATATAAAATTGTATAGCGTGTAATTCATTATTTTTGTACCGAACTTGTGTATCACCATTTAAGACAAGGAAAGTGCAAAATGTCAGGTTATGTGAGCAAAACTGTAGTGTAAATTCTTTTTTATAATATGTATCTTTTAACACATTTACCATTTGACCCTCTTCTAGGAGCCTGGAGGAAAGTGCATCACAGTTATCAGCTTTAATTCTTAAATCTATATTTATTCATATTATTTATAGTACAATGATTATTTGGTTTGCATACATGCTCAATATGAAGCCAATCAAAGGAAAAGTTTTAGGTAATTATATGGTTCTTATTCAACCCAATACCCCATTTGGTTAGGCTAGTATTTGCCTCTCAAGCCCTAAACAGAACAGCAAAAGTACATTGAAGTTTCTACATCCAGCATGTGGGCTTCCAACTGTTGATGTTAACACAGCTTTGTAACTAACTCCTCAAACACTGCTAAAATAAATACCAATTTCTGTTTTGATGGGGAGACTGTTTCCCAATACATCGGAATTTTGTTTAAGTGGCGCACTGAATGAAAAGGGTACAGGTCATAATGTGAAAAGATGCAGATGTGTTACATGCAGTGAATTCCATGTTTCAAACATAAAACGCAAGCATACAATGTATATGAACATGAAATAACAGATTTGGTAAGTGTATTAATACATTAGTAGGTTCAATATAAATTAGAATGTTGAGATTCCAAATCCCCTTATTAAAGAGGCCATTTTTCATATCCTAATACTTCATCAACGCTTTCTATGTTAAAAACGATATCAGCACAGCTTGCATGGCTTTTCAGTGAAGGCTAAAGAGGGATATACATATACTATGTGATTCTCTACACTAAGACTGACTAGCCATACACAATTTAATAGGGATGACAAATATTCTCCACTGCTCAAGGAACTGGTGCCCATAGAATTTCTAATAAAGGAGGACCACACTGCACTTTTTCTATACGGAGGACCATAGGTGTATTTCCTGACACCGCAGCAGGAACATCATTGATGACGAAGTATGAGGACATGAAATTATTTGTCAGTTACAATATACACAAAAAAGCCAGAAATTCAGTCTACTAATGCAACAGTTAACTTATCGTTTTAGTACTATGTGCCTTTTGCCAACATTAGAATTAAAATGGTAGCAGATTAAAATCCCAATTAAAATATATATATTCTTGAAATTATTTATGATTAAATTAAATATTCCCTTCATGGGGGCATGGAGAAAGGAAAGAAAGCTTTAAATATATATAGACTTTTTTTTTTTCTTTACCTTGTACGCACCTATAATCTGGCCTCCAGTAGTACAATTCCGTTTGGAGCATTCAACTTTTCTTTTTGGGCTTTAAATTCCTGACTTTCATCAACATTTTTATTACTACTCCAAAATAAGAAGCATTTGTCCTAGAAAATAATTAGGCTGGTTTGTCATTTAGAACAGAGAGTGAGGGCAAAAACAGATGTAAAAACAATTCATGGTTAGAACTCAAAAATGTTATTAGAAACTCTTCATTGCCAAAGGCCAGGAAGGGGGTTAAAGGGGATATTTCGCCATGGCTGAGTTATACAAAATAATACAATTGCTGTAAGCAAAGTATTGCAGATATAGTAATGAGGGACTAAATTCCTAAGGATAGCCATTTTTAATAGAAGTATTGAGATTCAAAGAGATATAACACAATGCTCATATGGTATTCTAGATTTTAATCTACTGTATTTACATATGAGCTCATTAGGCACTTCATAAAGGGCCAAATGATTTAACTGTGAGTTTTTAATAGGGATGCACCGAATCCAGGATTTGGTTTGGGATTCAGCCTTTTTCAGCAGGATTCGGATATGCAAATTAGGGTTGGGGAGGCAAATCATGTGACTTTTTGGAAGTAAAACATTTTTCCCCTTCCCATCCCTAATTTGCATATGCAAATTAGGATTCAGTATTTGTCTGAATCTCTCGCGAATCCAAAATAGTGGATTGGCTGCATTACTAGTTTTTAAGGGCAGGGAGAAGGAATGCTAGCTGTATACTTTACACAGAAATAGTTCTAGAACTACAGTATGTATGTATCATTCAACCACCATTAAGCATTTTCCCTCATGTGCACCTAACCCCCACACAGGGAAATAAATGGGCCCTTCCTAAATTATTTACATCCACTGGCCAGAGGAGAGAAGAGAGAGTCTAAACAGTATAGAAAAGGATGGAAGGATGGAAGCACAGAGGCTACTAAGAGCTGCAGTTCCCAATATCTTTAAGGCAGGTAGATAAACACACATCTGTTCTAAATAATAAAACAAAATACATATTCCAGTTCGACAGGAGCCAAATAAAACGGTGCATATAAATGTAAACACAAATGATTTTGTACATAGCAGAGAATGAATTAGAGGGAACACTGCACACAGGACAGTTGGACAAATCAATGTTTTCAGCCAATGGAGAAACGCTGCAAGGCCTTACAGGTAACATTTCATTATGTAAGGGGTTAACCTAAGAGAATATACACCTATGGTTTTGCCTCAAATTCTCAAAGTCATTTAAAACATATTTCCAATTGAATTTAAAGGGGTTGTTCACCTTTGAGTTAACTTTTAGTATGATGTAGAGAGTGATACTGAACGGTAATTTGATTTTCATTTTTATTATTTATAGTTTGAGTGTTTTAGATTTTTATTCAGCAGGTTTCCAGTTTGCAATGCCAGCATTCTGGTTGCTAGGGCACACATTACCCTAGCAACCATGCATTGATTTAAATAAGAGACAGGAATATGAATAGGAAAAGCCCTTAATAGAAAGAAGAGTAATAAAAGGTAGCAATAACAATTAATTTGTAGCCTTAGGGCTCTTACACACGGCCGTTCCGACCTGCGCTCCCCTGCGTTCCGTTTTTTGGCGTTCAGCCGCAGGGGAGCGCAGGAATAGACGCAAGTCATTATTTGAAATGGGGCTGTACTCACTCAGGCGCCGAACGCAGGAAAAATGCAGCATGTTGCGTCTGAACCTGCGTTCGGCGCCTACACGCGCCTGAGTGAGTACAGCCCCATTTCAAATAATGACTTGCGTCTATTCCTGCGCTCCCCTGCGGCTGAACGCCAAAAAACGGAACGCAGGGGAGCGCAGGTCGGAACGGCCGTGTGTAAGAGCCCTAACAGAGCGTTTGTTTTTAGATGGGGGTCAGTGACCCCCATTTGAAAGCTGGGAAGTGTCAGAAGAAGGTAAATAATTCAAAAACTATAAAAACTAAATAATGAGGGCCAATTGAAAAGTGCTTATAACTGACCATTCTATGAAATACTAAGGGGTATATTTATCAAAGAGTGAAGTTAGAGATTTATCAAATGGTTATGGTGAAAGTTCTACAATTGATAAATATGCCTTTAAAAATCCCATAGAAATTAATGGAGAGAGGCGGTATTCCACTCTGTGGACTGTGGAGATCTCTAACTTCACTCTTTGATAAATATACCCCAATAAGTTAACTTGAAGGTGAACTGCCACTTTAAATATTTATTCTCTACCAAGTCCTATAATTAGAAAAAAACAAAAGTTAAAAAAAAACCCTCTGCTCTGGTAGTTGGACAATAGGGTCCACCTCCTCCCAAACAGCTAGTACTAAATTAAGTACTTCACTCTTTGATAAATATACCCCAATAAGTTAACTTGAAGGTGAACTGCCACTTTAAATAGTTATTCTCTACCGAGTCCTATAATTAGAAAAAAACAAAAGTTAAAAAAAAAAAACAAAAACAACCTCTGCTCTGGTAGTTGGACAATAGGGTCCACCTCCTCCCAAACGGCTAGTACTAAATTAAAGCGCTCAGCAAATGGTGCCACCAATAAGACTCTCCTCTATACTGCTTTAATATCTGATCTGCTTCGTGCACTATAAATGCAAGGAACTAAACATTTTTACTACAACAATAAGCAGAGAATATTAAAAAAAATTAAAAAGGTTTAAAAGCATAAGGGTAAAAGTAAACACAGAAAGGTGGTTAGTCAAACTACCCCATCTTTCTATCCTATTAATTAGGGAGGAAGACAGTTGTACAGATGTGGATATTTATGATTGTATGTGATGAAGAGCAGTATGATAATGGAGTATGACACAGGAACTTTAACATGCAGAATAAGTGCATTCACGAGTTTGCCATTCTTGGATTTCCATGCTGCTGAAGTTATATTGGTCCTATTTAGGATACATCCAGCAAATGGTTAACAGGCAGTTTTGCATATAGGTTTCCTGCAGCTCCTGACAGTTTGTATCACTTTAAAAGTGCCATAATTTCAGAACTCTCCCTCTGTAAATAATGGCCACAACATTTGTAATGTTCTGTATGTTTAGCTGTTTTTTCCCATTTTTACCAGGAAACAGGGTGGGCAGAAAGGGCAAGTTTTTTATAAACCTAAAGTCCACTAACCCATAGTGACCATTGTGCTTTCAAAGCAAATTCAAAGCATCAACACCATTTTACTTAACTTTCTCAGGCTTCCTTAGAACAGACTTAAACTCATGCATGTGCAGTACCGTATATACTCGCGTATAAGCCGAGTTTTTCAGCACCCAAAATGTGCTGAAAAAGTGTACCTCGGCTTATACTCGAGTCAATCACCCAAACCGCGCTCATGCAATCTCCTCCTGTGCCCCGCACGGCAGCCATTTTCCCTGCATTACATTTCTCAAAATGGGCATGCGCCAATAGCCCCTCCTACTTCCCCTTTACGCTTCTCCGTGTCTCTCTCTCCACAGGTATCCGCTCAGTCTCCCCTTCATGTGGAACGGTATCTCCTTTTCTTTTAGCACTGAGAGGTGGGGACTTGCGGCAGCCTCATCCCTATTCCCAGGCAGCTATTTCGCACCAATCGGAAGATTCACCATCTTGGTTAAGGGCATAATCCGCCATCTTAGTTATGTTTTTTTTCTCTATACAACTCCGTCACCTAATTAGTGCGCATCATCAGACGGCCATCTTGTTTTGTCCGGAGGAGTTACAAGCGGCGCTCTTATATATATATTTAATACAAGCGGTTGCACGTGAGTGTTTATTAATTCAGTATGGGAAACTTTCATATCCTGTGCATTAATGGAAGTCTAGCAGGATTATGGGCATGCAACTCGCCTTCCTGTCCCCACAGATCGTTCTGCAGGGCGCAGCACAGGCAGTGAGGTTTACAATAGGACAGACTGATTCCCAACAGCTATCCCTTGCCTTTTTTCATTAGGTCTTCTCACAGCCTGATCACAAACCAACTGCAGGTAGCAGTATCAACATCAGGGGATGGCTGATCAATTACCAGATGGCAGCAGCCCTGAGAGATGTCAAATAAAATATAAGGATATTAATAGATAAAACCTCTATTAAAACCTGCATTGCCATTGGCATAAACTAAAGTGGACAAACTACCTTTTACATTGTTGCCTTTTCATTACATACCTGCAGGTGCCAATTCAGCTGTCCTATACGAATAACACAATGTCCAAATCACAAAGGAGCATAATATGTGTTTTCTCTGCATAAAATCTCCCTACCATCCATCCACTGCTTTTATATCGTTTACATGACAGCTGCTGCCTCAGTACCTACAGACATCACAACAAAGTGTGTACTGGAATGCACCCTAGGCTTATACTCGAGTCAATAAGGTTTCCCAGTTTTTGGAGGTAAAATTAGGTACCTCGGCTTATACTCGGGTCGGCTTATACTCGAGTATATACGGTAGTTAATATCTGAAAATGTAACTGCTGCAATGTTTACAATTGCTAAATAAACACGTGAGTTTCTCAATTCATTGCTCTGGCTTTCAGCTTTTTAATTGCCACTTGTGTTTTTGTGAAATCCCATTCAGCAGCAATTTAGTGAATTTAGGAAAGTACTTGTTTATTCAGTAATCTGTTTGCCAAACACAGACAGGTAAACATTGGTGACTTTGTCCCGAAGTCTGACGACGGATACCTGGGAAAGGCAAGTAATATGGTGGTGCAGCGCTGCACTAGTTTCTTGCCCAGATAGTTTTTTGGGGATAAAAGGAAGATTGGCCTAAGGAAATAAATTTAGCAATTACATTTCACTGGGAAGAAGGCCAGTACCTGGACCCTGCAATCATGGCTTGCTATACTAAAAAATGCGGTTTACAGAACTCAAATTTAAATTAAGTGTTTTACAATTAGATACTTTTTGTTACCCTTGTTTTCAGGTACAGAGAGACTTTAATACACTTATCCGATCATGGCGTAAGATGTATGTAAAAAACATAAAGCAAACCCCACTGTGCTAAAATTTAAAAAAGGATGCATTAAAGCAGCAAGCCTCCAGCTGTTTAACAATAACTCTCAAGAAGCCATACATTTTCAGCAGTTAAAGAATGCTGGCATTCTTAAAAGGTCTTGGAAAACATGTTTTTTCAAAACACATCAGTTAATAGTGCTGCTTCAGCAGAATTCTGCACTGAAATCCGTTTTTTCAAAAGAGCAATCATTTATATTTAATTTGGACATTTGACATGGGGCTACACATATTGTCAGTTTCCCAGGTGCCCCCAGTCATGTGACTTGTTCTCTGATAAACTTCAGTCACTCTTTACTGCTGCACTGCAAGTGATGTCGTCCCCCTAGGCAGCCTAGCAATAGGCTCCCTGGCACAAGCTAACTGCTAGATATGAGAATAGTAAATAGTACTGTTTGCTTGAAACACCATGTATCCCTGGATTTGCATCATGAGCCTTGAGGCTCTTCTCTCTCCTAGAATGGGGAGTGCAGAGGTGCATGTCTCTCTGTGCTAGTGCTATGTACAGGGGAGGAGGCAAATGGGCATCCCCAGGGCTGCCTCGAGCTAGTATAGGGCTCCCTTGTGCCTTTGCTTCAGCAAAAAGTGCAGTTTGCATCTTAGATGGACAAATAGATAGATGCAAATGGGAAGTCAATGGCACCAGCACCTGCATATCCATTTGTAAATAAATACCCTTTAAAAAGCCCCACGGCACTTTTGTCTCCAAGCAAAACGCAGAATCTAGCAGTGTAAAAGAAAAAAATGTTTATAAATATAAACACTTGGTGACTACAACATAACCATGTGCTATTTTGGTCTCAGTTTCATGTGCTGAATGTAGTAGCAGAGGCAAATATTTTTCTCAGGTGCAATGTAGCTTCTTCCCAGAAGGTGAAATCGTTCAGCTCTGGACATGCTCACAAGCAGATGTGCTTACAAGAAAATTGCTGCAAATTCATAAATATTTCCATTGTACTCAAACAATTCAGCTGTGGCAGACATTAAAGATGGAGGGTAGCAACAGTGCTTTGTACTGCATATTGGGAATGTTGACAACCTCAGCTGGTCCTGTATGACAAACAAGCAACTGATTTAGCTACAGGGCCCCTTGGGATCAGTACTTGTAATGGAAGCAATGTCAGAATGTGTTTGTGCTGCATACAGTCTCTGCATTTTAGCCCAGTATAGATGGAATTACTACATAACCCCAATACCACAAACCGTACTTTTTAAGAGATGTCCAAAGTGCTGAATACAACTTACTAGTGAATTTTACATCCCTCTAAAGCACACAGATATGACTAGTTTAAAACATGAATGAACATAATACCAACCATTGAAAATAAATAACTAGCAGCAATTAATCATGTGTCTTCTGACCACCCAGGATTATTACAGAATCACCTGGAAGAATGTCTTTTTGTGGCACAATCATATTATGGTTATTCTCTCAATGACCCTACAGGAATCATTTGCGTTGAGCCAATCTGACCAACACTTTGAATGAGTTGTTCACCTTTGAGCTAACTTGTAGTAGGATGTAGAGAAAGTTATTCTGAGACTATTTTGCCTTTGGTTTGCATTTATTATTTGTGGTTGTTGAGTTATTTCGCTTTTTATTCAGCAGCTCTCCAGTTTGCAGTTTTAGCAATCTGGTTGCTGTGGTACAAATTATCCTAGCAACCATGAAATTATTTGAGTAACAGACTGGAATATGACTAGGAGAAGGTCTGAATAGAATAATAAGCAATAACAACACATGCATATCCTTACAGAGCATTTGTTTTTTTCGATGGGATCAGTGATTCCCATTTCAAAGCTGGAAAGAGTCACAATAAAAAGGCAAATAATTAAAAAACTATAATAAAAATAAAATGCAGACCAATTGAAAAGTTGCCATTCTGTAACATACTAAAAGTGTACTTAAAGATGAACCACCCCTTTAACAAAATGCCCAATATCCATGGTAGCAATGCATCTGTTCTGATTTATTTCTCCTGAAAAGCTATAAAACATTCTATGCAACTTCAATGTCTGTACTTGTATGAGCACTGTTGGAATTTTTTTTAAAAGTCTGTACTCAGAGGGGCATGCTCTTCTGTAACAGATTTGCCTAGCTGACTGGGGTTGATATTTGTAGGAGCTCAACAAAGAAAAATCAATGGTCTGTTTTATCCCTTTCAGCACTGTTCTGTTTTTATACATAACCCATACTCATTTATTTTGCTAGCAATACATTAAAGAAAGGGACAATTAATATATTGGTCGCATGTCTTAAGATGCATTTAACCTTAAAGGTACTAGTACAAATAACTACACTGAGGTAGTGAAAAGGACCTACAATAGAACATGCTAATAAGAAGCACTGAAATGCATATTTACACATTAGAGAAATTGGGTACAGCTGCAGGGAGAATGTATTAATGTACAATGTTCTTAGCTGTAGATAGATTATTATCAATAAAAAAATTCATTTTTTTAGTGCAATTAAGGAGGCAAATTGTTGATTATAAAAACAAAGGCTGGGGGTTTGGTTTTACTTTTGATATGGTCAGTTTATCTGGCTTAAGCCTGACTCCCAGCCTCATGTCACAGCTGCAGCTGGCACACAAAGGATGCCAAGGTCTGACATTGGTGAGTATGAGGGCGATGGAGGAGTAAAGTAAGACACACCAGCAAGATTTTAAAGTGATACGGAGATGCTCCTGTAAAAACCTGGTAAATGTTGGTCTTACTTTAGTCCAAAGGGCAGCCCAGCAAAATTTGCCGCTATTTTCAATTATTAATTCGCAATCAATTATTAATTAAACTTTAATAAGCATCACAAAGATGAGCAATATACCAGTTCAACACCGTTTTATAACTTTCTGCCAACCATATCATGAAAAGCAAGTACATTTAAAGGAGAAGGAAAGCTCCAAGACAGTTTATTGCCAACAGTTTAGCCACAATAGTGCAAGCTAGAATGCTATATTCATTCTGCAGAATGCTTTACCATACCTGAGTAAACAGCTGTAGACAATGTCTCTGTTTGTTTAGGATAGAAGCTGCCATATAAGCTTGGTGTGACATCACTTCCTGCCTGAGTCTCTCCCTGCTCACTTACAGCTCTGAGCTTAGATTACAGCAGGGATGGGAGAAGGGAGGGAGAGAGGAACAAACTAAACATGCTCAAGCCCTGCCCTGGAGGTTTATGCTGAAAACAGGAAGTCTGATACAGAAGCCCATGAGCACACAATAAAAGGAAAGAAATGCTGTGTTTCTTTTGACAGAGCAACATTACTTTGAGGGTTTACAGGTGTATTTATATAGTCCTTTCCGATAAAGCTTACTTAATTTTAGCCTTTCCTTCTCCTTTAAGTGCCACGTCCTGTGTTGGCCGCTGAATTAATTTGATCTAAACTGTCGCAATTATACTACAACACTGCGAGTCCTGTAACACTTGTTTCTCTATTGAAGAAATCACTGAGTATATAATCTCCTCTATCCAAAATATTTCCATTGTTAATGGACTTACACCAACACCATTTCTGAGGATTGTGCCCATTTTCTATATTGCTGTTCTAAACACCTGTAATTTAGTTCCTAAATGATAGGTCTTTACACTCTGTTGCACATTATAAATCCTTTCTTTTTATTTCATAAGCATAAGCACCATAAATCATTCCTTAATGATTCTACATTAACTTCCTAAGGACAAAACACATACTGTTATTTCAGGAGATTAGTCGCTCAGTGAAAAATCGCTTCTTCTTCAGTCGTCTAAACTCCCCGAACTGCCTTCCCACTGGCTAGAATGTAAATCGCCGGCAGGATGACACACTGATCACTTCGACTTTCCGAAGTTGCCCAAACTTTCTTTGTGAGGCAACTTCGGGTGACTTCGGAAAATGATGCGTTCCGAGTGCCATCCCGCCGGCGATTTACATTCTAGCCAGCAGGAAGGCAGTTTGGGGAGATTAGTTGCCCGAAGAAGCAATTTGTCGTTGGATGACTAATACGAAATAGCAGAGTGTGTCTCTGCTCTAAAGGTGGCCATACACCAGAATAGGCACTTGTAGTATCCTGGTGATTTTGAACCAAATATCTGTATGGGGAGGAAGTAGCACAGGGCTCATAGGCAGGACTCCATCTGAAGGGTCCAAATTGCCAGCTTAAATCCACCTGCATATGGCCATCTTAAACAACCTACTTCTTAATGATTGACATAATAATAGAACAATAATAGCGTAAGTGCCATATAGATTTTCTGTATGCGGTAGTATTTGAGTTTATAAATAAAAAGCAAACAGATATGGCACAATGTGTTTGCTGCATCATGTGCTAGCAAGTGGGACATATTCAATAACTTGTAGCAGTATGAATTGCTAATTATGAATGGGAACTGCACTGGTGAAATTGAACACCTATGTCAGTAAATAACCTTAATATTTTTTTCATCAACTAAATTTATTTAATTACTTTTGTAAACGGTGTTGTGCAGAAAGCAGCTGTATGTTTCTTACCTGTTTAATAAAGGGGAGAACCAGTGCAACTGTAATAAAACAGAGGCCAATGCCTATGAGCACATATTGTAGGTAATCAAGTAGTGTGGGCAGGAGGATCAGGATGTTGTAGTAAGTGTTGTACACTGGACCATCAAGGTACCCACTCTGTAGAGGGACAAAACAGCACAGCTAAGCATCCAACCAAATGATATATGGATATTATTAAGTATTTAGTTCATAAAGTGGCACAAATGAATATCATTCCCATACTGTACATATACAGTGTGCCTTGCATATTCCCTCGATATTCGACCAATAGTAAATGTGCCCCCTAGAGTGCACACAGTTGGACTTGATTTCACTAATTATGTGACTTTTAAAGGTAATTGATTGCACTAGGATTTCTTAGGTGCTTCATGTCAAAGGGGGTGAATACATCTGCACATGACAATTTTCAGGTTATTTTTAATTCATATATATATATATATATATATATATATATATATATATATATATATATATATATATATATATATATATATATATATATATATATATTTATTTATTTATTTATTTATTTTTCATTTCACTTCACCAACTTAGACTATTTTGTGCAGATCCATCACATAAAATAAGATTGAGAAACATTTAAATTACAGGTTGGAATGTAACAAAATAGGTTTAAATGCCAAGGGGGTGAATATTTTTGCAAGGCACTGTATAGATGACTATATTCATTACTTGCAGTACACAAGAATTGACATTAAACTGACAAATTGATAGGGCCTGCTGATTAATAGAGATCAGTTATTTTGCCATAAGGCATGATTATTGCCCATCAAAATAAATGAACTAGTTGGACAGTTACTTAAATCAGACAATAATATAATCAATATTCAAATTACCTCTGCAAACCACAGCACTGGGAGAATCACAGGTTTTATCTGTCCAGTTTGCCTGTAGAAAAGAAAAGTAAAATAAAACTTTAAGATATCCTATGAAAACATTACCTTTGGTAAAGGCAAAACTGACATGACAAGGAAATAAGGAAAGCAATAGATAAACATGCTAATAAAGCCAAATGCATTAATGATTAATGGTTCTATAGGACTGTCTGTAATAATTTGGCCATATGCGAGTTGTCCTAATACAGTATATACATATTATTAAATAGGCATGGGACCGGTTATTCAGAATGCTCAGCACCTGGGGGTTTGCAGATAACTGATCTTTCTGTGAATTGGATCTTCATACTGTAAGTCTACTAGAAAATCACGTAAACATTAATTATTATTAATAGGAATGAAGTCACTTCCTTTATTGAATTGTTTCCTAATTCTACAGATACACAAAGATTATACACTGTTTATAAATTAGAAATGAGAGAACGAAAATATACGTTTGTTATAAATACACAGAGTTGGTACTGAAATTAAAGGAATTTAATGGTTTTTACATAAGCACAGGCACTTTATATTTAATTGTTACACATGTGTACGGCTAAGCTATAAATCACGAGAAGTTTTATTCAACAATACGGTTCGGAATAATCAATATCAATTAATTGAATGTGTAAAATAATGAAAATCCTGATCCAGTTGTACAGGTTACAGTGCATTGATAGAGGAATAAGTGATAAATTAATTGAACAGAAGGAGAAAATGATTTAACATAAATAGAAAGATCAGCTCCCAAGTGCGTTTTTACTTTAATAGAAGGCATCACTCGGTCACAACAAGGTTTCTTTTTCTTTCTCTCATTTCTAATTTGTAAACATTAATTAAACCCAATACACTGGTTTTGCTTCCAATAAGGATTCATTATATCTTAGTTGTGATCAAGTACAAGTTACTGTTTTATTATTAAAGAAAAAGGAAATGATTTTTAAAAATTGCATTATTGGATAAAATCGAGTCTATGGGAGATGACCTTTCCATAATTTGGAGCTTTCTGGATAATGGGTTTCCAGATAATGGACCGCATACCTGCATTTGGATGCCAGGTCAGAAATGACTCACATTTATTATATAGGCCAAATCATAGCCAAGCAAGAACCGATTTTTGATTTTGGGAATTCGAATTTGAAATACTCACTCCAAGCTGGAAAACCTCAAAATTGATTTATATTAGCTGTATTTATATTTCCTATTTCGCTTTCAACCTTTCAGACAAGCCAATGCATTGTTACACCGAGCAGCCATAATAACCAGGTACAGTAACAGAAAATTTAGAGGTGCACAACCCATAAGTTACATATAGAACACTGTACATATTTAATGGGTATTTTTCATATAAACACACTGCCTATTTACTAAATGGTGAAGATGACAATTCACTAGTGAAAAACCTCAGCGCTAGTGACCTTTTGCGCCATTTCGCTGGGGGAATTTTTGCTCAGACATACAACACTTGGACATTTTTAATGTGGCCACTTCCACCAATTTTACGATCATCACTAATAAATACATACGACCTAGGAACTTTATGAAACCACCATATTTAAACTAAAATAAGAGTAAGTATGTTAACAAAAATTCACTAGGAATAAAGGAACACTAGAGAAACTTTTTTTGGGGAGCAACACAGGCATGGAAAAACTTCCTGGGGTGCCAAATAAGGGATGTAATTGGCTATTGTTGGCCCCTATGTGAACTGGCAGACTATAGGAGGCTCTGATTGGTAGTGCACCTGCTTTTTATGCAACCAAAACTTGCCTCCAAGCCTGGAATTTAAAAATAGGCATCTGCTTTGAGGCTACTGGGAGCAACATCCAAGTGGTTGGTGAGCAACATGTTGCTCGCGAGCTACTGGTTGGGGATCACTGGTTTAAGAGAACGTATATAAGACGAATACTAATTGATGCATTTTTTTAAAGTACCTGCTTAAAGTAACAGTAACACCAAAAAATGAAAGTGTTTTAAAGGAATGACACTATAATGTACTGCTGTCCTGCTGGTAAAACTGGAGTGTTTGGGTTGAGACACACGGGCAGATTTGGGGGAAAATTTAGTCGCCTGGCGACTAATCGCCTCTTCTTCTGGGCGACAATCTTCCCGAACTGCCTTTGCGTGTCTTCACGTCCGCTATAATAAAAAGTCGCCTGCGCTACAGCATATGTGCAGGGCAACTTCGGAAAACGAAGTGCCGTGTGTGCTTTAGCGCAAGCGATTTTTCATAATCGTGGACTCACGATAAAAAGATCTTTTAAAGATCTTTACATCTATGGCCAACTTAACACCATGCTGAGACTCAACCCCTCATTTCAATAGCAAATCTCTGGACTGCCTCCTGACATGGAAATCACTGTGGCAACAAAACACCCTTTCTATATGCCCTATAAAAATGTACAGTAGGCAAAAAACACACTTCTACTTACATAATTCCAGACACTGATTTGGCCATCATGTTGAGTTGCATTTTAATGGAACAGTTCATTGGGATGCCTGTCAGCTGTAATTAGAAAATGATGATAAAATAATCTTACAAATAAATTGTTACAAAAGTAATATACAACAATAAATAATTATAAGAAAAAGCTATCATTTTTATATTCCGGGTTGCAATAACGAAAATTCATAAAATGCAAAAAAATAAAGAAATATTAATCTTGAAGTCAAATTTTTAGAATATTTTTAGAATAACAGCTCCATGTTCTTGGGTAGGAAGCAGTCCAAGGTTAACATAAAAAAATCTTTTATAAATAAAATGGTCAAATAGTTTTCTTTCTAAAGATTAGACAAACTGCACACAACCTTTCAAAGAATTTTATTACAATGAAAATAAAATTGTTTTGCTTATGTCCACATGAGAAATACAGTTTATCTTTACGGATCAAACGGAAAAGTGTGTTCTGCCTTGAGGAGAGGCCACAGTGTTATAAAAAGCTTCCCTGTCAGTCACTTATTATAAAGCCCAACCCTCCCCCTTAAGGCGTGCTGCTTGCTAGAAAACTTGTAGAACAGAGCAGCAAGACAAGCGAGGGTATAGTGTTTGGTATTACTGATGTAATCTCAGTCATATACAGCAGTCCTTGGGCGCGAGCTGAATATTCACTAGTTACAATTGTTACATGCTACACTATCCATACCAAAGTCGATGGTGCCATTCATGGTTTCATGACAAGTGCCTGGAAAAACAGGCTGAAGAATTTCCTCCTTACTTAGGTCAGTGGCTTTACAATAACATGGCAGGCTCAGTTTTCTTCATGGACTTAATCCTCCCACCCAGATATTTACCTAACATTGTCTGAGGGATGTTGTTTATTCCAGTTTCAGGGCTGGACACATGCACACACACACACACACACACACACATGGTTTTGCTGTAAGGTCCATCAGTGAAATCTGTGGCCAAACTGCACATCTTCCAATATAGGGACCATATATCCATTAAAATCAGTGCATGGGACGATCACAAAACATATTTAAAAGTTGTCAATAAATTAATACATTTAACCCAGTAAGTATATGTATATATTATATTCAAATGTAAAGGTCCCCATAGAGGCAAAGATTTTTCTTGCCAAACGACCAATTTTAGCGAAGTCTGACCAATCCTTCGAAATTATCGTGAAGTTAGTGGGATTCGAACAATCGTACATCTTACGATTTTTCGGCCGAAATCTGTCAGAAAATTGATCGGTCAGGTTAAAAAATGTTTATCGCTCTCAGTGCAATCTATCTATGTCTGCAGGGCCAAGCAGGCAGCTACTCTTCAGTTTTGCTGACAATATCGCCTGAAATGGTCTTTTTAGTTGATGGACAAATCGTACATTTAAACGGTCGTTTCGAAATATTTGTGGTCTCATGATAATGATTGGATCTTTTAAAAATCTTTACATCTATTGCCAGCTTAACAGATACATTTCTTGGCTCCCTTTAAGCAACAGCTTATCAGCCTTCCATAAAAGATAATCTACTGAAGGGAATCAGATCTTTGCTTGTGCAGTCAGTCATTTTTATTGCTCGAACGTTGCTGGGACTACAAAGGCAGAAAGATCATGATGAGACATGCACTATCTCCAGGCAGAAATCATTTGAATGCCTAGGTCTCTAACTAGTAATGTTTTTTTCCCCCTCTCCACATAGGTTTCAATTTTCAGGAGTATATACACAGCCATACACAGGCTGATAATAGCTGCTGACTTTAGACTGCATTGGTAGCTTATACACTAGTGTTATATGTGTTCAAAGACTTGCTATATCTATTGGGCACATTTAAAAAATCCCACCAGGAGATAAAAGTATCAGCCCACTGATGGTTGGCCAAATAAGCTGGTCAGACACAGTGGGACTTTGGCACATCAGGGTTTCATTGCCATGATCTTCTTAAAAAAACACTTCTTTGAAAGTAGCCGTTTCCCATCTGTCTAAATGGCAAAATTGGGTTGTCACAGTATTACCATTAATGGGATTTGGCTTGGTGGAGAATTGGTTTTTTTTTTTGTTTTTTTATCAAGTTCTTCCTAAGAAGACCACAATAATTCTGAATTACCCATAAGCAATTGAAAATGCCACTTGCAGTTGTTATCCTTTTAAGGTTGATGAAGTCTCCCATCACCACTTTTAACTTGCATTTACATGGCATAACTTCACATCAGAATATATGCCAGTGTTTGATAGCCTAGATTTGCAGAAATTGGCGAATTGTTTTTTGTTGCTTCTCATTATTAAGAACTGGGATGTCCTGAAGTATAGTATTTCTAGCAGTTGGGTCAAATGAAATGCGTGTAGCCCCCAAAAAATATATGGCTGACCACCACAGTGTCCTTAATGTATTTGCTTAATTGTGCCTAGTGTTTTTGAATGTGAAACACAGTATGATGCTTCCTAAAAGCACATATAGTTGTCTGCCCAACTGGTGGGTATTTATGCAAATCAGCTACACGTGTGGACAGACGAATTCCACGGATAGGGCTGATTGGTATAAAAGTGGAGGATTCAGACTATGATACAGAAGTGCAAGATATTGCAGCTCCAACAAGGCAAAATGCCCCATACACCCCATGTAATCGTTGTGTCACATTTCTCTCTGCTGCAACAAAGCAGTGCCAAAGGCAATGAGTTGTACTGTACACAAAACAGATGGAATGGCTTCTTTTGCAAGCGACTATAGCCCCACATTTTTCAAGACATGTAAAGGGGGGGAGGTAGGTCTATTGTAATCACCTGTGTGCAATGGAATGCATCGGAGAGCCCCAGAGTGAATAACAAAGCCCATATTTTGTGTGAACTTTTCTTTTAATACGCAGAGTCGTGGGAAGGAATGGAATGGCAGTTATACATTTTGTTACATTGTGAACCATCAATGGCATTATTGTACAGTGCTTGGGAGTTTCATGCCAACTGCAGCACTGTAAGTTAAAATAGTCGGTTTAAAGATGCATGGACCTTGTTTTAATTGTTAAATAATGTTTTAACTAGAAAGCTAATCCCAGCTTTAAATATTATACCTGCTCAGACAGTGTCCCCACAGCTAGCTCCACTTAGAGACTAGATACAAGCTGCTGCTTGGTGCAGATGGGGGGCATTATAGTTGGCTCACCAACAGATCATCTCCTCTGTCATAACACAGAGGCTTGCCCCCAGTTTGAAGGGATACTGAATACTCCACTCGAATGAGCAAGGTCACTAACACACATACCGATGTTTTACCAATGCAGTCTGCCTCACCATATAGCACCATGTCTGCCCGAGCAATTTAATGGAGAAGTGGTTCTCAACAAGTTAAATGTCTCGAGTCAGCCTGACACAAAACAGTTTCAAAGCTTAAGATCATAATTAGTGTAATAAAACTAAAGAACAAACATAAACAGAAGGAAACATTTGGCACATAACAACCCTTATCGCTATATACTAATGGAGCTTAATGAATTTACACGTTAATTGATTCTTGTCTAATCAGTTATCTTTGCTCTAGTCATGTGAAATCCTTATGGAATAAGGAAACATGCAGCTGTGGTGCAACAGAATAACTTGTTACTAAACACTCGTTAATATCATCACATGCTTCTTTCCCTAGCGATCAAAATGCCAAAGAGGATTGTTCCAAATCGTCCCTGATGTGTACAGTGACCCCTATGAGCACAATGCTGGCCAAATTCTTGCTCATTAGTCAGCACCCTTTTGGCTACTACTTTTACATGTCTTGAAACTAACCACAAATAAAAAATGTTCCAGTGGGTAGCTAATACATTCAGGCGTATTTCCTAAGGGTAATTGCTGGAGAAAGCAAATCTGCAATTCATATGTTTTTGTACCATAGATTTCTACGGATACCAATACAAAGGTCTTTTTTTTTTTTTTTAGAAGATTTGCTGCCTGGAGGTAGCACACAGTGGCAAGTAATTGATATTTGAGGCCCCTAGGCTACACTTTCCATAGCTAGGGTTGCTACCTGGCAGGTATTTTATTCCAGAAACGATGGCAACTCTATTCATTGCCCACCCCCTTCTAGGCTGTTCCCACTCTCAAAAAGTTTAGAAAGCGATAATTAATCAGGGTCACAGGTGCACGTGGAGACACAAGAGGTCCATGATCTAGCTTTTTTTCCAATTATTATTTGTATTTTCTTTTCTAATTATTTGTATCTCTGTGGGTTTGGTCGGGACAGCTGCACAAAATAGGCAGCCAGAAAAAGGTAAGGTGTACGCAAGGCAGCACACAAGCTCCCTAAGACACTAAGGGGCCTAATTATTAAACCTGGAATTTTTCTAGTCGATTTTTAAAGGGGAAAAACTTGAATTTTTAGAGGAAAGGCTAGAGTGCTAGCCTAAACGTAAGCTGTTCTTTTTGACTACATAAACACCTATAAACCTTTCATAAGACCTGTGAATGCAAGCTACCTTTTTGATTTTTATATATATATATATATATATATATATATTATATATATATATATATATATATATATATATATATATATATATACACACATACATATATATATATATATATATATATAAACATTTGAATAAAGCACATCTATTTCTTCATGATTACTAAGGAGTGCGGTCCATTTGCTTTATTATATATATATATATATATATATATATATATATATATATATATATATATATATATATATATATATATATATATTATCGTCAATTTATCGAAAATACCGCACTCACAGGACTTAAAAAATATTGTTTATTAATAAAAACAGACTGACGTTTCTCAAACCTGTGAGTGTGGTATTTTTGATAAATTGACTGTTCAAAATGCTATAATACTTGCACCCAGGCGATTAATCAATATATATATATGTGCGTGTGTACTGTACATATACGCTAGGTATGTGAAGACCAACATTTACATTATGCAATACGAAGTGGCATAAAGAAGCAAATTAGGAAAAGGTCATGCTCCCAACAGAAGAAACATCACATATTTCAGTAAAAAGCTAAGTAAATATATATGCACATTGTCAAATCTATCCAACAAAGAGGAAGCCCTCTAAAAATGTACCTATAAAAAATGATAGGTAAATTTATGCATACATTGGGGGCCCCAGGTGCACCACCCTGAACCTACAAAGCCTGCATAAAGAGTGGTTGAACAGAGTTTATATTGTTGCAGGCACTCCAAGAGATCACCCTAGACCAAACTGCAAAGTAAATGTATTTGTAGGTATTACAGGATAGGCTCAGCCATTTTTCACACACTCATAGAACTAAACCACTTGCTCCCCTGCTGAAAAGATTTAGAATCTGTGTTTTTTTTATTTTTCTGAAACATGTACCAGCCCTGCTGTTTTGAGAGTGTCTTGTTTTGCTTCCTTATACCACATCATACCGATGATATTCCAGAATGAATTTGATCTGGGCATGCTGCCTCCAGTATCACACCTTCTCCCACTGGGACGCGGTGGGAGGAAAAATTATGGATTCCCATCTCTATCACAGAGTAAGAAGTTGAGTTTTATAGTGTATTAAGCCTTATTCTCTATCCAAACAGGAATATCAACAAGAAAGTGTTAATGCTCAAGGAGCTGAATGAAATCAGTAAAAGAAAACAAATGAAAAGTGCATGAACATGACTTTGAAAACACAAGGTTAAATTAAAAGAGGCAGCACTATTTACAGTTAAAAAATAATACAGTAGCTAATCACAGCTGTGTATCCTTTTGAATAAAAACAACAAACATGGAAAAACACACATGAATGTATACCCAAACAAACACGAATATGTATTAGTATCATTGTTATCCAAAGTACTGCCTTGTACAAATCCTTCCTACGACATTTCTACTGCAACTGGTCACCATTGAAAAATATAAAAATTGGTTCATTTAGAATGTCATAAGAGGCTCTGTGGGCATCCCACAGGATTCACTGCTACTGCTAACGAGGGCCAATTGTGCCACTCTGTTCTTGGAGAAGGTTTTCAGATGTCCTGAACAACCCCATTCATTAGTCCAGAAATCCCTCTTCAACGGGGACAAAGCTGATACACATGCACAAAATAAAGGTTTCTATTGTTCACAATAAAACTGGCAACATGTGCAGCTAAAAAGTTTGTGTACTTTACTATGCCCAAGTCCCAAGCAAATGAAAGATACAGTACATGTGAATAGCAATAAAGAAGATTTTAAAAATCCTTTTGAAAATACATCAGTTGATAATAAAGGAACTTACTGGATGCAGGTCTAGAAAAAGGGAATGCAGCTCTTCAGTTGGGTGCAACCCATCAACAGACTCCAAAAAGGAAGGATCTGCATTGAAGAAATGAGGGAATGATAGAAACAATGGGGCATCTGGGGAAGAAGACAGAAATAATGATTAGTTTTGTATGCAGGCAAGGAGAGAAATCCGAATATAAAATATATATATGGGACACCGAAAACTATTTTGACAGCTATAGTACAAGTTGAGTCAGGAAGGAAATTCCCCCCCCCCCCCCGAAGCAAATTGGAAAGGGCTTTAAATGTTTTTATTTTTCAACTACTAGTAGGCAGGTTATATATAGACCTAAAAGGTTGAACTTGATGGACAGGTGTCTTTTTTTCAACCTAACTTACTATGATCAGTCGATAGACCTTTCTGTTGAAGTGAATATGTTTCCTATATTCACACACATTCTCAATATATAACCCCCTTAAAATATATTCTTGCACAACTGAATTGGAACTTTCTTAACAAAAAGACACTTTTAGTTACAAAGTTTGTACAAAGCATGCATTAGCTGACGTGCCCAGTCAAGGCAGTGTCCATGCGTCACTCCTATCCTAAGTGAAAAAAAGAAAGTGTTACCATTGGGGGGGGGGAGACAGACCATACCTGCTTTTCTCTTCATTTAGCATGATCTCATCACAAGGCACCATTAGGTGGGGGTATGGTCTGTCTCCCCCAAAAGGTAACACTTCCTTTTTTTCCACTTAGGATAAGAATGACGCATGGACACTGCCTTGACGGGGCGCGTCCGCTTATGCATGCTTTGTACAAACTTTGTAACTAAAAGTGTCTTTTTTTTAAGAAAGTTACAGTTCAGTTGTGCAAGAATATATTTTCAGGGGGTTATATATTGAGAGTGCTGGGGCTAACTTGTTTAGTATGTAAATTAAGCCTTGCCCATGTGCACCCAATAAGAAAGGTGAGGAGCGGCATTTCAGCTTGTTTCGTTTTAAAAAACGTATATATATATATATATATATATATATATATATATATATATATATATATATATATATATATATATATATATATATATATATATATTTATTAATTATAAATGAAAGTTCTCTTTTATGTTTTCATTAAGTTCAGAGCTGCCAGTGATCTGCTACAGGAAAGACTCTAAATGGAGCCACAGTACTCAAAGGCAGCAATCCCTGCTGAGGTGTACTCCTAACAACCAATGAAAGGGAACTTTTGAAGACTACCTTCTACTAATGGAGTTTCTGCAGTACAAAGCAGGGATTCTTTGGATATGTTTTTCTCTATGTGAATTAAGCAGTCAGTGTTTATGTTTTTTTTTTCCTCAAATGCACTCTCACATGCACATGCACATAAACATGGACCCAAAAAGGCAAAAGATCTGAATGGCAGTGGAAAATGATTTTTGGCTGGAAGGCAAAGAGTGTCAGTTATTTCTGCCTTTAAGTACTGTAGTTCCTTTTAGAATCTTTCCTGAAGTGATCACTAGAAACGCTGAAGAAACACGAAAAAAGTCCACCCTCTTTAAATATAAGCTGGCTAAATTGAGTTTAGCTGAAATATGGATATACACTTTAATCAAGAGTTGTACCAACTAAACAAAGGTTTAACTTTGCAGCAGTTCAATAACTGCACTTCTGTTCGCCTTCCACAGCCACCGTCAATTACTATAATTTATTATGAAGGTGGAGACTTTGCCTGAGGTTTATAAGATTCTTACTGAGGAAGATTGGTTCATATTAGAAACCTAGAAAGGTTGCACAAGCATTCCACGGAAATTTCCACAATGAAACGTCTTGTATTTGTGTCATAATTGATTCAGGCTTTCGATGTGCAACCTCCACTGATACATCAAGTATGAGTACAATTTTTCCTTGGGCGAGCTACAGGCACAACAAGCCTCTTCATGTCTCTAAAGGAGGCAGCTGACACAGTTTACAGGGAGAACATCCCCAAGAGATTAAACTGACTTACAAAAAGAAAATACAGTTAGGTCCGTAAATCTTTGGACAGAGACAACTTTTTTCTAATTTTGGTTCTGTACATTACCACAATGAATTTTAAATGAAACAACTCAGATGCAGTTGAACTGCAGACTTTCACATTTAATTCAGTGGGTTGAACAAAAAGATTACATAAAAATGTGACAAACTAAAGCCTTTTTTTAACACAATTACTTCATTTCAGGGGCTCAAAAGAAATTGGACAATTTACTTTAAAGGCTATTTCATGGGCAGGTGTGGGCAATTCCTTTGTTATGTCATTATCAATGCTAAAAGCCCTGGAGTTGAATTGAGGGGGGGGGCTTGTATGTGGAAGATTTTAATGTGAACAGACAACATGCAGTCAAAGAAGCTCTCCATGCAGGTAAAACAAGCCATCATTAAGCTGCAAAAACAGAAAAAAAAAACATCCGAGAAATTGCTACAATATTAGGAGTGGCAAAATCTATAGTTTGGTACATCCTGAGAAAGAAAGCACTGGTGAACTCAGCAACGCAAAAAGAACTGGATGTCCACTGAAGACAACAGTGGTGGATGATCACAGAATCATTTCCATGGTGAAGAGAAACCCCTTCACAACAGCCAAACAAGTGAACAACACTCTCCAGGAGGTAGGCGTATCGATATCCAAGTCTACCATAAAGAGAAGACTGCATGAAAGTAAGTGCAGAGGGTGCACTGCAAGGTGAAAACCATCTAAAAAAAGCCAGCACGGTTCTGGAAAAAAATTCTTTGGACAGATGAAACCAAGATCAACCTCTACCAGAATGATGACAAGAAAAAAGTATGGATAAGGCGTGGAACAGCTCATGATCCAAAGCAAAAACTCTATAAAACATGGCGGAGGCATTGTGATGGCTTGGGCGTGCATGGCTGCCAGGGGCAATGGGATTCTAGTATTTATAGATGATGTGACACAGGACAGAAGCAGCTGAATGAATTCAGAGGTGTTCAGAGACATACTGTCTGCTCAAATCCAGCTAAATGCAGTCAAATTGATTGGGAGGCGTTTCATAAAACAGATGGACAATGACCCAAAACATACAACCAAAGCAACCCAGGAGTTTATTAAAGCAAAGAAGTAGAATATTCTTGAATGGCCAAGTCAGTCATCTGATCTGAACCCAATTAAGCATGGATTTCACTTGTTGAAGACTAAACTTCGGACAGAAAGGCCCACAAACAAACAGCAACTGAAAGCCGCTGCAGTAAAGGCCTGGCAGAGCATTAAAAAGGAGGAAACCCAGAATCTGGTGATCCATGCGTTCAAGGCTGTCATTGCCAACAAAGGGTATTAGTATATTTTCAGTTTTTTTAATTTGTCCAATTGCTTTTGAGCCCCTGAAATGAAGTGATTGTGTTTAAAAAAGACTTTAGTTCCTCACATTTTTATGCAATCTTTTTGTTCAACCCACTGAATTAAATCTGAAAGTCTGCAGTTCAACTGCATCTGAGTTGTTTCATTTAAAATTCATTGTGGTAATGTACAGAACCAAAATTAGAAAAAAGTTGTCTCTGTCTAAGATTTAAAAATATTTCAATTAAAAATATTAATTGCACTGATCTCAATAGAAATCTAGAGTTATTCAGAACACAGGAAAGTGTTGTCAGTTTAATTAAAGCAATAAACAACTAGAACTAAATCACAATTTTTTCACCATTAACTCCATAAATGATTATATTGGCAATATAAGGGCAGGAAATATATCTTTAAGCATTTTGTTTCTAACAGATATTTGTAACCCAAAATAAAGGAGGCTAGACAGTACTACCCAAACAGCAATATTTATGGGTCTTGCTCCAACAAACTGAGGAAGCAGCACCCCCTCCAGAAATTGGGCTTGCTTGGAACAAGTATGAAATTGAGATGGTCAGGGAATATAAAGTGCTCAGTAAATGTTGAGCTATACCAAAACTAATATATATCAAATACACACTGAATCGACAAGCGCTGACGTTCTGTACTCCAGAAGCCACACAGGGGCAGAATCCCTCATTGGGTGGGTAGTCTGTTCCATTGGCAAACAGGTAATTGGGAGCAGTGTATCGAAACGTTGGTACACCCCTGAATTCTGCTTCCTTTTCATATACCAGTTTCATTGACCTATGATACATAATAAACAAACAGTTCAGTGTTTCCAAAGACCCTAGTCTTTTACAGAAAAGTCATGTTCAATTTTTTATATACAACAAAAATTTCAAAAATTTATACCATCAAGCTGCATAAGGCACAAGAAAACAGGGCACCTGAAAAGATGACACAAAATGGGCACCCATAGGTCAACTTTTGCCTAGGAAGCTATAGAATTACACACTTTAGATCTAACATAAACTAGAAACTTTCCCTTTTACCTACAATTAAACATTTTCCATATAGCCTTGAGCAAACAAGTTATAAACTGGAAGCTTATGATATCATGGGAAAAGTTAAAGAACCAACGTCCTTGAAATGAACACATCAATGTTACATTGTACATCATCTGGTGTGAAGACTCTAAAGCTCGAGGCCACAGTCAGGGCCACTGTTGAGATTTATTGCCTGCCCTTGATGTCCTTGAAAAAGAACCTTCTGTCTATGGTGTTGAAAAGAAAAGGGAATCAACACGGGTGTCAGTCTATTCATTTTCATGTGTTTACTGTATAAAGTGTATTTTATGGACATTTAGTCGGTTTCCATCCTGTACTCCAGTTTTTTCTCAAAATGCATACAGTTGGGTTCACTGGCTCCTGATAAAACTGACCCTACTGTGTGTGAAGGAAACCTCAAATCTATGCTTCACTGGGGCAGGGACTGATGTTAATGACAAACATTCTGTGTGTAAAAAATGTTGGTGCTATAATTATAAGCAACAATACTGCTACTACTATATGCTATATAATAATTTCAGCATATACTGTATCTTCTGGGTGCAAAGCAAAGTGGTTGAACATTCCAAACTAAACAAAATCCCCAGGGACAAAATTTTGGTTTATGTCCCGTTGCCACACAAACGTAAACATAAATGAAACATGAGGTTTCATAAGCCATAGAAAGTTATGAGCAGGCAGCATTTCATGGTGACTTGCTTGAAAGCAAACATCTGATTGGTTGTTACGGGATACTAGAGCTGACACAAACATTAAACCGTTTATTACATTATCACACTGGAATCTGATATGGATATGCTAAATGGCCTGCTTTATGATCAAAGGCTGTTTGACATTAATGTAGTTTTATAAAATTAAAATGTATACTTATGTTATTGGTAGCTTTCTTTACACCGTTATTTTATGATGTTTTGGTTTCCATTTAAAACATATAGTTGGCGATTTCTTACCGGCAAGCATCTGGACTGTAAAATTCTAGAGGTTCTGAGGGTTTCCTGAAAGGAGGCCACATTTGACCTGCAGTTCCATTGATCATATTTGCTTGATTTGAATTCCAATAATCAACCTATAAAACAGACATTCTGTCAGATAGATAACATATCATATATCAGATACTTTTTTGGCCAGACTGTATATTAGATACACAAATGCAAATGCACACGCAAGGTAACAAGATGTTCTGTTGGAAATATGGCTTCAAATGCCATTAGCTAAGATGAATGGTTGGACAGAAGAGCAGACCATTTGCGGTTAGTGAACATCAGGACACTGCAGCGTAATAAACAAAAGCGCTTTCAGAGGACAGTATAATCATCAAGGCAATATGTTGTGGAAATTAATCTGCCCATCATGCTGCTTGGTTAAACAAACATTAAAGTGTATTCTGTTACCAGAGAGCATGAAATTCTGGCCTCATCACATTGCAGCGAAACAGATTTTCAGTGCTTATGGCCTTTTCCTCTGGGATGCGCTTTATCCAAAACTTCACAGAGTCTTTGCTGGATCAAATCAGTGGAATCACAGGACTCAAAGTGTAGCAATTTTATTATGAAATTAAAATGTAAAATTTAAAATACAGGCTGGTCCTATTTAAAGGACTCTTTATAATGTTCCTAAAAGGGGATCTAATGTCTCCAAGATGGTGGCAGCTGTTCTATCTACTGGTTGAAGGGTATGCTAATGGAAAATCAGAAGGTCTGTCTGCTTGCAACTGCACATCTGTATAATTTACTAACACTTTCTGCCCCAGACAGTACATAGTTTAGCTGCATTGCTTTCAAGAGGATCAGAACAATTGTAAATGCAGCTGAAAGATCATGCTATCTTATTATTAACATGGTTAAGAAAAGATAACCTAATATATTACAAACTATATTACTGGTATCCCAACACCTAAAACCTGCTGAGTTCTTGTACTCAATGGCACATATAAGTCAATGGCAGAGGTCCGAATATGATTCAAATTTTCAGGTTGGAACTATTCGATCGAATATTAGACATTAGAATTTTTTCTTAAATAACCTCCCAGTCAAATTGTGAATATATTCGAATTTATTAGAGTAAAAAAAAAAAATTCAGATGAATTCAAAATTCGACCTTTGATAAATGGACCTCTTGGTGTATGATTTCACACAAACAGAAACTTAAAACATGTTTTTGGTTTTTTTTTTCAAAGAAAATATCAATAATGACACTTAACATTAATATGGGATATTAGAACATACATACGTACCAAACTAAGCCTGCAAAACATGTACTGTGTATAACGTGTTACACAGAATCACCTTTTATAGGTTACACAAATTAATTAAAGGAAATTACAACATTTAAATAAACATTAAAATGTGTAATACGCTTACACACAGAAAAGTATAAATAGAACACCATTTATTGTAAATAGGATAAAGTTTTGACTGTGTCATTGGCCTTGTGATACCTTATTTTTAATGAAATGTTAGTATCTTAAAAGTTGCTATAATCACAGAGGGTGATATTTGTCCAATTACAATTGGCAGCAATTTGCTAAGGTTTCTACTTTTCTATCCCCAATAATTAAATTAGCACAACACACAAGTGCACATCTTGCAGTAAAAAAAAGTTGTTTTTAAACTATCCCTTAGTACAGTTTTTGTTTGTTAACTTAACCTCCACTGCTCAGAAGGGAAGACAAAGGAACAGTCATCACAGTACTAAAAGAAAAAGACACAGCTTAAACCTGGACAGATCTAGAGCAATATGAACAGGGAAGAATTATGACAAGACAATGTAGAATATCACATAGAAGTGTATGAAAATTACATTCTGGTCAGACAAAGCCTTTACTGGTGAACATTAAAATTTAGAATGTAAGGGAGGAGGAAGACTTCACCCGTTTCCAATTAATTTGGAAAAATTCACCTCTGTGAATGGTCAAAATGCATATGACCTGCGTGTTTGGCCAAGAGGCCGTCTGCTCATAGCCACAGGAATTGTCCCAGTTGTTTCACAGGTGTATTTCAGCCTGTGAATTATTTATTTTTACTTTGCAAAATATTAAAAGAAAGCCTGCTTTAAACCTACTCAATTTTATTTCAAATTATTACAAGTGAAAGTCAGCCAAGAAATCCATTAAATAAAGGCACATCAGCTAAAGTAAAACATTTTGAAAATACCTCTTTGAGCCCATTCCAGTTGTCTACCATTTGAACTTTGCTGATATCATCCATCCCAGTATTGACTGTAAATATTCCTGTATTAGAGTTATTAAACTGCAAAAAGATGAAAAGAATGGGTTTATGAGGCTTTTCCAGTGAAAGGAAGCCAAACAGCGAAGCATTGCTATTTATGAAAGAAGCAAAATTGCATTGTCAGAGACCACTGAATCGTGATTTTGCTTACATCTGAAAAAAAGCCAAATTTTCCCTTGAAGGGAAGTCTTCCAGGTAGAAATGTGTTTAGGAAATCCAAGAATGGATCTTCGTAGCCCCACAAAATATCCTTCACGGTTCGATTAATAAAGGCCTCCTCATTAAAAGCACTAAATCCTCCACTGATGATCCATTTAATTGCTATTCCCAAATCCTGCAACATGATGGATGAGCCCTAAAAAATAACATGGGTAAAGTTAGATTAAGTGGGATTAGAGCCAAAAGTGCTAAATAGGCAGAATGAAATGCTTAGTCTGAATGGACAATCAGTGCGGAGGCTTTAAAACATACTGCACATTAAGTTCATGATCCTGAACTGCGGCTTCAACAGCCTTTGCATTTTCGCTGGCATTAAAGATATACGGACATGAGAAAATAACATTTTTTATGATCAATCATAACATTGTATTTGAATACTATTTATAATTTTGCCATAATTTTGGCCATACACGGGCAGTCTTCAGGTTTGTAGCTACTGTGCATGCGTGAAAAGTGACAGAAACTACCAAAGGGAAGGAAGAGGACCCGAAGAATACCGAAGAGCCGGAAGATAGCGCCCATGAGCTCTGATGCGCTTACTCTGCACATATATGTGAGTAATGAATTAGGGGCACTTTCAGGGGTAATCACCTATGCAGGGGGAAGCAGCGAGGGGAACTATGTAGGGTAGTGGGTGTTATTATTATTTGGGGGGTTTCCTTTTCCTTTAAGGCAAACCAGTCAGATACTCTACATAGCATTGCTGGGGTATCAATGTGACTAAAATCAGAAGAAAAAAATTACAGTTCTGGTCAGCCCACAATGGAAAGAAAGCTAAGGTGTTAAGGCAATGAAGGGTTACAATTGAAGCTTGAATATAGAATGAGGCCAACATATTAAATGGAATGGGTAAGCACTTCTTGGAAAGTTTAAGAGCAAACACAAAAAGTACAAAACGTACACAAAAAGTACTGTTTGTATTCTATTGCTTTCCTAAGGGTGTGTTTTTTGCACAAAGCATTCCTTCCTGCATATTTGCATTAAAGCAACTGTGGCTTCAACAGCCTTTGCATCTTCAACTTATCAAAATTAAATGGGGGACAGAAATACCCTCCAACCAGTGTCGGACTGGGATGGCAGTGGACCACCATAAAATCTTAGACCACGGGCCCATTCTCAAGCTAATTTTCTTCCACTTCTCACTCAATATTTTTATTTACCATTTACCATTTATTTGGCCCCTTTGTTTCCGTAAAGAATTAGGGAATGAATATGAAATTGTTACAGATGCTACATGCATTCATTATAGGCCCATTTACAAACAAAAAAAAAAAAAAAAAAACTTACCAAAACCAGAATGTTTGGCACTATAACATAATCCTCCTCTTTCCCGTTAGACTTCTCAGGAGCAAAATGGAAGGTACGAATCTCCACAAATGAGACGGTTCCATTTTCATGAAAGGTTAGGTTTTGCTTTTGCTTGTTCTCCCTGCAAAGTAACACAGATGGTTCTAAGCTACAATTCCACCAGTTCTAAGCATTCTGAAAACTACAGCAGGTGCCATTTTACAGCTATGTCAGTAAATATGGCCCAAATGCTTAATGGGGAATTCCACCAAAAACTGTTCTATTTTGAATAATGACATAAAAGATAATTCTAAGCAATTTCCCCTTATACAGTATATTAGTTATATTATTTGCACTGCAGGTTTCAACTCTTGAAAATAGGTAGAACAAAAGGAGATAAATACTACTTCAACTGCAATTACATTTAGAAATAAACTTCAAAAGACAATTTTGATGAATGTAGGTATAGATATATAGATTAAGCGAGTATAGGAAATATCCAAAGGTCAATATGTCCATTTAAGCAGAGGATCATCCTCAATGCAAGACAGTGTGATTACTGCAGATTATGGATTCTCTGGGTGACCAGCAGAGACATGGTTGCCACAGGGAAGTCTGGCTGTAGCAATATAATAATAATAATAATAAAGCAATTCTGGTTATTATACAAGCAACTTTTAACATATCACTTACAACAGTCATCAGTGTGTTGCAATTTCTCTAAAGCTCAGAGCAGCTTTTTTGCTTGGATTGAGAAATATGTTACATATATTCAAATGCTACCACTCTGCCCTTCAGACTGCTCCTAACTCCCTTTTCCCAACTGATGTTTAACACACTTTGATAAGTAAAGGCATCAGAGGATAACAAAAGTCTTTGGTGCTCAGTAATTAAAGCAGGTATTCATACCCTGTTTGTCAGCACCCTTAATTGGTGCCTTGCCCTTAAAGTAAAAGGAAAGTCGTTAACCACTTGGGCGTGACAAATGTTAGGCACCCCAAGTGAATGTATTTACTTACCTGAAACCCTTTTCACTCTAATGCGCATGTGCAGCCACGGGAAGAAAGAAGAAGCCAGAAGAGAAGCGATCTGTGGTGCTTACTGGGCCGGTGCAGTTTTCTGCTGATAGGAGCACCGGGCCGTGGGTTTCCGGTAAGTAAATACATTTACTTGGGGGTGCCAAACATTTGGAAGTGGTTAAAAATTCTGTATTGTTTCTGAAATAATCAAGTTCACTATTCCTCTCTCAGCATCTTTCTCTTCATTCAGTCTACATGCAGGAGCTGGGTGTCAGATATTCATTGACAGTTAGATCCAATATATATTATAGGGGGGCTACCTTTCCTAGCAGATGTATTACAAACAAAATAACTGCCTTTTGCACAAAGTATGCATGTAGAGAGACTTGATGTCTGGTGATTTTAATAGAGTGAGCTCTAATACATCTAGGTAAAAGGGGCACCTTTTTATATTAGGTATATTGAATCATTCATCTGATACCCAACTGTTGCATGAAGACAGAATGAAGAGAAAGATGCTGAGAGAGGAATAGTGAAGATAAACTTGATTATTTCAGTAGTGGTACAGAATTGGCTGCGGTGCCATGGTTTATGGCACTGGCACACCTATATCAGTAAGCAAAGTACATTTTGTGTTACCTGTACACATAAGGACCACGTTCTTCTAATCGTGGCTTCTCTCCCAATAGCATTTCCTTATGATTAACAACTTCAAAAATGTAGACCGACATATAGAATGGAACAGGTAGGTCTCTCCACATCTCATACGCAAACCCACTGGTAGGATCTATGCGGACATTCTACAACAGAGGGGAAAAATGGTCAGCAGGAATAATGAACAATAACAGAATAAAGTTTGCCTCCATAATCAGATAGATCAGTGATGAACAACTGTGGAGCTTCAAGATGTGGTCAAACTACAACTCAAGTAAAAATACAAGTAGCTCTTGCACACCCTTGTCCTCTCTGAGTATGAGACGCCCCAAACTACTCAAAGCATCCCATTCCTGACAGAAGGTCTATAAACACTAACACAGGGGATACTTGTCCATGTCAGAATAAAGCTATACAGTATTTTACAAAACAAAATGGTCTCTAGGAAGCACCCCGATAATAGTGTGCTACACATGCAAAGCTGCTCCGGATAGCATTGAAACCAAAACTTCTTGTATATAGCACTGAGCACCACACGGAGTCAGAGTATATCAGAGTATATCTTTCTCAAAAGATATACAGTTAAATTAAACTGCAAATTATTTTCTTTGCAATGAATTTAGTGTCTCCCAACTTTACCTATTATCAAATGATTGGGCACAAACTGCTATATTCAAAAACTTATTGCTGGCAAGACATATGGTCAAAACTACTCTTATTCAGCTCTAAAAAGGGTAGGGCAAATGGATTGTGCATTGCTTAGGGTTTGGCCACACACAAAGAATTTTTCACCTCTGGCCATGAAATAGAATTTCCTGGGATGGTATGCCTATTTACAGAAGCTCCAATAGAGAGAAATTCCAGTCATCTTTAGAACATGCCTAACATTCATTTCAAATTATTACACTGGGAACAAAAACCTAATAGAACAAATTTCTCACGTTTTCAGCTGACCACTGCAGCAAGGTGTGGCACTTGAGAGAATAAACTTTGAAGGATGGTTTGGAGAAGGAAAGCAAAAAAAATAAAAAAAAACAAATCAGATACATTCAAAATCTGAGTAAAATATGCCCAGTTACAGAACGTTCACAATACAAAATTATGTACAAATTAAGTTGTGGTTAAAATATGTAATCCCTCTAGCCAACACTATCTGAAATAATCATGCAAACTGGCCACTTCTGTCCATGTGTAGAGGATGGGGATGACTTTAGGTCAAAGATCAGGCTGGAAATGTAGATAAAAGAAGGCAAAACAAACATTCAGCAAATATCCACTTATTTATGTCAGTGAAATATGTTCATCGTTTTTCTGCTGCTCAGTACTGAGGTGCAAGACATTTCAAAGGTACTGTGCAAAATTCCACAAGCACAAAAATAAGCACTTACAAAAAAGTGCATCTTCAAGGAGAAGAATTCTCTTAGCAAATTCTATTTTGATTTTAAAAAACTGGTTCAGAATTTACACAAAAATGAACAGCTGGAACATTTGAAGGAACGAAACTGGATATTTATGATAAAATGTTGTAAGAACAACAATTAAATAAATAGGAATGTGAACGTTTACTGCTCAAACAAACCTCACAACCATGAAACATTTGACAATCTCCTGTAAGTAATTAACAAGTGGCAGCTAAATCCCCCACCCCCAGTGGATTCATGGGTGTTGCTATAGCAAGAAATGAAGTTAGTTGAAGTAAATTTATAGGGAGTGGAAAAGATAATCCCTTATATTTGGTCACGTATCTCAAATGAATGGTTATTGTGCCCAACATGAAATATGCCAATGAGTTATTCCTTGTGTTGGGCAAAGTAAAAGTAGAATATCATTTTACATTATCAATGATAATAGATTCACAGATGTTCATCAGAAACATAAGGAAAGAATTACATTTCTGGCTCTGGTTAAACAACACAGATGTTGCACTAAATATCCAGGTAAATAGTGAAATAAGAATTAAAATGTTTTGTCGAGTTTGATTTCTATAAATAAGATATATTGCAAGAATGTCTGATGCGGTTGGCTTAATTCAAATTGCAAAATGTTACTGCAACTGCCAAAGGATTACACATTCATATGGGCAATACAAAAAATAGCTTAAGACATATCAGGTCAAAGACGAAAAGAGGAATAATGCAACATCAGCCAGTGAAGCCAATGCCAAGACATCTGCTCATATGATTTGCGCAAACTTATGAAAACTGTGGCTTAAACAAGAGTTGACCAATAACGTGAAGTTTATTTAGCATTTTGTTCCTTTGTATAATAAAAGGGAGAGTTTTGCATGCTTATACATAACCAGTTCATCACACAGGTTTGAGGCAGATGTGCTCCTTCCATATAAATCACAATTTAGAATCTCCAGGGTTTATTTAATTATTCTAAGGTACAGATAGGGACCTCTCTTTCTATATCAGTAAAGCCTTACCTTATAAGGTGAGGTCAGAATACAGTAATTAAATAAACCTATGGTTGTTTGGTTTTTTATCCAATGAGAAATGCACCCTAAATGGTTAATAGTGTTACAGCCCCTGCCCCAGAAGCCGAGCTGGCAGCTAAAAGGGAAGTTTTGTAGGCGCCTAAGCACACAACATGTGTTCAACAGAAAAACACATGAGTTCAGCAACATTCATATCACGTCGGTAACCTCTACTCCAATATCGCTATGCTGAAAAACAACTGCCTGCCTTGTTTTTAGGTGTATCTAGGCTATCATGACTTTTAGCACTGTTACAGAATGGCTTTACAGGAGTCTCATGCACTGGATTTATACAATAAATAGAGTGGAACATTTAAACAAACCAATAAACAAAAAAATCCTATCACACCCAAATCCCCACCTGAGGTATGGTTTACCTCTAAGTCCAGCCCACCCGAATCTCTGGTGTGGTCCACATCCCTGAAACGTTATCCCAGGGTCTTATGTACAATCACAAGCAATATTAAAAATCATACATACAATGCTTCAAATAAGAAGTATGTTCAAATTACTGAAACTTGTATATAATACATTTAAAGCAGAAGAATGTTGTTGGTTACTCTCCCTCCAGACTTTAGTAAGATACAGCACTTCAACTGAAGTTATACACCTAGTAGTGGGTAGGTTTGTGTATAATAACTTAGCAAAAATGAAAAAAACTAAGTGAATGGGGAAAAAAACTCCCGAATATGACTGAAATGCACAGACATTATGATTGCTTCCTGCTGACTAATAAAACTGGTCAGTGCAACAGGACAGCAAAAGGACAAAAGCTGCAAGTGATCACAAATTGGGACAAGCAATCAGTCATGCTGTGTGACAACTATCCTTTATTAGAGCAGCAGCTTGTCCAGTAAATCTAGTGAGAGTGACCCAAACTTTGTACCTTTATGTTTGTTTGAACTGTTATTTCCTCATCCCCCAACGTTATTTGCTCAACATTTCATCCCAACGTTTAAAGTTGAAATTCCATTTTCAACAGACTCACAACCACTATTATTCCTGAATCAAGACTCGTTAACACAGTGGTGGATACAGGGAATCTGCAAAAAATTATAAGTCGACCCCCTGACAATCATCTGAAATATTAATGAATAGGCGCATTTGGTCACTTTCAAAGTTAGTAGGGCCAAACTCAGCATCCACTGTCCAATGAATGCCAATTTTAGGAAATTTTTGGCCCCATGTATTTGGACAATTAAAAGAAAAAAATGCCAAAACATGCATGTCCCATACAGTATATAATTTTTTGGAGGAATACGTTTTTTTATTTCAACAGGATTACATTAGAAGTAATGATGGGCGGCATTTGGGGCGTTTCGCTGAAAAATTAGCAAAATTCGCAAAACGGTGAAAAATTCGAAACGTAGCTGGTGTCTCGTTGTTGACGGGAGTATCTGTTTTTTTATGCTGGCCTCCGTTTTTGACGCCGGCGAATTTTCGTGGTGGTTTTGCTAATTTATTATGAATTCACGCCTGGCAAATAAATTCGCCCATCACTAATTAGAAGCAATGTCAATGCTTCCTAAACATGTTAATGAATCTGTCAATACTAACTTAATGGAGAATATTTTTAGCAAGGAGGAATTGGTTATCTGCTACATAAATCTGTTTCAAATTTAAAAATATATATATATATATATATATATATATATATATATATATATATATATATGAATTTAAGCTTTGCTATCTATAGTTCTACTCTCTAAACTGTGGCTTTGTGGAGGGTCACGGAGTTATATATCTAGGATAATGAAAATACCCACATGCACCTATAAGGGAGGGACAGTGTAATGATTTGGCAGACTAAAGGAGGTGTAATAATATCCATACCACTGAATGTATCATCTACTGAAAGGGTATAAATAATTCAAATGGGACATTATGATGTGAAGAAGAGTTTAAACGAATGGCAGTAGGAGTCAGGTGCAAGAAAAGATGTTTAAAAGGAATATGCTTATTATGAGAAGGGTGATTATAGAAAAACAGATGGTAACAGCCTTCCTTATGAGGAAGCACTGGTGCCCCCATCAGCAAACCATGCACTCAATGATAAATGTACAGCACATATTTCCAGGTATGGGATCAGTTATCCAAAAACCAGTTATACAGAAAGCTCCAAATTACAGAAAGGCCGTCTCCAATATACTCCTTTAATCCAAAAAATCAAACATTTTTAAAAAATATTTCCTTTTTCTCTGTAATAATGAAACCGTACCTTGTACTTGATCCAAAGATATAATTAATCCTTATTGGAAGCAAACCCAGACTGTTGGGTTTATTTAATGATTACATGATTTTCTAGTAGACTTAAGGTGGCCATACACAGGGAGATCCTTTCGTTTCTCGATGTCACCAAAAGAGTGGATCTCTCCCCGATATGCCCACATTGAAGTGGGCGATATCGTGCTGATCCGATCGTGGGCCCTATGGCCCAACAATAGGATCAGATTGGAGGCCAAATGGGTGGTCGGATCGCGCAACCTCATCAAGGAAAAGATGTGGCTGCGATCCGCCTGGATTTTTTTTAACGTGCATAGAAATTGTGGGTTTTGATAACCATGGTTCTGCCCGAGAGGATAGATGTGTTCACAAAAGCCTTGTTCAATTAACCTTTAAGGAAAATGTCCTAAATCTTCTAAAACAAAAGCTGCACAAACTGTACCATTAAACATAATTTCTAATTATATAAGCACAAATGATGAAAAGCAGGAGAACCCCACAAGTGGCACATGATATAGTCACCAACATATACATTTTGGCCACGCCTGTGCTTAATCGCTTGCATGCTTTCAATTTAGCAAATTCTATTAAGATACTTCCTATCCCCTGATTAAAATAAACAGTTATCTACACAATAAGGGCTTTGTTTTCTGCAGAAGTCTAAAAAAAAGATGTGCAACAGTAAAAATTGTAACACAATGCACATAAATATAATTACAGGCAGTGTGGGGAAGTGTTTTTGTAATGCTTGATCTATATACTAGTGCACCATGTGATGAGTCAATTCCATTATATTCTGATCGGAAGATAAGTTATCAAATATGTCTTGCTGTACAGTAACATGCAGATTGGAAGGTATATATACAGTCATATGAAAAAGCTTGGGAACCCCTCTTAATTCTCTGGAGTTTTGTTTATCATTAGCTGAGCTTTCAAAGTAGCAACTTCCTTTTAATATAAAGCATGCCTATTGGAAATAGTAGTATTTCAGCAGTGACAAAGTTTATTGGATTAACAGAAAATATGCAATATACATCATAACAAAATTGGACAGGTGTATACATTTGGGCACCCCAACAGAGATATTACATCAAAACTTAGTTGAACCTCCTTTTGCAAATGTAACAGCCTCTAGACGCCTCCTATAGCCTTTGATGAGTGTCTGCTGGATGGCGGTATTTTTGACCATTCGTCCATACAAAATCTCTCCAGTTCAGTTAAATTTGATGGCTGCCCGGCATGGACAGCTTGCTTCAAATCATCCCATAGATTTGCGATGATATTCAAGTCGGGGAACTGACAGCCATTCCAGAATATTGTACTTCTCCCTCTGCATAAATGCCTTTGTAGATTTCGAAGTCTATTTAGGGTCATTGTCTAGTTGGACTATCCAACCTCTGCGTAACTTCAACTTTGTGACCGATAGCTTGAACATTATCCTGAAGAATTTGTTGATATTGGGTTGAATTCATCCGACTTTCGACAAAGGCCCCAGTCCCTGAACTAGCCACACAGCATGATGGAACTTCCGCCAAATTTGACAGTAGGTAGCAGGTATTTTTCTTGGAATGCAGTGTTCTTCTTACACCATGCAAAGCTCTTTTTTATTATGACCAAATAAAATGTTTGTCTCCAAAATAACTGTGGCTTGTCTAAATGAGCTTTTGCATACAACAAACGACTCTTTTTGTGGCGTGAGTGCAGAAAGGGCTTCTTTCTCATCATCCTGCCATACAGATGTTCTTTGTGCAATTTGCGCTGAATTGTAGAACGATGTACAGATACACCATCTGCAGCCAGATGTTCTTGCAGGTCTTTGGAGGTGATCTTTGGTTTGTCTGTAATATTTCTCACAATCCTCTGCATATGCCGCTCCTGCATTTTTCTTGGCCAGACCTGGGTTTTACTGTGCCTGTGGTCTTCCATTTCCTGATTACATTCCTTACAGTTGAAAGTTGAAGTTTAAACCTCTGAGATAGCTTTTTGTAGCCTTCCCCTAAACCATGATACTGAACAATCTTTGTTTTCAGATCTTTTGAGAGTTGGTTTAAAGGGTCCCATGCTGTCACTCTTCAGAGGAGAGTCAAACAGAAGCACAACTTGCAATTGCCCACCATAAATACCATTTCTCATGTCTATGAAGTTCAAGGTTTAACAAGCTTATACAACCAATTTGGTGTTGCCAGTAATCAGTATTGAGCAGTTACATTCATTCAAAATTACAAGGGTACCAAATTTTTGCACAGCCAGTTTTTCACATTTGATTTAATTTAATACAACCGAATACGGCTTCACTAAAAATCTTTGTTCAGAAAACACTCCAGTGCTCAGATGTTCCTGGGAAATAAAAGACATACCGCTGTTATCTTTTTTTGTTAAAAGTGGAGTAAATAATTATGCAGGCTGAGAGGGGTTCCAATACTTTTTCATATGACTGTATCTGTTGAACAGGTTCACACACTCAGTTAGCCCTCCAGGCAGCAGTTCTGCAGGATAGGTGTGACACCCCTGGTTTTTGGTTCTGCTCCATTAAAGATGTTGCAAATCCAAAGCAGCAGATTCAAGGGATCAAAGAAAGCAGATTTTATGAAGTTTAACCACAGTGATCAGAACTACCATACAATGTGCTGCTCTACAAGTCTGTAGAGAAGAACAATAGATTCCATTGACTTCCACTTGCTACAGATTCCTTCACTAACAGAATTAGAGGCATGTGGAACAGCTCAAACAAGTCAAACCTCAAATCAAAGGGGCTTTCCAGTCTATGAAGTTAAGAAACTTGCTTGCTTGGAAAAAAGTAGCACAGGGAAATACGGGAAAAATTTTGAAATACTATGAGATGAGGGCTCAGACTGTTTTCTTTTATATTTCGGAGCTAAGAATAGTTTTCTTCCATTTTGTAGCCACTGCTTTGAAGATATGACTTCCAAGATCATAATATTTTCCAATAAAGATGGAGTGCTACCAAATAGAATGAGATGTTGTACAAGTAGCCCGCAGAGCACTCTTAAAGGAGAACTAAACTCTAAAAATAAATATGAAAAGAAGTGCCTATTTTATATACTGTACTTATTGCACCAGCCTGAAGGTTTAGCATCTCTGTAGTAGTAATGATTGAGGCCTTCAAAGTTGTCAGAGGAGATCACCATCTTGGATTTTATTAAAAGGGTCAGTGACACTGCACATACATGCTCAATGTGCTCGGGGTAGCTTTTGAGAAGCAAAGCTTAGGGGTCGTTGCTGATTTGGCCCATTAGCTCAGGTAAGTGACAGCAGCACAGAGCTTGTGCAGTGAATCAGCCAAAATATGGGGAGCTACTAGGAGCAGCTTTGGAGGCACCGATCTTCACTGTGCGTTTGCCATAGGCAGTACAGAAGCCCAAAATATAACGTACAACATTTCTGTCTTACTTCAAACATAGGAACAAGACACACCGGCACAGCATGGGTGAGTTCAGCAGGTTAAACCTTGCTCGTTTATTGCGGATGCAACGTTTCGGGGCGTGACCCCTTTCTCAAGCATGCTTGAGAAAGGGGTCACGCCCCGAAACGTTGCATCCGCAATAAACGAGCAAGGTTTAACCTGCTGAACTCACCCATGCTGTGCCGGTGTGTCTTGTTCCTACGTTGTTTCTGAGGTTGCCCATTCCCTCTAGCATCGAGCACCTGGGAGTCGCTGAAGTCTGGACGGCCAGGGTGTGCGAGTGTAAGTCTTTCTTTTTACTTCAAACATAACCTTCAAAGCCCTTTATTCCTCTGCACCTAACTACATCTCATCTCTTGTCTCTCTATATGTTCCTGCCCGAAACCTCCGCTCCTCTCAGAGCCCCCCCCCCCCCACTACTGCTGTTTCCCGTATCAAACCCTTCTCTCTTGCGACTCCTTATATTTGGAATGCCATACCTGAATCTCTCAGGAGAGAGTCCTCCCTCAATGTTTTCAAAACAAAACTCAAAGACTACCTCTGGGAGCACCTGGATAACACCTGAACTGGCACTTATAGAACAGTGTAACAAACTGTAACCCACAGCACCTTAATACCCCTCTGAATTGTGTCTGTATGTTACCCTCCCATTTAGACTGTAAGCCCTACGGGGTAGGGTCCTCTAGCCTTTTGTTTCCTTGACACTGAGCACTTACCGTATATACTCGGGTATAAGCCGAGTTTTTCAGCATCCAAAATGTGCTGAAAAAGTCTACCTCGGCTTATACTCGGGTCTGCGGTATCCAACCCAAGTTGCCGAGATTGCAGTCACTTTTAATCATTCCTATACCAACAGTTCACTTGGGGAGAGACTGCAATATCCCACAATGCCCTCTGTTGGTTTTATGAAAGAATAACAGTGCGCCCTCTGTTGGTTATATGAAAGAATAACAGTAACTGCAATATCACACAGCGCCATCTGTTGGTTATATCAAAGAATAACAGTAACTGCAATATCACACAGCGCCATCTGTTGGTTATATCAAAGAATAACAGTAACTGCAATATCACACAGCGCCATCTGTTGGTTATATCAAAGAATAACCGTAACTGCAATATCACACAGCGCCATCTGTTGGTTATAACAAAGAATAACAGTAACTGCAATATCACACAGCGCCATATGTTGGTTATATCAAAGAATAACAGTAACTGCAATATCACACAGCGCCATCTGTTGGTTGTATCAAAGAATAACAGTGACTGCAATTTCACACAGCGCCCTCTGTTGGTTGTATAAAGGATTAACAGTGATGGCAATATCACACAGCACCCTCTGTTGGTTATACGAAAGATTAACAGTGATGGCAATATCACACAGCACTCTCTGCACAATTCTCTGTCACCATCAACTTTGCAAAGAAGTCCGGTTGATCGCTGGGGGAGTCTCTTTGGCGGAAGGTGCGCTGCTGGGAGACAGGGCTGTAGTTGTGTCTAGGCTTATACTAGAGTCAATAAGTTTTCCCAGTTTTCGTAGGTAAAATTAGGTACCTCGGCTTATACTCGGATCGGCTTATACTCGAGTATATACGGTAATCTGCATTGTAATTATATTTTATATTTTTGTGAATTGTATTCTAATAATGCACTTATTGTTACTTTTTATTCCAATGACCTCTTGTTTGTTACTACTGATTTATTGTTTTGTTGTACAGTGCTTTGCCCTCAAGGAGCGCTTTACAAATAAAAATATACATACATACTTATTTAGTTAACCTGTAGTTCTTTCCTTTACAAGAACAGTAAATGTTAAGAACAGTAAATGGTTAACTAAAAGTTACCACACACACATTATATTATTATATTACACACACACGTGTATGCAAAGATAAAGAAGCTTTCTCTGTCCTCAGTTCCACCCATTTACTCATGCCATAGTCTCCTCTGTGAATTCTGCAGAGTCAGGGACTTGACAAAATCTTACCAAATGCAATATTCAACAGGAGTGGCTGGTTCTCCTTTTGTAAGTATTCTTTGAACACAGGTTTTGCCAACTTCAGGTCCGCCATTTGGCAATGTTTAAATAAGTAACTACAGCCTTCATTTTTGGTATACAGGCATGGGATATATTATCTGAAATGTTTGAAATCTGGGGTTTTCTATATAAAGGGCCTTTTAGAGCTTTCTACCTAATGGATTTCCACATAATACATACATAACGTAAGCCAGAATCAAGGAAATCACTATAATGGATTGCAGGGTAGGTGGAAGGGCTAGTTATAAGGCACGTACCTACCATTTTACAGTCATATCTTTAGATGAATTTAAAGAGCACATTGACAAGTGTTCAGCGATACCCAAGGCATATGAAATAAGCAGGCAGAAATGCCAGGAAACCTGCATTAAAGGACCAATAATATAAAGGATTTTGTATACATTTAAACTGATTGTATTTTGACTCTGCATTAGAAAAATTTGCTTCTGTTGCAAAAACACAAAGTTTATATTAACAAACTTGGCTACAGGAAATTTGTTTACATAACAGCGAAGATTTGTAGCTTACAATGGTTTTAGTTCTTACACGGGAAGAAGAAGCATTTTTTTTTTCTACCTACAGAACAGAAAGAAAACCTAATATAAAAGTGGACATTTGTTGCAAAGAAATAATCTATTTGTAGGTGTTGGTGAATATATACTTTTACTATGGTGGTTCGAGTGCATTTAAAATCTGCAGAGAACAAAAGACTGAGTAGGCGGACTCGTTTTAAAGTGCCTATTTACATGTGGGAAGGGTTAGTGAAGATATAGCTGTCACTTCAACTGGTTATAACCATAAGATCTATTCCCTTATTTTTGTATAATTAGGCATGCCAACAAAAATCTGTAAATAGTTGTTCCAGCCTGGTAAGCCTATCGATGCGCCTATCATCATGTGTGGCTAGCCATCAGCTCACAGGAAGAGGCAAGAAGTAGTTTGCTGGAGTTTGCCAGCAGAATTTCCATGTTTAATATCAAGCAACCAATTTCAATGAGCAAAGATTGTTTTAATCACTTATCCATTACAACACAACATTCATTCATCATAAAATCATAACACAAGCATTTGGAATTCAGGCTTGATTACTGAACAAATCCCAAAGTGCAAAAAAGTATGTAGGTACAGCAGTGATATGACTATATGAACGTGCACCAGAAAGTATGGCATCAGTGTGCCTTTAGTCACTAGTGCATTTGTCAGAAACTCAACAGTGATTACACTGATCAGGATACGCATGTGGTAATGAAGACATATAGGGCTGGCAATGTCATTATGCAAGACATGGGTGCTGCAAAAGGCTGCTGAGGAAGAACAAGAACAGCACGCTTCGACTAAGGAAAACCACAAACAGTGACCAAGGCCCAGCCACATTTGTACACAAAACAATAGGAATCTTGGCAGATCTATCCAATGTTTGCAGTTTCTACTAGTCCTTTCCGAATCACATACCCCTTAAGGATTGGGGCAAACCATAAAGTTGTCGGAAGCTAACCCACTGTATTTAAATCGACAGTTGGGATAGGCGCAGATCAGATCCCAATATATTTTGGTTGGGTTAGGTTTGTTATTTTGGTTAATCAGGCTGTGCTTTAACCCCTGTAAGCTAGCGTCAGCATCCACAGGGCCGCTCCTGCCATGAGGCAAGATGAGAACCTTCACTCAAGCGGCAGTGAGCGGCCAGTTAGAAGTGATGACAAAAAGCCGCCTCTTGTAAATTTAAGAGCCGAATTTCCGGTTAAGAGCCAAATTTCCGGGTTTAAACCAGGAAATTCGGCTCCGCTAGTGCACAGAGTGCTCAATGCTCTAGCGATGCTGTCCCCTTTGACCCAATCCGACACTGATTTGTGCGGAGTGGGCCACATGTGGGCTGCTGCCTTGGGCGGCAGGAGCCCTAGCATCACCCCTGAGCATTCAGGGTATTTGGTGGTTGGGGTTTGCAGACAACAGCTTCCCAATCACTGGCAAGTGTTACTGAAAACACAAGAACGAGCTTTGAAATGTCTGACCAGGCCTGAGATTCTAAATTCAAGTTTTGTTAGTATTCAATTAGAATGCAAATAGAATTTCCTCGTCATTCCCAATCATGTTTTAGACGTTCAAATTTTTTCATAGATAACCTCCCATTCTAGTTGTGAGTATGGGTATGAGACCCATTATCTAGAATGCTCGGGACCTGGGGTTTTAAATAAACCCAATAGGCTGCTTTAGCTTTCAGTAAGGATTAATTATATCTTAGTTTGGATCATGTACAATGTACGGTTTTATTATTACAAAGAAAAATGAAATCATTTTTAAGAAGTTGGATTATTTGATTATAATGGAGTCTATAGGAGACTGCCTTTCCGTAATTCTGAGATTTCTGGATAACAGGTTTCCAGATAATGTATACCTGTACAGTCAAAGTTATTAGAGTAAAAAAAAAGAATTCATATCAATTCGAAATTTGACCTTTGATAAATAACCCTCCATGTGTGTAGACCTAGCTGGGAATAACTCTTCTATCATGATGTACTTTTCACAGAACAGTGATGTGCCTCTTGCATAGTGAGATTAATGTGTAGAGACTCCTGGGGGGGGGGGGGGTGTCCGTCTGAGTCTCAACTCAGGAATATTCAAAGGTCTAAATATTGTATAGAATTAATACATACAAACTACACTTGGTCTAGTAGTAACAATTTATGGGGAAAATCAAATGCATGACATCACTTGATGGAATGTAAAAAAAAACAAAACAAAGAACAGTGGAAGATAAAACTGACAATTTCATAGGCTGTTTTCTTTGCCTGAAAGAAAGTCAACGCTCAGCAGTGCAGACAAGCATCCGCTCGGAAGATAATTGGATGCGACAGAACAATGTCAACAAAGTAGGTCACCCATCATACTGCCGAGATGTTACCAGGAGTCAATAGTCAGCATTTTTATATATTCAAACACTAAGAAAGCATTTTCACAAAATATACAGGAACATCTGAAGATCCTCAGTAGTCTCTCGTGAGCCATCAATAGGTGTCAAACCCATATGCAAACAGTAGGAATACTCCCTAAAAGTCTTCAGAAGGGCTAGTCTAATATATATATACAAAAGCATATATTGTATCATCTACATACAATGGCAGGGCGCTGGCAATTGTTGACAACAGGTTAAACATAATTGCAGATTGCTATGAAAACTCCAGATGAGCAGGGAAATGAATAGTCCAAAATTTAAAATTCATAATAAAACCTCAGAAATAGAAATAACAGGCTTTATTTTTCATTTCTTGCTTTAACCAGGGATGGACAATTATTCTCTGGCTTTCTGAAGATAACAGACATAACACTAGTAGCAGAAATGCTTGGCCACCAATTTCCCAAGGCCACAAAAAGGCTCACCATCCCCACATATACAATGTGGGAAAGCACACAACAGCCCTATGCAAGGCACACGCTTTTAATTCATGGGCATTCCTGTGGTGCCTTGATCCTCAAACTGCAATTTCTACTGAAGGTAGTCATACTAGCCGATACAATCCAGTTACTGCCTGATTTGGCATAATAGATTAAAGCCTCCCCTGGCACTAGGGTTGCCATCTGTCCGTTTTTTTGAAGGGCTGCGGGGGTCAAAACTGCCTGCCGGTTTTCCAAATTAGGAAAACCGGGCAGGATTCCCGATGATTGACGTGGTGATCGCCATTTCATAGCCCCACCATAGCAATGGCACAGCCCCGCCCACATTGCATCATGGCTCTGCCCCCTGTCCCGATTCAACCGGGCCAAAAGGTGGCAACCCTACCTGGCACGCATTTACAGATAGTCAGTCAGTATGGCCAAAATCCCCAAACTGCATGACCAAATCTGGGTGTGGGACTTTTTACTTTTCAACCTTACTGTACTGTAAAGTACCGGCACTGGTCCTATTATCCAAGCACTGCAGAATACATTGTTACAAAGGACCTGTTATCCAGAATGCTCGGGACCTGGTGCTTTCTGGATAACGGATCTTTCCGTAATTTGGACATTCTTACCTTAAGTCTACTAAAAAAAAAAATCATGTAAAGATTACATAAACCCAACAGGCTGGTTTTGCTTCCAATAAGGATTAATCATATCTTAGTTTGGATCAATTACAAGGTACTGTTTTATTATTACAGAGAAAATGGAAATCATTTGGAACAATTTGGATTATTTGGATAAAATGAAGTCTTTGGGAGACAGCCTTTCAGTAATTCAAATCTTTCTGGATAACGGGTTTCCAGATAACGGATCCCATACCTGTACTGGTTTAAAGCCCTTCAGATATATTTATACTCCATTTATTATAGTTTTTTTATCTAGTAAGACAGATTTTTCTATCTGCAGCAGATACATAAAAAGACTACACAGCCAATCCAACAAGAACATTTCATGATCTATTTTTTGTGTGCCATTGTGACATAATTACAAGTTTAATGTTGCCCTTTCAGAGTGCGGTTTCCTCTAAAATTGTACTTGCAGGTTAAATTTGAGCAACCAGTTGCCAAAAATAACTAGGCAGCTGGAGACCGTTCATGGCAGAAACCCTTGGCTACATAAGTCCTTTCCCGTGTGATAAGAGATTTCTGATAGGGTGATGGCTGAACATGCAATATTCTATGTACTACATGTGAAGGTCTTTTGAGGTTTATTAATAATATTATGCTTTTTGTGGACTTGTGTTTTTTTTTTGTTTTTTTTTAAACACAAATGGAGTATAAGATGCTTTGCTGTTGAAGATGCTCATATTACATTTTGCTTAAGGACACTAACGCTAAGTCAGAAATATTTCATGCATTTAAAAAAATATATGGCAAGTCTACCTAAAGGACAAATCACATAAAAATTATTAACATGGTGTTGATTAGGCAGCCTGTGTCAATGATTTTACTTGACTACTTTCAATAAAAGAAAGATGAACATTCACAACTTCTCCTTTTCGGACACACCCTTGTTTGTTTAAATGTTACAAAAAATGTTACAAAAAAAAAATCTTTAGCATACAACATGCTTGAAGAAACAATATACATACAAGAGAGCTCATGTCGGAAGAGGTAGCCTAAATATTCTACGTATACACACACACACACACAATTGATAACTGGTCAGAGACTGGTCAAATATCTATTTGGCTGATTTTAACATATGGCTACCTTTTATTTCTGCTGTGGTAATTTTCCTCATCTGCTGTGGGGTTTTGCTCTATACCAGTTAGGAATCTCCATAATACTAAACTTATTTTGCCAACTTCATAAACCCAACGCTATCCAAGACAGCTGATTTTGTTGAATATATAATGTATATTTATAAATATTTTATACACTCTTCAGTTATCAGATATACGTATTTTCATCTTTTTTTTTTAATTGACTTGTTAGGAACCATATATCCTGTTCCAGAAATGCAATGACACTGAAGATTCAAGCAGATTTAAAGGGGAACTATCCTGAAAATGAAAATTTAATATAAGCTTCAGCATACTGAAATAAGAAACTTTCTAAATATAATCAATTAAAAAATATGTACTGTTTCTGAAATAAACCAGTTCATCTTTACTATTCCTCTCTCAGCATCTGTTTCTCTTCATTCTGTCTTCATGCAGCAGTTGGGTGTCATGGACAGTTATATCCAATATATCTTATAGGGGGGCTCCTTTTGCCTAGAAGATGTATTAGAGCTCACTCTATTAAAATCACCAGAAATACTGTCTCTCTACATGCAGAATTTGTGCAAAAGGCAGTTATTTTTTTCAGATTTTTTTGCACTGGAAACAGTTATTTCAATAAGCTCTAATAAATCTGCTGGGAAAGGAAGACCCCCTATAAGATATATTGGTTCTAACGGTCAATGACACCCAACTGTTGAAGAGAAACAGATGCTGAGAGAGGGATAGTGAAGATAAACTTGATTATTTCAGAAACATTGTAGAATATTTAACTGAATATATTTACAAAGTTTCTTATTTCAGTATGCTTATATAACATTTTAATTTTCACGATAGTTCTCCTTAAGTTAGGCTGCCTTGAAACTCAGGAAATGCAACAGCAGAAAATGTTAAAAATATGTGAGAAATGAATGAAAACTAAATTAAAAAAATTACCAGAAGTGAAAGGGTTAGATTAAATTTTTCTTTAACTTTTTTTTTTTTTTTTTTACTGATGAAACATTTGTATACATATGCACACAAAAAGTAGCTATTTATACACACATACACAGAGTAACAACGAGAGGATTTGCACACAGAAGGATTTGAAGGGATGAGCGCATTACATTAAGCTGCTGCGAGTACGGTGATCACAAAACCTCATGTCTGCTCCTCCTCACAAACCAGTTTTTATGATTATTCAAAGGGGGTGACGCTGAATCTCACCACTATGGTGTGATCACCCAAAAGAATATTTTATGTTTAATGCATGCAAACACTAGGGCTTGAGTAGTAACTAATAAAACTTGTTTCATCAGCCTGCACACACACAAAACTTGTAGGATAGATAGGAGCAGATGTTATTTGTCCTTGGTTAATGGGGTTCTTTGCATAACATTTCCTTTCCTAAGCATTAAAGTTCTTGCACAACAGACACAAACTCCAGAGACTTAAAAGACAGCATGTCCTAAAATAAACTGCTGGTTTATTTGCTAACACTCAGATTGGCTAAACTAAAAACAAGCAGGCTATGGGTCAAGTGTATAACATGTGAACTTGCATTCAGACGGTTACAACCCTATTAACACTAAGTAAGGGTTACCCTATTACAGAAAAAAAACTGAAAAGGCAAAACAACTTGTATAAATCTTAAAAAAGTAGGGCTCTGTATAAATCAAATGTTACTATTTTAGGAAATGATACTGTATTCTCTGGATTGGTGTAGCAATAAGAGGAAAACACCTCCACACCAGAGCCAAGCTAAGGCAAATGGGATCCCATGGCTGCTAATCTGTGCTCAACAGATTTCATGATAGGGGTAACCAATTCTCAAATCTGTTCTTTAAAAGAAAAAGTACTTTATAACATTAAATTATCTTGGATTTCTTTAGGTTGTAATGGGGGGGGGAGCAGGAAAAAACATATAGCAGTAAGTATATTTTTGCAGTATGTATATGAGGAGCCCCAGCTGCTCGATGGACTTTTAACAGATAATTTAATGTTCTTTTTGGGTACCATGTGAGCTTGGATGGAAAAAGATAGATAGGGCCTTGCTGGGAGGTGTATCTAAAGAGATTTATGCTAAATACACATTTCTGAATTGAAGCTGTATAGGAATTTCCAAGTTATTGAGCTGTATGTAGGACACTTGCCCAAACAGTTTGTAGAGGTTCCCTTTAATGAAGCTTTTTAATGCATTCCTTTGAAAACAACGTGAATTCACATAGATGTCAGTTTAGAACAGACGACTACAATTTAGATCCTTCACAATAGGCTGGGGGGGTACAGGTTTTTTTTTCGAACAGATTGAATTCTCCTTTAACAACGCCTATGTGAGGCTTGAGACTAAATGGTTTTGTTTCTCTTTTTTTTTTTAATCTTTGATTGTATGATTCTTGATCTTTTGGATGAAAGAAAGGTGTTCCTGGCCAAACTTCATAACCAGGCCCATGACCTTCCAGCCACACCGCTGCCCACCAAGAGCATTCCAGAAATTACTCTATATGTTTTTCTATTTTTCTGAAGGTAACTATTATTGTGCCTCAATATTCATCCTACAATAACAGCTTTACAAGAATATCAATGAAGTACATACAAGACTCTCCATTTTGTTGGTAACTGACTACCCGCATCTCTAAAGGAAACAATTCAGTCTCAAAGAATCAGTTTTGACCCACGACAACTGCCTATAATCAAGTGTATTAATATCATAAGGGACCTTCTATTGAAAAGTGAAACGTCTCCCACTCCTGCAAGCCCAGTGAGGAGGAGTTTCGTCTTTTATAATCTGATATGTAAAGTGAAGACCAACAAGGCACACCGTGGAAAACTGAAATAAATGCATGGGTGGTTTCAAAACATACTAGTATATGAGCACAAAAGCATCTAGCACCCACAAGACATAATGAAAATAATTAAACAAAGCGTATATGAAGCAGGTTTGTGGCAAGGCTCCAATATGAGACGACACCTTGTAAAAAGATTCATTTTTTTCCTATGAGTGGTGGAAGTTTTTGTTAGAATTTATATATGTAGAAAAGTACAATTGATCATCTGTAAGGGAACCACCTGCAGGATAAACATTTCAAACATTAGCCTTCTTTCTGCAAAAACAAATATGATCTATGCTTACAGCCAATAAACTTATGATACTTTGAGTAAATGAACATTTGCCGATATGTAAGATCACATGAAGTAGATTGGCCATGATGTAAGCCAAAGTTCAGGAAAAGAAGAACAGGATTGCATAACACATGATGAATACCGATGAAGAGTTGCAACATTTAAATCTAAAAAGTGTCAAAAGCATATTTTTTTATGATGATTCATGAGTAATATTGTAAACTTACCCCAAAGTGAAAACAATAGCAAAATAAGTCTATTGTGTGTTTAGATCAGACGGCAAGACAAAAAAAGGAAACACATTTCAGATTGTATTATGGCATTATGGTTTATTGTGCATCCATTTGTTTAGTGTATTAAGAGTGAAAGCGCCAAACATATTCAAAGAATGAAAATAAAGTTCACCACAGGAAGAACTACTCAATTCCCTTTTACCCATAATAAATGTCTCTTAAAATCATATGCAATTGAATATAGAGCTTTGGAGTTTCTTTTGGTGAACTGAGGTGGAGTCTATTTTCACTATTTGGCAAACATTCCCCAGTATTCTTTCATATTTGGTTTGATGCAGGAATATTTCTGGCTCACTGGATGACAAAAAAAAATCAAATCAATAGGAAGATGTATCAAAAAGCATGCATACATGTTATGAATGATGGGCATGTGTTTAAATTAACATGTTATTACATGTTGCGGTTGTCCCTTTAATCAACACTTTATAATTAGCTTTAAAGTAGTGACTTTGCAGGAATATAAAGAGAAAGGGAATGAGTGGATTTGCAAGATTCACAAGACACCAAGGGGCCCATTTACTTAGCTCGAGTGAAGAATAGAGGAAAAAAAACTTCGAATTTCGAAAGTTTTTTTTGGCTACTTCGACCATCGAATGGGCTACTTCGACCACGACTTTGAATCAAACAATTCAAACTAAAAATCGTTCAACTATTCGATAGTCGAAGTACTGTCTCTTTAAAAAAAACTTCAGCCCCCTAGTTTGGCCCACCTAAAAGCTACCGAAGTCAATGTTAGCCTATGGATTTAAAGGATTTCATCGTTCGATGGAACTATTTTTCGTTCGATCGTACGAATAGTGCTAAATACTCCGACTTCGATATTCAAGTCGAAGGATTTAACTTCGACAGTCTAATATCGAGGGTTAATTAACCCTCGATATTTGACCATAAGTAAATTTTCCCCCAACTGTAGGAGCACTATTATGCACATTTTTTCTGGCACTGCTCAATTGGGAGTCACAGTTTTTAACTATAAAACTGGATCAGGCAGTTTGTATAGTTGTCACAATTAAACATCTATTTGCAACAGTTGTGATGCAATACATTCCCTGCAGCTACCATAGGCAGTTGGCGGATAAAATCCGATTTTTTGTGTCCCAAGTTTAGTGTCCTTGGCATTTAAACTCACTAAAAAAAAACAGTTAAAGGTGAGGGCTTTACATATGGTACATAAATATTGCTCAGACTTAACACAGGTCTGGTAGCACATCTCTTGCTCTACTTTGCACGCATTAAAGTGATACTGACACTAAAAAATGAATTTTAGCATATGAATGTACATTGATTGTTACCTATAGGTCATGTTGATCATTTGTTGCTGAGAGGTTTGTTTTTGTATATAATTGTTAGTTGAAGTTCCTAAGCCTGACTCTCTGACACTCTGTCTTTGCCAACCTGACTGTCCCATCTCAGCCTGTTAGTTACAGTTTCTAATGCTAACGGACTCCTGCTGCACAAATATGGCAGCCCCCTCATACAGGAACATGGGGCATCAGACAGGTAATGTAAAAGCATCATGCAAATACTTTATGGCAAAGTTAGAAGAAGCTTGCAAAGCCAATATTATAATAGATGTAAAAAAAAGTTTAATTTCAAGTGTCAGTATCTCTTTAAGATACATTTACAATACAATCTAGTTTGATTTTCACTGTGTATGTGGCATACAAATCTGACCAATTTCTTTCGATATATTTTGAAAACTGAAAATTTTGGTTGTGTGGGTGTAACATTGGTACATGTATTTTAAACCGGAATACAACAGATTGATACATTTGTATAATCCTAGATTTCATCCTCTACACTCTCCTTTATATTATAGTCCATGTAACAATTTGGTATGTGACCAGAAAAGGAAAATTAATTTAAGCTTACAGAAAAAATGTACATGACATCACACCAGAGTAGGGTGCATGTCTTGGTTCGACAAATAAAAGGCAATGACAGAATGTACCAAGTATTGTTTAATTAAAAAGTGAATTTAGTGATATGTGGCATAACTACTGCTAGAATATCATCTAAAAATGTACATATATATATATATATATATATATATATATATATATATATATATATATATATATCTTATAGTAGTGGACAGTAGTGGACAGCACTCCGTTCCAAGTCCTTTGCCTGGGTGCTCGGTAAGACCAGTATATAAAGATAAAAAGACCAGCAACACCAGGTTTTTTTTGCAAGTAGAAAAGTGTTATTGCATATGTAACCGACGTTACGTTTCGGTCCCTTTTGGGACCTTTCTCAAGGTGAGAAAGGTCCCAAAAGGGACCGAAACGTAACGTCGGTTACATATGCAATAACACTTTTTCTACTTGCAAAAAACCTGGTGTTGCTGGTCTTTTTATCTTTTTATATATATATATATATATATATATATATTATATATATAATATATCTTTAATTTTAAAAAAAATAACTCAAAAGAATAAAAAAAAAAAAATGTACTGAGAGAGGCAATATAAATCATACCATTATCTTGTTAGCCATTCTTGATTTGCATCCCAAATAACACTTCACAGGGTGGTTTGTCACATGATAGAGATCATGATGATGAAGACATTGTTGGGGAAGTTTACGGACAACACCCTGCTAATGTGGTATATGTCATGTGACAGTGATGTAATGTCATAGGGTACAAAAACAGGTCAGGTATATGGGCTTGTGGTAATCTCACACCAGGAGCCTTTTAATAGGCAAACTTTGTTCTATTGCTATTTGTGCCCAGGGTATATAGACCAACAGGGCACACAACTAACTAATAGCAGGTCATTCTTCTCCTTCTTTATCTTCAGATTTGACTCACTCAAGTTTCATATAGCACATGCACAAAATTCTAGCAAGGATATACTATATACTATACTGATCCCTACCACTGCTCTCTGCTTAAAGGGATCAAGTACAGACTAATTATAGACTTTAAAACAAAACAAGTTACCTTTATTATTAAAGGATTATTAAAGGATCCAATGAAAAACATTTCCAGGGGATAATCTTGTACAAATGTAGGCTTTATTTTGTTCACTGGCATTAGGTTCACAATTTACATGACTCACCATCAATAAGCCACTTCGCACATTTATTTATGAAATGGAAATTGTGTTCCTTAAAAAATAGACAAACCCATAATTATAAAATCATGGGACCTGTTATCTAGAATGGTCGGGACCTGGGGTTTTCCGGATAACGGATCTTTCTGTAGTTTGGGTCTTCATACCTTAAGTCTACTAGAAAATCTTGTAAACATTAAATTAACCCAATAGGCTGATTTTGCTTCCAATAATGATTAATTATATCTTAGTTTGGATCAAGTACAAGGTACTGCTTTATTATTACAGAGAAAAAGGAAATCATTTTTAAAGATTTGGATTATAATAGAGTCTATGGGTTTCCGGATAACGGATCCCATACCTGTACAATGTAGTCAATATACATTATAGCTACATGATTCCAATCACCCCCCAACTTTACAAAAAACAGTAATTTACAGGCTCTATTAACCTGAATGCCTGCAACCTGAGGTTTTTTTTTTTCCATAATTTGGATCAACATGCCTTAAAGGACAACGGTCACCCCCAAATTGTTTCCCCCACTGGTGGTGTGAGCTAAAAAGGCTTTATGCAGATTAGTTAAGATAAAGTACAAGGTACTGTTTTATTATAAGAGAAAAAATACAATTTTTAAAAAAAAATACAATTATTTGATTAAAAAGGACTCAATGTAAGTGGACCTTCCTGTAATTAGGAACTTCATGGATATTGGGCATCAAGATAAGAGATATTTGTATCAACCCTCAGACACTTTAGCCACAAAGGTTATTCAATTAGCTAAAGTTGCTAGTGTGTACCTCTGTCCCACCAAGTGTGCCAATATCACATACCAGCTTAAACCTCACACAATTATGTATGCCCCATAAGGAGTTGTTGGTTCTACCTGCTGTTGTGGGCCTGCATATTGCCTTGTGTTTCTAAGAAAGGAGCTATAATATTAGGAATAACAGAGACAGATCAGTAAAAATTCAGATGGCCTATTCCTGAAGCCTTAAGGCTAAATGTAGCTATTTCTTATGCACCCATGAGAAGTATCAGAAAAATGGGGAATGTTTGCAATCCTTGGAAAAAGCAGTTGATACTGACAGCATTTGTCAGTTGAAATTTACTTTGACTTTTCAAGCAGTTGCAACTTTCTAACAGAGCTGGTCTTGGGAACATTTTTAGTCAAATTTACCCAAAAAAAAAAATAAATAAATAAAAAAATAAATGTGTGTGGGGTGTATGATGACAGTGGCCTCAAATGACAAATTCACTAATAGCTTAATGACAGCTCAGTTTTTTACACTGTTCTGTTCAGATACAACTCACTCCAAAGTAATAGATCATATACAATTAAAATGACAGGGATGCCAATAACAAATAGGTATATTGACCTATTTTACCAAAGTTCACACTAAAATGTGCAATGTTAAGAGTCTCCAATGTAAATCCAGTCTCACTAACAAAAAAAGTCTGCAAGTATGTTACAAAACTCTATACAGTAACATGACCGTTTACACTTCAACAAAAAGGATATGTAATCCACTTTTGAAGAAGTGCATCCAGCCATGAGATCTGTAATGGACTAAATTGAACGTATAAGTGGATTTCAGCTACAAAAATGCGCATATGCACGTTGTGCAGATAAATACTGACTGGTTCAATTATAGTCAATGATAGGGGACACAACCGGGTTGCAGAATTCTTCAACCAGCAGGGAAACCTCTACATACCAAGAGTCTAGCTGTAACATCAGGGATCAGACCCAGACTGGCAATCTATGGGTTCTGGCAAATGCCAGAGGGGCTGTTTTAAGGTCCCATAGAAAGTCACTATTTAGTGGGCTGGTGGGGACTGTTTAGGCCTCTATGTGGGCTTATTGGGCCTCTGTGTTTCTGAAATGCCAGGGCCTTTTTTAATTCTCAGTCCGAACCTGTCCGGAATAAGACAAAAAGCAATAGGGCACCATCCATGGGTGTAAGAGGGCAGCCTGATTACAGATAATCCATGAGTCCATTATCATTAGTTAATGCCCCAAGAAACACACGAGTAATATCAATTACAGCAACATTTTATTTTATGGCCAATAGTTTGCAGTTGTGCAAGCCCAAATAGAGGAGTTTGCTACATTGTTGAGTTAACACCACATAGGAGATTTAAATACAATGGCACAATGGATGATGTGATGCTTTTGGCCCTGCACCGACAATCAGATGATGACCGTAACTTGGTTCATCATACTGCCATTAAAAGCAATGGGAACATTAAAGGAGTCTTGGTGCTGCCCCTGGACTACTAAATGCTCTAAGTTCCAAATTACCCAAAAGAACACCACAGCATTCGTGTGGCTGTACCAGGGAATTGCATTGTAAGCTCCGCTGGGGCAGGAACCATTATATACTCTTTGCATAGCCCATTATTCAAATAACTTAAAAATAAAAACAATTGTAAGGATTATTTATAGTCAAACTGAAGGTCTCCTGCTAGCCACAGGTCCCGGTCAGGCCCGGACTAGCAATCTGTGGGTTCTGGCAAATGCCAGAGGGGCTGCTATAAGGTCCCGTAGAAAGTCACTATTTAGTGGGCTGGTGAGGGCTGATTGGGCCACTGTGTACCTGAAATGCCAGGGCCTATTCTGACTCTCAGTCCAGACCTGGTCCCGGTGAATAAAAAACGGATGGGAATTAGGCTGAATATTCCCTTTTGGGTGTTCGTAACCTCCCTGGAACTAAAAGAACCATTTTTTCTATATCGGTAACCTTCAGTTAAATAATTCCCACAGCACTGACAGAACATGAAGGGAGAGGCATTTTAATTATACAAGTGCCATAGTAGCTCTGCCTTACCCGCTATATAATAAACATTTTTTGTATTTTTTTTTATTTTTTTTATTAACATTTTGTGCATCCAATGAATTAACAAAGCATCGTGGGGACACATACAGCCAGACAAATGAAAAGAACCTATATAGTTTGCACTTGAATGTTCAAAACGTGGCTGAATTGTTTTTGGAGGATTCCGAGAATTGTAATTCCGCAGTTGGAAGCAGTGTTTGGAAAGGCATGGCTGGATAGGGATCCCCCAAATAGGATAAATTCCCCCTGTCTTTATAAGTGTACCCCCAAGTCATCAGTACTGGTGACACGAATACTGGAATAAGGAGTAATAATGGGAACTACTGGGGAAAACTGCAAGAGAGGAAATTTAAAACAATGGAGACATTCCTGAGTGACAGCATATTGTGGACAGTTAGAGATAAATCAGTTGGAAGAAGCCAGGGGCACTTTCACCCTCGGCTAGTCGCACTTACAAAATAAACTAGTAGCACAGAGAGAGAGGAGAGAGACTGGGGCAGTGCAATGCGATTGCTAGTGAAGAATGAAACTGTTGAATGCCTGAGCCAGGCTGGTTAGTAGTGTGTGTGACTATGAATGTGACACACAGCGGATCTTACCTTCTCTACTTGTTGTTCCATTATTATCGGTACCAGGAAGACCAGGACAGTACCAACAGCCACTAGCAGCACCCCCAGGACCCCGAGTATTATGGACTTTTTATTGGCCACTCCTGCCATTACGCTGACTGGCTGCTGTCAGAGCCGACGTGGAACCCAGATGTAAACAGAGAGAACTGGTGCGAATAAGGACTCCCCTCTCTGTTGTAGCCCAGCTCCCAGCCCGGGAGACATCCTCTCAGCGAGTTTTATTGTAAGGGGCAGGTAAGGGCCCGCCCCACGCGCTGTCTCACTCGCTGTTAGGGCACTCTACCGCTCTCACCCCACTCCGGCTCCCAGCGCAGCAATGGTGACTACTGCGGAAGCCACGCCCATTAGGGGAGGGCGCTGACAGTCATTGGCCACGGGATAGGTAGTTCAGCGCGGAGTGCTTATGTTTAACTCTAACTCTTAGCGCAGCGCTGCCCTTAATCACGTTATATAAGTGTCTGCTCGGCTTCCGGGCCCGCATATATGCTGGAGTTGCTTCTTCTTAGTTCAACAATGACGGGGGACTATACGTAAAAAAAAGTGTAAGCAAAAAGAGTGTAAAAGCGCTTCAGAACTTAGTAGCAGCAATGTAGCGCCTAATATATATATAATAATAGTGTTCGCTGTGGGGCAGGCACTCTACGGACTGTATGAGTGCGCGGCCACGTGGTGTTACCCAGCATGCACTGCTCTCATTGTTGTTGAAGTTTGTGTAATAGCTGCAAAGTTATCCAGTGGGCTGCAAGTTTATAAGGAGCCCAGTATAAAGATTGAATTGTTCATCATGCGAGCTATGGCTGAGAAGCTGCGCAGGACAGAGCTACACAAGCTGGGAACACACACAGTAGATAATGTTGGGCAGTGCAACTGAATCCTCAGGGGGATTTAGCTAACCCGATGCAGCCCTCTCTGCCCCGCCCAGGATTGGTAACTGCTAATCCACACTGAACATTTGCACTCTCTCATTTATAGGGGTGGTTCGCCTTTAACTTAAAGGGATACTGTCATGGGAAAAAATTTAAATGCATCAGTTAACAGTGCTGCTCCATCAGAATTCTGCACTGAAATCCGTTTCTCAAAAGAGCAAACAGATTTTCTTATATTTATTTTTGAAATTTGACATGGGGCTAGACATATTGTCAGTTTCCCAGCTGCCCCAAGTCATGTTACTTGTGCTCTGATAAACTAGACAGTCACTCTTTACTGCTGTACTGCAAGTTGGAGTGATATCACCCCCCCCCCCCAGCAGCCAAACAACAGAACAATGGGAAGGTAACCAGATAGCAGCTCCCTAACACAAGATAACAGCTGCCTGGTAGATCTAAGGGCTGGGACACACTGGGCGATTTGGGGAGATTTAGTCGCCTGGCGACTAATCGCCGCGACTTTCCACGACCAATCTTCCCCGAATGCTTCCCCTCGCTCTGCGCCTGGCTAAAATGAAAAATCGCCTGCGCTAATCACACGCGGCGATTCGTTTTCCGAAGTCGCCCGAAGTTTCCTCGTGAGGCAACTTCGGGCGACTTCGGAAAACGAATCGCCGCGTGTGATTAGCGCAGGCGATTTTTCATTTTAGCCAGGCGCAGAGCGAGGGGAAGCATTCGGGGTGAAAAGTCGCTGCGTTTAGTCGCCAGGCGACTAAATCTCCCCAAATCGCCCAGTGTGTCCCTACCCTAAGAGCAGCACTCAGTAGTAAAGCCCAGGTCCCACTGCGACACATTCAGTTACATTGAGTAGGAGAAACAACAGCCTGCCAGAAAGCAGCTCTATCCTAAAGTGCAGGCTCTTTCTGAAAGCACATGACCGGGCGAAATGACCTGAGATGGCTGCCTACACGGCAATATTACAACTAAAAAATATATACTTGTAAATTTTATATGGTAGAGTAAATTATTTGCAGTGTAAACAGTGTAATTTAAAAATAAAGACTACAGCACATCATAAAAATCATGACAGAATCCCTTTAACTTTTGGTATGTTATAAAATGGCCAATTCTAAGCAACTTTTCAATTGGTCTTCATTATTTATTTTTTTAATTATTTGCATTCTTCTTCTTCTGGCTCCCTTGCTCCAGCTTTCAAAAAACAAATGCTCTGCAAGGCTACAAATGTACTGTTACTGCTACTTTTATATGAGCAATCTGGTTGCCAGGGTCCAAATTACTCTAGCAACCATGCATTGATACGAATAAGAGACTGGGATATGAATAAGAGAGAATAGAAAGATGAGTAATGGACTCCCATTTGAGCTGGAATGGGTCAGAAGAAAAAGGCAAATAATTCCAAACCTATAAAAAAAAATGAAGACCAATTGCAAAGTTGCTTAGCGTTGGCCATTCTATAACTAATATTAACTTAAACGTAAACCACGCCTTTAAATCTGACCATATGTATTCTATATGAGCAATGGATCTGTTTAGCTACTGCTCTAAACTATTCCAGCAGGCTGGCACTGTCCCCAGAGTCAGTGGTAGAAAGCAGTGTAGATAACAGTTTCTCTGAACATTGACTCTGTTTACTGATGATTTACCAGTTAGCCAATCACATAGCTGGGAGGTATGGGGCAGATATTACACGAAAAACAAGTGTCCGTTACAAACATTAACGGAAATCTTTCAGGAGCCTGTCCATTCATTGTTTAATATATAAAGTATCTGGAAACAAAAGCAGGTCACTGGCCATGCCGAATTTATAGAAACAATAAATAGCAATGGTTTAAAAATAATTATTTTTGATTCTCTCACCTGCTAAGACACAGAGTACTTATTGTATGAAGTTTCTTATTCAGTAGTTCTGGCATGGGACTCATTCTATTATTTTGCTGTCAAAAGCAATAGACACTCATTAGGTGTGCAGCAAGAAAAAGCTGGTATAACAGTGGTTGTCAGTTCTTAGCTGGATCATTTTTGGGGGACCCTGGCAGGCTGCCTTTAAGTTTTGATCAGAAAAATTTACCACAGTGAACCTTTGATAAGGTCAATAATGATGTTTCATGTTTTATTAGCAATATGCATACCCCCAAAGTGAGTTGTGGATCCCCCTGAACATCACAGGAGTGAGCAGTGCTTACTAACATTGTCAGGTTAACATTATGCCAGGCCTTATATATATGATATTTATATATATATATTATATATAATATTACATACACAATAAAAGATTAGAAAAAATGTTGTGTTTGTGGTGTGCTTGGTGCAGGTAAATGTCAGCATAAATGCTAGTAGAATGCCAGAAGAACAAATGAACTAGAAACTAGCATGTGACCAGGATAGGGCTGTTAAGTGCCCATAGACTCAGAGTTATTATAGAGTTTTTATTGAGCCAGTGGGAGCTGTTTGGGCCTCAAAACCACTTGAAATGTGAGAGCAGATTTTCAATGTCAGTCCAAGCATGCTTGGGTGTCACTTTTAATATAAATACACTTTCCAACAGCAGTGTAGTAACACTTACATTACTAATGAGAGACAGGTATCTTGAGTTACCACATGGACTGAAGTCTTGCTCCCATCAGCAGCCCAAGTACAGCCCAGCAAAGCTCTTCTGCCCCTTAGAAAACATGTAAGAAGCATAGGACTGATGCCAGTCTTATGTTAAGAAAATGTATGGAAATATTAGAGAAGCAGGTTGGTTTTAAAGGTGTTGTTTACCTTAGAAAAACTTTTTTCAGTTCACTTGTTTTCAGATACACCTCAAATAAAAACTTTTTTTCAATCGCTTTTTGTTTAATGTTGTTTAGTTGAATGTTCCTGTCTCTGGTTTTTGAGTCTGGCAGCTCAGTGATCCCGGTTTAGATTCTGAACTGTTACAATTTGCTACATTTAGTTGATACAATAAGTTGATACATTTCTCAGCAGCGTCTGTAGAATATTAGCAACTATTGTATCAATTCTAACAGCTGCCTTTAATGGAACTCAGGGATTCTGCTCAGCAGGGACAAAGATAACAAATGTATCAACTAATGTATTGATTTAGAACAGTTACAAAGTCCCCTTCTGAAACATCTAAGCCTTTAATGCCAATATTAGAAAAACTGTCACAAACAGAAAACAGAAATCAATTTTAAAAAGTCTTTATTTCTGGTGAAATAGCTAAAAAGAGGGTTGGAAGGTGAAGGTTTTCCCCTTTTCAGGCTTTTCACAATAGCAGCTAATTTAAATAGATGGATGACTTAAAGGCACAGCTGAGTGTAAAAATAAAAAAAACGAATAAATAGATAATATGCTGTGCAAAATAAAAACATTTTCTGATATAGTTTGTTAACCAAAAATGTAATGTATAAATTTTTAACATAACAGAACACTACTTCCTGCTTTTCAGCTCTCTAACTCTGAGTTAGTCAGCGACTTGAAAGGGGGCCACGTGGGACATAACTGCTCAGTGAGTTTGCAATTGATCCTCAGCATTCAGCTCAGATTCAAAAGTGACAATTATGACCCATGTGCCCCATCAAGTCATTGATTGGTTACTACATGGTAACCAATCAGTGGAAACTGCAAAGCAGGAAGTAGTGTTCTGTTTTGTTATCATCATTGTAACTCCATCCTTTATACATTACATTTTTGGCTAACTAACTATATTAGAAACATTTTTTATTTTGCACAGCCTATCTATTTACCCAGTTTTTATTTTTATACTGAACAATTCCTATAAGGGTTACAATCAGATACATTGCTACAGTCATTTTTGCTCTTGGTATCAATGCACCCTAAGTCTATGACAGAGTAGCTGCTACACAGGATATATTCAATGCTGCATTTCCAGATGCTGTTGATAAATGTATCCAGGTACTGAGTCAGACTGAAAAACATGGAAACACAGAAAATAAAGCAATGAAAAAATCTATTATTTGTGGTATACCAGTTAGTGTTTGGATAGTGAACTGCTTTTTGTAGATAATTGTGAAACAATGTAAAAAAATTACACAAAGCATACATTTGCAGTGCATAGTTTTTGCAATTATGATACATATGCAACTTTCTTTTTTATTTAAAGGGGTTGTTTTCCTTTAAATTCACTTTTAGTATGATGTAGAGAGTAATATTCTGAGACAATTTGCAATTGTTTTTTAATTTTGATGGTTTTTGAGTTATTTAGCTTTTTATCCTACAGTTCTCTAGTTTGCAATTTCAGCAATCTGGTTGCTAGGGTCCAAATTACCTTAGCAGCCATGCATTTATATGAAACAGACAATGGAATATTAATAGGAGAGGCTCTGAAAAGAAACAGGAGGTAGCACAAACAATAGCATTTGTTTTATAGATGAGTCAGTGCCTCCGCCCATTTGAAAGCTAAAAAGAGTCACAAGAGGAAGGCAAATAATTCAAAAACTATAAAAAAGAAAAAATGAATACAAATTGTTTAAAATTAGTCATTCTATGACATACTATAAAGGTGACCCATCCCTTAAATGGCAGCTTGGCTCTCATGCACTCATATAGATGAATTTCTCCAAATCCACTATGAAAAGTGAAATCATTTGGTGTACTTTGATTGAGAGACCACAGCTGAACAGGTTTCCCAGCCCGCTGAGGAGAATATGATCAATAATGTACCCCATTATAATATATAAGGATATTATAAATCACAAGGGAGTTTTATGGCCATATAAAAACACAAGGCATTCTGCTTCATGCTTTCATACAGGTCATGGAGCTTCAAAGTGACTTCTAATACAAACAGACTCTCCAGCCTTTATACATTACAACAGAGGGTGCATTATGTATTATAATAAACAAGTTTCACTGAGTCATGTGACAGAAATTACATCACCAAGCACCTGTTATAACTGGTGACTTTACCATGCACCATGTATAAGGATATCATTTATTGGATATTCATGGTTCTTGTGTATTATATATCAGTTTGTACTGCTTGAACTTTCTGCATCATCCACTGCTCTGTAACCTTTTTGTTTGGTAAACAAATACCTAAGTGGGATTGTACACCTCAGTTATACATTACACATAGCCTTGGAATCCTCTGCTATTCAGCCTTATGCAATTATTTGCCCCAGAAACTCTTACTCATTTCCTTTTACTTTACAAAACAATGTGCATGTTCATCTATGTAGTCGTTTCAGTTGAATGCATACAGTATATATAGGACGTGTAGTCACTCAGTATTTAGGTTGCAGCTACACAAGAGACTAGTGGGTGTATTTCGCAGATCAATTATAAATAGGCTGTAGCTCACCTTTAGTATATGTAGGTGCAGGGCCGCCATCAGGGGGGGACAGGGGGGACAAGTGTCCCGGGCCCGGGCAAGAAGGGGGGCCCGGCAGTACTGCACTACCGGTGTCTTCTCATCAGCAGCGTAACAAGATGATTGCGGGCCCCCTTTAAAAATCTTTAAAGGGGCCCGGCGCGCATAGAACCGTCTGGCACTCCTCCCCCCTCCGACGCTTGAGCGGCGCACCTGCTTGATGCGGCGTGCACGAAAATTTTTCTTTAATACAGCGTCGGAGGGAGGTTTTTGGTGCTGCAGACCTCGCGGTCCGGGCCCCCCTGTTCCCCGTGGCCCGGACTGCTTCCTCTATAGTTGCGCCCTCTCATCAATAAAGTCAATATCGCATGCGCATTAGTGCAACAAATACTTTCAGCGATTTGCGCATGCGCACTACGAGGCACAGTGATTTAGTTAATAAAGTATTACAGTGTGGGGAAGTGATTCTTCTTTAGCGAACACTCCCAAACGTCCCAACTCCGCTTTTTATGCTGCATCTTGCTGTCCTGAAAATGTCTAGCTTTTCGGCTTTTCTTGGCCTCACCAATCGGCTTTTTTTCGGAACATTACATTACAGTCTTGCGACGTCACGACTAAATATTATATAATCTAGTGGCGCTGCTAGCGTATGGGATAAGGGACTCATATCTCATACACAGGAAGGGAATTGGCTAAAAAGACAACCATCTTGTATTGGCTGTATAGTGGTCTGAAGGGCAAGATAATCAGTAACATAACTATTTTTTGGGGCCTCAATTTTTTTTAACTTGTAAGGGGGGCCCTGACGCCAATGTTTTTTTAAAAAAAATATTCTTTCGGGCCCCAATTTTCTTTTTTACTTATAAGGGGGGACCTGGCACCAATGCTTTTTTTCTTAACTTATAAGAGGGCCCTGACCATCAAAAGCTTTTTATAACTTGTGTGTAGGGGGGGTTACTTTTTTAGCGTTGATGTCTGTGTGGTCTTTTAACTGTGATGTGGAGTGGGTGGGATCGGGGGTGGGGCTTGGGAGCCAGGGTGGGCGGGGCCAAGGGGGCCCCGAGAATTTTGTTGTACGGGGCCCAGTGATTTCTAATGGCGGCCCTGTGTAGGTGGATTCTCCTGCAAGGTGTCCTGTGTCCACGCCCAAATTGATACAGTCAGTATTATAATAGAAAGCAGGACAAATCCAAGGCAGTAGCTATGACTGCAAAGTGCTTTTATCGGGCGTTGGCCCTTTATCAAGTGTATTTTAAGTGATGTGTATTTCGCAGAGAGTGACAATCGGCTCACCACAATTAGCCCTTAACAGTGTTGTCTATTGTATATAATAAATACTTTTAAAGTAAGCAAATGCTTTAAAAGAAGTGTGGAGTTTAATTAGTGAGGTCATTAATTCTGTGAAGAAATCAGGTGTCAATTACGGCCCTTATTTAAGGAAAGAAGGCAGCAAATATTGTGCATGCTGGTTATAGTGAATTTCTCTCTGAAAATCTAAGTAAAATGGGTCATTCCAAACATGGTTCAGAAGAACACTTTGATTATAAAGTTGATTGGAAAGGGGAAATGGAAATACATATAAAGTGCAGAAAATGATAGGCTGCTCAGCTAAAATGATCTCAAATGCTTCAAAACCAAAATCTGAAAGATGTGGAAGAAAATGGAAAACTACCATTGGAATGGAGAGGACTCAGCCAATGATCAGCTCTAGGAAGATCAAAGTTACCTTTGAGTACTATTACAATTAGAAGATGCCTACGTGAATCCAAGCTATCGGCAAGAAGCCCCCCACAAAGTCCCATTTTTGAAGACGAGCTGAACAGTTTGTGGATTGATAAAAGCAATTTTTTTTTTGGTCGAGGGGCCGCAGTTTGTCAGACGACCCCCAAACACTGAATTTAAGCCACAGTACAGTGTGAAGATAGTGAAGCATGGTGACACACGCATCATGATATGGGGATGGTTCTCATACTATGGTGTTGGGCTTATTTATCACATACCAGGGATCATGGATCAGTTTCAATACATCAAAATACTTAAAGAGGTCATGTTGCCTTATGCTGAAGAGGAAATGTCCTTGAAATGGATGTTTCAACTAGACAATGACCCCAAACACACCAATAAATGAGCAACATCTTGGTTCCAGACCAACAAGATTGATGTTATGGAGTAGCCAGCCCAATCCCCGGAACTTAATCCAATGGAAAACTTGTGGGGTGACATCAAAAATTATGTTTCTGAGCGAAACCAAGAAATGCAGAAGAATTGTTGAATGTAACAACAAAACTGTATATTGTTGTCATGTAGAGCAATATTCCCTCTTAAGGTGGCCATAGATGTAAGAATTATGGTCTTTCCTGGAAAAGATCTTTCCAAGAAAGATTGTTCATTTCAATACACACGTGTAGAGCTGAATTGTCAGATATACAGGTAGAAACAATAGAATTCTACCTGTCTGACGATTCAGCACTAACCAGAAGCCTATGTTTGGGTGCCTTCAAAGGCACCTGATCAAAATTTTCCGCCTGGGCAAATTGACGAGCCGACCAATATCCAAGTCTTCTGCAGATATTGTTCAGCTCATCTCCTACCATACACGCACCGAATATTGTTTGAAAATGTATTTTATTCGATAGTATCGGTGTGTGTATGTAGAACACAATGTACAGCGGTTAAGTATTTAGTATCACTACATACTTCAATATTGCAGGAAAGCAAATCTAAATAAGTTAGTTGAAGTTAGTACTATTTCTGCAGATGGGTTGTTAGTGGATTTGATTTTTTTTATCTTCTTCAAGTTGTAGGTCCACATTTAGTTAATGTATTCTTGTATATTGTGTTGATGGGCATAATTCATACATTAATATGCAGGATTTATTTTCCATTTATTGTTCATTTTCTAAATGAAGGCATTGATTTCACAATTCCATATTTTTTTAAGTATAATGGCCCACTAGCCTTTCTCTATCTGTGTAGTTATCCTCAATGTATGTGGCTTTATACCCATATTTTATTCTAGTTAATACATGCATTGTAACTATAGCAAGGTGTTTTATTATAGCTGCCTGTTTTATAGTTCGGCTGTTGACAGTGGAAAGTATGAGGAACGGCTAGGCTGGAATTCTTGTCCATGTGCCACCTAGCGGAACAAAGTGGTAAAACAATCACAATCTGATCATTACTATATTCTCTTTGGCTCAAGCACAATTGCAGAAATATTGTTACACTTTTTTCAATAGCTTTCCATCTTCTATTTTTTAAAACTGAAATGTTTTATTGCGTTTTCATGGAAACCAAACTTCACAAAAAGTATATTAAAGGAAAACTATACCCCCAAAATGAATACTTAAGCAACAGATAGTTTATATCAAATTGAATGACATATTAAAGAATCTTACCAAACTGGAATATATATTTACATAAATATTGCCCTTTTACATCTCTTGCCTTGAACCACCATTTCGTGACTCTATCTGTGCTGCCTCAGAGATCACCTGACCAGAAATACTACAACACTAACTGTAACAGGAAGAAGTGAGGAAGCAAAAGGCAGAACTCTGTCTGTTAATTGGCTCATGTGACCTTACATGTGGTTTGTATGTGTGCACTGTGAATCGTACGATCTCAGGGGGCGGCCCTTATTTTTTAAAATGGCAATTTTCTATTTATGATTACCCAATGGCACATACTACTAAAAAAGTATATTATTATGATAATGGTTCATTTACATGAAGCAGGATTTTACACATGAGCTGTTTTATGCAATATCTTTTAATAGAGACCTACATTGTTTCGGGGGTATAGTTTTCCTTTAAGGAAATATATTTTTTTATAAAACATATTACATCACAAAATATTGCAAAATGGAGACTTGGAGTAGGAGGGAAAACAAGGAAAGAGAAAAGAAACAAAAAGGATTAGTTGAAACATACAACATTGTAAAGCAGTAAAATTAGTTAAAAGTAGTAGGTGCGCTAGATCGTGTTACGATCTCGAAATCCCTCTGTAGTGCGGTGGATGTGATTCAAAAAGTCGCCAGTCGGATGTCTCAGAATGACATTCTCTTCAGCGCCGTATCTGCTCAAAACACGCTGGACCTCGAAGTGGCTCCTCTGCTTCTGAAAGGCACCCTTTGTGTGGAAAGCCCTTGGCAGTGCGGTGGACGGTCTGATGCTTTGAATGTTGCCTTCCTCTGCGATGTGTTTGTTCAGATCTGCTGGGCTTCATATCGGCTTTTTTGGAGACGGAGGATGTCGGTTGTGTTTCAGTTTAGAAAGCGCTTCTAGCTGGAGAGTAGATTTTCTCATATAGAGATGATGATAGTTTTCGAATATAATTTGCACTGATTATCTTTTAGCGATATAGGAGAAGTATACACTGTGACAGTATAATTAATGGCTTTATTTAAGACAAATTGAATACAGCCCAACGCGTTTCGTATTAATAACACTTCCTCAGGAGCAAAGGTTAATTCCCACATTCCTTTTCGGTGGCTTTTTTATTTAATCGGTGGGTGGTTCTCTCAATTAACATAGTTAGTAAAACCAATTGAACGAACATAAATTACAGATTTAAAAGATTTCAATTTGTATATGAGAAGACATACATGGTCATCAAATGGTTTAAAATATACAAATCAACAGACTGTTTCTTCCTGGGAAATTACTTTAATTATATTGCTTCCTCGCCAGTGTGGCTTTTTGTGAATAATTCCTGCAAAGGTTAATAGAGATGGGTCAGAATTTTGGTGACTTTTGAAATGAGCTGACACGCGATGTGTTAATACACCTTTTTTAATATTGTTAATATGTTCTCTTATCCTTGTCTTGAGGCATCTGCCTGTCCTTCCTATATACTGTAAATCACATGGACACTGTAACAAATATAACATTAGTACTGTTGCAAGTTATTAGACTTTTGATATCAAAAGTTCCGTTGGTTCCATGTGATTTAAATTGGAAACATTTTTGCCCGTGGTTTTTGCAAGTTTTGCATTTTTTGCAAGAATAGTATCCTTTATTATCATGGGCGAGGAATGTTTTAATAGTTTTATTTTCAACCGGTATGCAACTAGGTACTAGAATTTGTTTCAAAGTTTGTGGCTTTTTATATAGTATACTTGGATTATATGTTAGATGGTTAGACAAATCTTTGTCTTTTTTTAAAAAGTGCCAATACGTTTGTAAAATCCTTTCAAACTTATTTTTTGAACAATTGTAAGTTGTAATGAAAGGAATGAAATCTTCCTTGTTATGCTTTTGTTTCTTGGTGTTTGTAAAGCAGTGGCTGGGTTTTATTCTTGTTCTGTCTAGTTAGGAGTATATATATATATATATATATATATATATATATATAGAAGTGCGTTCTAACGTCGGGTTCACACTGATGTAGTAGGGGACTTATACACGCATAGAGACGAGCAGTGGGTCATTCTCATGAGCTAGCCAGGGAAGCCAGATTTTGTCACGTTTCCATGTCATTTTGCAGCATATAGGTACGTTTTTCATTGGTTGCTATATTGATTATTTTAGCCTTAGCCACCATTAGAAAATGCTGGCATAGCCTATGTGCTGAGTTTGTAAATTTATGAGCTTTCCGCACCTAGAAGTATAACCAGGGGATCTTCCTTGACTGGTGTATGAGTAGGTGGCATACAGAGTCCCAGAAGGTAGAAGCTATTTTACAATTCCATCATATGTGAAGCATAGTGCCTTCCTCATTGCATCCTCTGAAGCAGCGTGGGTCACATGAGGGGTATATTCAGTGTCGGACTGGGACACCAGGGGCCCACCCAAAAACCTTAGACCAGGGCCCACTCTATTATTCTTCGTTTTCTCACTCAACCTCTGTTCTCCTAATGCCTTTTCATTACATACTATAATCTATTATTCCATATAATTAGCCTCTTTGTTTTCATAGAAATGGAGAATGGCCATAAAATAGGCCAAATGTTTAGCAGCATGAGGGCCCACAGGGAGTTTTCCTGGGGCCAGTCGCACACTGGGTACATTTTTTTTAAGCCGGGCCGGGACCAGGTAAGTTCTATGTAGCACTTTTATCGATGTTTCCCTGTTAGTGACACAGGTGCTTACTCGGTTGGCTGTTATGCTACATTGGGCCCACTGCTTAGTTGTTAAAGTTACCCCCAGATCTCTTTCCCACTTGAGCATGTAGTCCAGTTTAGCCTCAAGGAAGCTTTTGATTGAGTATTTTGTATGTAAGGCTCAGTGCTTCCATCTTTTATTTTTTTACCATTTTTCCAAAATGTAAATGTTCATGTCTCTAGTGTTTTAGTCTGACAGCTCAGTGCTCCAGGAGCAGATTCTGAACTCACAATTTGCTACATTAGCCGATACAATTAGTCAATACAGCTATTGTATTCTAACAGCTGCCTTTAATGAAACACATGGATTCTGCTCAGCAGGGACAAAGATAACTAAATGTATCAATTTAGAACAGTGAAGAGTTGGCAACCCCCTCTTAGTAGGTGAAAATTAAACTTTCCACTTCAATATTATAAAAAAAAATGTCAAATAAAAATTGTGAAAATTCTATTTCTGGTGACATATCTCAAATCACTGAACAGTATTTGTAGGTGAACAACCCCTTTACTTGTGCTATATGAACCAGTATCAAATATGGGACTTCGGATCCATTATAGGGGCTCCACCATAAAGTTTCAACGATTCTGTAGTTCTTGTTTATGTTTCAGTTGTTTCCTTTGTTGTCTCTTTTCTTGCTTTATTTTTATATATGCTGAAATTTTCACGGTTCCTGAACATCTGCTAAACAAGGACATGTATTCAACGAATTGGAAACAAATGTTATGCTCTGCTCCTTTATTTTTGCAAAACAAAAACTACTTAAAATGAATGGATTAAATCAAGTATTTCATGTACTTGTCTGCCTTCTGTCAAAATACTGTTGTCATGAAACAGTATATAACTGTCTCTAAGGTAGGCACAAAAATATTATTAAATAGAGCATTCTGAAGAGCTCTTACCCATCCCTTACATTATATATAACCAGAAGATTTACTGTTATATAACCAGATTTACACAAGACATTCGCTGCTGCTGTTTTATACCCCAATTCTACTCAGAAACTTGTCATTGATGTAATGAAAACCACCCGTTTACAGAAATCTCTGGCCAATATCCACCAGCTTTCAGTAAAATGTATGACTTCTTGGCAGGAATCAGGTGCTTCTCTATTGACTTGCCTTTCAGCGGCAAGCAAAAGCAGAGGATTGATGCAGAGCACCGACAGCCACAGGAAGCTCTGCACCCATAATAGTCTTAAAACAGGCATGTCTTCTTGTGCTCTGGGTCCAGTCTTAGAACATTGGCACAAATGGGAAATGCACTAAAGCAATCTGCAGTATATACTAGGCATGCACTGAATCCACACATTCAGGAGGATTCAGCCAAATCAAAGTGCCATTTCTAGTTAAAAATAGTGAATTCAGTGCATCCCTATTATATACAATACAAGCAGCAGTAATGTGAACACATCGCTGACCTAAGATGAGAAAGACAACAAACCCATCACAAATAATACCGGTTCCTTACACTATAACGAGGGTCCAAGCCCCCTTGATCAGCAGGTCTAACTATAAATGCTTACAAATTATGATGCCCATTTTTTCCCAGCTAACTGGGCCAGAGACTAATGGAGTTTTAAATTAACAGTTCAGTTAAAAAATTAGACTGCATAAATAGTTTGTGCAAAATAAAGTATTCAATATAGTTAGCAAGCCATAAACGGAAATGAACACCAAAAAAAATTAAAAAGTCCTAAAGCAATGCAAATGTAATGAACTGCTGCCCTGGTAAAACAGGAATGTTTGCTTCAGAAACAACTATAGTTTATAGAATACACAAAAGCCATGAATATCCTGTAAATTATATCCTTATAAACAGTGAGTTCTGATGTCATCAGTTATAAACCGAGTTCTGATGTAATTTCTGTCACATGACTCATTGAAATGTGTGTATTATAATAAATAAAGTACCCCCAGTTGTAAAATATGAGGATATTAGAAGTTACCTCGGAGTTCCATGACCTGTATAAAAACACTCGGCCGAATGGTCATGAAACTCCTCGGTGACTTATAATATCCTTATATTTTACAAGAGGGGGTACTTTATTCACTATATAAACAAGCTGTGTAACCATGAGGGCAGCCATTCAAAGCTGAAACAAAAAGGCAGTTTACACTGCAGATAACCTCTATAGTATAAAATGGGATTGTTCAGAACTTCGGTTATCTATTCTGTGTCCTGTGCTTGAATGGCTGCCCCCATGGCTACACAGCAGCTTGTTTATATACACTAGAATAGTTTTTCTGAAGCAAACAGCACTGCTGCTACTGCAGCAAAACCATATATTATATGCTTTCCTTTAAAATACTTCTGGTATTACTGTTCTTCCTACTGTTTAAGGAGAACCAAACCCTTAATTTTTAAAACCTCTACCCCCAACCATACATAGACCAGCCTACCTGCTCCCCCAGCCTAACTCTTTACTTACCTCTCTTTGCAGATTCAGCTCAGCAGAGCTCACTGGCACCATCTTCTCTTCGGTCTTCTTTGGGAAGACCCGAAGATTACCAAAGAGCCGGTGCCCGTGAGCTCCGCTGAATCTGAAAAGAGAGGTAAGTAAACATACACACACTTATCTGCAATCGGTGACGCGGCCCATTTCATTATTATACCACCACCAAGATCAACGTTTCGGGGGGGTTTAACCTACCTTCATCAGGGGAGTTTACCAAAGGTAACAGCCCTTGTAACCAATAACGTGTTTAGGGGGAATTGAATTTGTTGAGACTACATTCCAAGGAAATCTAGTCAGCCTTTATTTTCTTCCATACCAGACATGAAACGGTTATGAGGTTGGCATGTCAGCAGTGCCTGACAACTAGGATTCATGATTATTAGTCCATTGACTGAGATGGGGTTAAGTGGGAGTGCCAGGTAAATACAAGAGAGACTACTTTTCCTGGAAGCAGCCTAAAGTTGGGAAAAAGTTTATACATAGCACTCAGATTTGTAGAGGTTAAAAACTTAAAATACTATGTGCTTTGGTATGCCATTTACTGGTTAAATTAAAATTATTACGGTGCAAAACAGAAGTGTCCCAAAAACAGTTAATAAGCACAGAATTAAAAGCTCAGCAAGTTTAGAAGCCACTGCCTACAACACTTGCTAATGTGCTTGCGCTACCAGTATAGAGATGAAAACAGGAATTTTGGAATGCAATATCTTTATTGAAACAAAAGTGCAACAAGCAAGTAATGCAGAGCAGATGCATAACAGATTGTCCTAAATCCCACCCCTCAAACGCAGGACCAGGTGGAGGGTGGATTCTTTCTGTATGTTGTAGTCAGAGAGAGTGCGACCATCTTCCAGCTGCTTGCCAGCAAAGATCAATCTCTGTTGGTCAGGAGGGATTCCTTCCTTATCCTGGATTTTTGCCTTTACATTCTCAATTGTGTCACTGGGCTCAACTTCAAGGGTAATGGTCTTCCCAGTTAAGGTCTTCACAAATATCTGCATCCCACCTCTGAGACGAAGGACCAAGTGCAGAGTGGATTCCTTCTGAATATTGTAGTCAGACAGTGTTCTGCCATCTTCCAGTTGCTTACCAGCAAAAATTAATCTCTGCTGGTCAGGGGGAATGCCTTCTTTGTCTTGGATTTTGGCTTTTACATTTTCAATTGTGTCACTTGGTTCAACCTCAAGGGTAATTGTCTTCCCAGTTAATGTCTTGACAAATATTTGCATTCCACCTCTCAGACGGAGAACTAAGTGCAAGGTGGATTCTTTCTGGATGTTATAGTCTGACAGGGTTCGGCCATCTTCCAGTTGCTTGCCAGCAAAAATCAATCTCTGCTGGTCAGGGGGAATACCTTCTTTATCCTGAATTTTTGCCTTAACATTTTCAATTGTGTCACTTGGCTCAACTTCAAGGGTAATGGTTTTACCAGTTAAGGTCTTGACAAATATTTGCATCCCACCTCTCAGACGGAGAACCAAATGCAGGGTTGATTCTTTCTGTATATTGTAGTCAGATAGTGTTCTCCCATCTTCCAGCTGCTTACCAGCAAAGATCAATCTTTGTTGGTCAGGGGGAATGCCTTCCTTGTCTTGGATTTTGGCCTTGACATTCTCAATAGTATCACTTGGCTCTACCTCAAGAGTAATTGTCTTCCCTGTCAGTGTTTTCACAAATATCTGCATCCCACCTCTGAGACGAAGGACCAAGTGCAGAGTAGATTCCTTCTGTATATTGTAGTCAGATAGTGTTCTCCCATCTTCCAGCTGCTTACCAGCAAAGATCAATCTTTGTTGGTCAGGGGGAATGCCTTCCTTGTCTTGGATTTTGGCTTTGACATTCTCAATAGTATCACTTGGCTCTACCTCAAGAGTAATTGTCTTCCCTGTCAGTGTTTTCACAAATATCTGCATCCCACCTCTCAAACGGAGAACCAAGTGCAGAGTGGATTCCTTCTGAATATTGTAATCAGACAGGGTTCTGCCATCTTCCAATTGTTTGCCAGCAAAGATCAATCTTTGTTGATCAGGGGGAATGCCTTCCTTGTCTTGGATTTTGGCCTTGACATTCTCAATAGTATCGCTAGGCTCAACCTCAAGAGTAATTGTCTTCCCTGTCAAGGTCTTCACAAATATCTGCATGCCACCTCTCAAACGGAGAACCAAGTGCAGAGTGGATTCCTTTTGAATGTTATAGTCTGACAGGGTTCGACCATCTTCCAGCTGTTTGCCAGCAAAAATCAACCTTTGTTGGTCTGGAGGAATGCCTTCTTTATCCTGAATTTTAGCCTTCACATTCTCAATAGTATCACTTGGCTCAACTTCTAGTGTGATGGTCTTCCCAGTGAGAGTTTTCACAAATATCTGCATGTTCTGTAAAGAAAAAAAATATATATTTTTTACATTGTAGATAATTTATAAAAAGTAAAACATACTATGAAAGGTTTCATAATTCTCTTTTACAGTAAAGTTACTTACTGAACATAGGTTTGCAATCATGGCATTTCAAGGGAAAGTTATGAGGGCGAAGTATGGAAAATTGAGACTATCATGAGCTATTCCCTCAAAATCTAAGACTTCCTTGAGAAATAACCCAAAATGGTCAGGTTTCATACTCACTCAACTAAGTTTGTAATGTAAACATGTCAGGTTGTTAGGTCCCCACCAATCCTAGCAACAAGGAAATGAATAGTAATTTTGAGAGCAGGTATTAAAGGAGAATAAAACCCAAAACCTCCCCCCCCCGGAAATGCCCCTAACTTTTTACTTACCCCTCGGTGCAGATTCAGGGATCGCACAGCCATCTACTGGTTCTTCGGCAAAATTTTGTCCATTTCGGCATATGTGCAGTTGTTGCAAAGCGATAAACTGCTCCAACTGCGCCGATTCGCCAGACTCAGTGTACCGAAGACCCGGAAGATGGCTGTGGTGAACTGTGATCCCTGAATCTTCACCAAGGGGTAAGTAAAAAAAATAAAGTTAGAGGAGCTAGGCTGAGGGGGAGGAGGGTCTACGTAGGATAGGGATTTTGTTACGGGTTGAATTCTCCTTTAAGGGGTAGTTCACCTTTACAAAAATGTATAATTTTCAATTAGTTTACCACAAATAATGACATTGCTTTTATGAATGGAAGCTACAAGGTTTTGCGTTTGTCCCCGCTACACTAGTCGCTCTGTGCCTTAATATAGTTCAGGGTACATGCTCTGTTGGAAATGCCACCGTATGCTATAGCAGCATTTAACACAAAACTAAGCAAATAATAAAAAATTACATTATAAAGATAATTTTAGGATGTACAACATAGGCTATAAAGGTTATTATTGGGACTTAAAAAAATCAAGCCTAGAAGCAGTACAAAATTAAAAAATAGTAATATTGAATTATGCAAAGATAACTGGCAGCCTTACAACACTAAGAATTTAAAGGTATTTAGCCCCTTTAACACTGCCAGCTGGATTCTCAGAATGCACCACCCTTGTACAGGTTAAATGCAATGCCTTCTGATCAGTTATAAAACATCTTATTTGCATCTTTTTTTAATGGGAACGGCCAAAACAATAGCCATGAGGCGATTTATTTTTGAACTTTACTTTTATTCCAATCTCATTTACTTTTTGGAGCCTAGCAACCAAACGTCTGGAAATCAAGACTGCAACTAGAATGTAAGGACCACCAATGCAAGTTGCCTCGGAATATCACAAGCTAAAACTGTAAAAATCATAAATTGGCGATTCCAGTCAGCGCCCCCAACAGGCCGCCTATAGCACAACGTGTTAAACTGATTCGCGTGTCACGCATGCGCTCTCAGTCTCAGAGCGCGTAATGGCGGCTCAGGATTTATTCTGGAACAACGCCTCGTACCTCTGCTCTCGTCTGACGAGTTTTTCCACCTTAATTCATGCGCCATATCAGCCGTCTAACGGCGCCCTATCACCCACTAGTTTTCCTAATCGTACAATATATAAAATTGTTTTTTTAAGTAAATGATCCATATAAGTCCTACATGGCCAACCAACTATTCCCAAACACTTAATTTACTCATAGTACAAAGGCGGGCAAACCCATATTTGCTCTAGGGTTCCACACAAATTAACCATAGGAATAGAGGCAAAGACATACATTCAGCATGGTACTAACATAACCTATGCGATTAAAAAAAAATAAAATATCAAGAACTTACTGCTGGTCTGTCGGTCCTGCGCGAAATTCAACTTAATCCCTCTGCTCTGCACTACACCGCTGTCAAAGTGCAACTGCGCCACAAGAACAAAAGGCGCGAGCTTTATTTATATTGTAGGTGTATCCTTCCGAGGTGGTCACTAACAGGGACTACTTAAATACGCACGAAACAGCACAACAGTGTCAAATATGCCAAATAAACAAATTCCACTACGTTGGCTTCTGCCTGAATTAAACGGTAAAACTGATATAAGTATTTTACCGCAAGCAGCTATTTATATGAAAGGGGTGACTTTGGCGTACGAACAACGACTGCATACAAAATGGAGGGGCGTCGAGCCGGAACGTGATTCTGAAACGTCGCCTCAGCAATCAGCTGACTGGAAATTTCTAGACTTTATTACTCTGCTTTGTCATTTAGCTTCGTTGTTTGGAACTGGGGGCCTGTGGGTAATGGTGAAAATGGGTTGGAAGGAGCTTGATTTAAAGTAAAGAAACGTAACAGAGTGATAAAGGGTTGGAGCAGTTACATTTTCAGTTTGTGTGTCTGTGTGAGTTCTTTACACTGGGAGACTGCATCATCATCAACAGCAACGCTATAGGAAATAATGTAGCAACTGTTGTAAAATGCAAAGGTATTGGGTGTCACAGACAAGTCCTGATGCCATGGAAAAGCACAAGGCCTCTTCCTTTTAGTATTATGAACAACCTCTACCCTGGGCAGGGCCACTTATAAGTGCAAAGAAGATATAGATTCTTAGTTTGCTGGAGGGCCGCATGTTGGACTTACCTTATCAACCCTATTAAAGGAGGCCTGTCACCTTTAGAAACAATTCCAAATCCTATTTTATCATGTTAGTCAAGCAAAATATACTTTACTGATACGATATAAATTATTTAAATATTGTTTCCTTCAGCCTGGTAATTCAAAATTATAGCCCGCAGGCAGCTGCCATTTTGTGGACACTGTTATTAATGCAAGCCTTGCATTATCTCATAATTTTTGTACCAGAATGGGGGATCTGATGACAATCCCCATGCACAGGCTACATAATTAGATGGTAAGGAGGAAGGGGGATGTAGGGAGAGCAGTGACATTTAAGAAGTGCTGAATGGAAACTGAGGGTAATTGCCTGCCCCAGCTCTATGTCTAAGGGCTCTTACTCACTGGCGTTCTGACCTGCGCTCCGTTTTTGGCGTGGGGAGCGCAGGAATAGACGCATGTCATTATTTCAAATGGGCTGTACTCACTCAGGCGCGTGTAGGCGCCGAACACAGGAAAAATGCAACATGTTGCGTCTCAACCTGCGTTCGGTGCCTACACGCGCCTGAGTGAGTACAGCCCCATTTGAAATAATGACATGCGTCTATTCCTGCGCTCCCCTGCGGCTGAATGCCAAAAAACGGAACGCAGGGGAGCGCAGGTCAGAACGCCAGTGAGTAAGTGCCCTTAGGCACAGAGGAGGGACAGGCAATATATGATTGACAGCTGAGATTTTTAAATGAGTTTACAACAGGTATGGCTGTTTTAATAACAAAAATAATTTGGATTTCATGTTTAATTTGAAAAGGACATATAATTATACAGGTTTTTATTTCTGGGTGACGGGTCCACTTTAAGGGTTAAGTTCCTTCTCATTCATTTTAAACCATTGCATTCTTCTCCTCCTCCACTTCTAAGGTATTACCCGAAAGGAATGAGCACAGCAATGGAGGATAAAGTAGACTTCTCTTGCTTATTCCACCCACTCCTATCTACTCTGTGTTCTTACAGGAAGTCAAACCCCTACATACCTTAATCCTCTACTGCTGCATGGACATTGACTGCATTGCAGTAGCAATATTCTGCAGGCACCAGCAGCAGAGTTATGAAAAGTGCTTATTAATGACATAAGTGCTTTGCATTAGGAGCTGAAAGAAACTTCCATTTTTGGAGAGAATGGCAGAAGGCAAGATCCAGTTAAGGGTCAAAATAATGCCACAAGTGACACATTTACAATGAACAAGTAGGGCTGGACCAGAAATACTAGGTTGAAGGATGGAAAAAACAGGGGTACTTTGGCATAATAATTTGCTGTGTGAAAGCAAAAAGGAAACCATTTGGGATAAGAGAAACCCCTAAACAGAAACCATTCGAATGAATAATAGAAGTCAAAAGAAAGGGCAGCATGGATTAAAGGTAGAATAGGTGGGAGGATAGGAATGGAAGTTTCAGGACAGCCCTGTAAACAATGCACTCAGGGAACCAGACAACATCTCTCAGAGCAAATTAATGCATCTTTTCTTTGTGTAACCACGAAAAATAAACACTCAATTTATTACTTAGAATTGTCAATCTGTGCTGCTAAAGCACACATTGGATTTGTTAAAGGAGAACAAGACAGCGCTGCTTTCTAGGTGAAAGGATTCAGTTTTAATGTGTTCCTGCTAGGGTTGCCACCTGGCCGGTAAAAATGACGGTTGATCCCAATGTTATGTATAGGGAAAAAAGATAAATATATAGGAAGGCTGGTATTTTTTTCCAGAAAAGGTGACAACCCTAGTTCCAGTGCAGGGGAGTGCAGGGTGAAAAGCATTCTTTGATTTCCTCTGGGCCTGTAGTTGTACTAATGCTGCTTTTTACAAAATGCCAAAAAATACCCTGCCATAGACAATACTGAGAATTGCCTTTGCTAAAACAAAGTAGTAGTATTTTAGCAAAGCCAGTTATCACTATTGTCTATTTTGTAGCCATAAGTGAGAGAAGAAAACAAGTGACCCTTGAGATTGCACATCCCTATCCCATAACCAGTTTAAAGCGTAACTTTTAATTAATAAATTAAAAAGGAGAACAAACCCAGGAAAAATATTAAAATATGGTAAGGGGTTTTCCTAGGTGACTATAGCTGTCGGCTGTAAGCTGATTTGGTGGGTCTGAGACCCATTCTGAAGTGTATAGACATCAATTAGTTACCTCCAGTCTATCCCTAGGTGACTTTAGTAACCATCTCTAAGCTGATTAGGTGGGTCTGAGACCCATTTTGAAGCTTTTAGACATCAACTACCTACCTCCAGTCTTTCCGTCTCCCTGTTCCTTACCATATTTTAATATTTTTCCTGGGTTTGTTCTTTTTAATTTATTGATTGAAAGTTTTAAGTTGGTTCACTAAGTGATCGGATTATGGAATGGGGAGGTGCAATCTCAAGGGTCAGTTCTTTTTCTTCTCTCACTTATGGTTCATAATTCAGACCCTGCACACCATCCACTGTTTATCCAATTGATGGAAGGTGCTCCCTAATCTATATTTTTCTATACTATTTTGTAGCCATGACAAGTAGCTGGTACTAGTAGCTCTGTGTGTCGTCACCATAAGGCTAGTAGCACGTAGGACTGATCATTAGCTTTTCTGTGGCTGCTTAGAAAAGTCTGTGTTCTCTCACCTCTTCCTCCTTACAAGTGCACTGAAAGGCCTGGCATCAGAAAGAGAGTTCATACATGGAGTGAATTTTGTGTTCACAAGCTGATACCGTGCCTGTCAATAGATGATATTACATTTGATAATCTACACAGGCAGAGAACAGCCCTGTGTGCCACTAGCCTTGATGGGGTGTCCCCCACTGCTGTGACGCTATCCCCAGCTAGATTTTACTTACAGAGATCTTGAGGCTGAGTGGCCCCAGTATAGTTACATAGTATGCCTCTAGTTTTTTCAGTGAAGTCCCAGAGGTGAAAAAGTGTTGGCCAGGCCCCTCCCTCCGCAGCTGCAACGTTCCTCCGGCCCTCCACGCTTCCTGGTTTTCCTGTTTGTGGCTGCAGCTAGGGGCTGGGAGGGAGGTCAGTGGGGCAGCGCCAATAGCGGGACTGGGCCTACAAGGGCTGGGGGCCCACTGGCCAAGAGACAAAGTAGCTGCTATTCCTCCACCTGCTTATCTAGTATGTGGGGATTGTTTAATACTTACATTGCATCTGAACTCATCCTGGATAGGGGGTTTTGAAAGGAGCTATTAGCACAAAACATTAATACCATTGTCAATGGCATTTCAGGTAGGAGTTAGCTGAAACTGAAAAAAAAGTGTTAAGGCTAAGGCCACACTAGGCGATAGCGCCGCGATTTGACTCGCGGCGACTTTTCGCCGCGACTTTTAAGCCGCAATCGCTGGGGAAACTTTTGCGCTGGCGTCTATGGGGAATCGCGAAAAATCGCCAGCGTAAAAACACACGCGGCGATCTTTTTTCTATTGTCGCTCGAAATCGCCTAGCGAGGCAATTTCGAGCGACAGTAGAGAAAAGATCGCTGCGTGTGTTTTTACGCTGGCGATTTTTCGCCAGCGAGTCGCCGCGAGTCAAATCGTGGCGCTATCGCCTAGTGTGGCCTTAGCCTAAGAGAGGGAAAAGATCGCCGCGTGTGTTTTTACGCTGGCGATTTTTCGCCAGCGAGTCGCCGCGAGTCAAATCGTGGCGCTATCGCCTAGTGTGGCCTTAGCCTAAGAGAGGGATGCAGTGATGCACTGTGACCAGATCACACTTTCACACTTCTGTGATTTACAGCCAACACCTACCCGAATAGTTCAATGGAACCGTTGTGATTAGATATTGGTGTCAGTTGCATTAAGGGGTTAAAGGCCTTGTATCCTTAGCTGCCTACCAAATAGATATGCCATTCCTTCTTACTGGAGTTCTTCCATAATTTGTATTCCAGTTTAGGGGGGCTGTACAGGCGCAGATTAAAGATGGAGATTTCGGCCCGATTCAGCGGTTTATCTGCCCGTGTGTGGAGGCTTCCGACGGGTCTTCCCGATCTTTATCAAGCCAATAATCGGGCAGATATCGACTGGGCAAGTTTGATTTTTCCTGTGATCAAGGACCACATCAGCTACATCCAGTCAAGCACATTTCCGTCATATTATCCGATCGTTTGGCCCTAGGGTCAAATGTTTGGATTAATCTGATATTGCCCTGCCGCTGCTGGGCATATCGGGGGAAAGATCTGCTCATTTGACAACCTCGCCAAACTAGCGGATCTTATCGCGTATGGCCACCTTTAGACTGCAGCATACATACCTTTCATGTACAGGTAAGGGATCAGTTATCCAGAGACCAGTTATCTAGAAAGTTCCAAATTACAGGAAGATATTATTATAACATTATATAATTATAATTTATTATAAATAAGATATAATTAATCTTTACTGGAAGCAAAACCAGCCTATTGGGTTTATTTAATGTTTAAATTAATTTCTAGTAGATTTATAGTATGAAGATCCAAATTAAGGAAAGATCCATTATCCAGAAAACCCTAGGTCCCCAAGCATTTTGTATAACAGGTCCTATTCCTGCATTTTCCCATTCCTCTGGGTCAGCTAGCAGGTCAGTTAGGCTACTTTAACTTACACACAAATTTTGTCTTAATGGTTGAATGCAAGTTTTTTTTTCAACCTCAGCCGTTGAAACTGCAGTAAAAAGGCAGGTACTGTTTTTTGCAAGGGGACCAAATATATCTGCATTATACTTTCTATAGATCTCCTATAAATGACACAGCATATACCTCTGTTTTATGTGAAAGTAGACCAATAAACATGGTTTAATTGTAAACAACCCAATCATTAGCCCTGATTTCCAGTAATGTGGATGAACTGAACCTTTTCTATCATTCTGATAATATGAGATTGCTGTGCATATTATATTATTCAAAATAGTCTGGGCTTCGTCCATGTCAAGTGAAATATTACCTAGTATTTAACCATGCAGCCTGTGGGCCCATCAGTTAGTAGCTCTTAAAGGAACAGCAATACCATGGGGCCAGCCAATCAAGCACAGGATACACAGTAGATAACCAAAAATCACCCTTTGCCTTTGGCTTTACCAACCAGCAAGCAGTAGCAATTTTCTACCAGTGCCAGCATGCTCTATTAACAGTGGTTTCACTAGTGATTAGGGTGTCCACATTCTGTAAAGAAAACACTGGCCTTCCTATATTTTTTCCATATTAAATAATTGGCATAGAGCATAATTTTACTGGCCAGATGCCAACCCTACTGGTTATTTATAAAAAATGCATAATTCTTTCAATTTAAAATATTGAGAGAGCAAAAAAAGTTTGAGCCTCCCCGTCGGGGAATTGAACCCCGGTCTCCCGCGTGACAGGCGGGGATACTGACCACTATACTAACGAGGAATGACTTAAAATTTTGCTTCTCAGAAGTGTTCTTATGCACAAGATAGAGTCTGCATCTTGCCCTGAAAAATTCAGTATTTATAGAGACCCCCCCCCAGGCAGCCGAACTATGCATAGAGCACAGCATGGGAGAAGCTTAGCAGCGTGTCCTATAACCAGGATAAATAGGGGTCAGATTGTAGGTGCAAATCATGGCATTACAGACCTCCTTCTGCTACATCTCCTGCTACGTTTCTCTCTAACTTTGAATCTTCACTCTCTTTTTTCCTATGCTCTGTCAGCCCTGCAATTATTCTGGGTGACTTCAAGTGTCACATTAATGACCCCTCCAACGAATTTGGTTCAAGTGTGCTTCAAAAGCGGACTAAGCTACTTATACCCCCCCCCCCCGGGTGCAAGCTGTACCCCCTGCCAGGGCAAACTTTGCATAAATCCAATGAAAACAGCAGCAAACCGGTATTATTGAATAGAGTGAAAAACTCTACTTAAAATGCAGTAGGCAACGTTTCAGGCTACGCAGGCCCTTTGTCAATTTGTGCCTGTGTGTAAAGCTGGCCATAGACGCAAAGATCCGATCGTACCAATCGTGGATTTGTACGATTTTCGGACCGTGTGTGGAGAGTCCCGACATTTTTCGTCCGTCGGAGATCGGTCGTTTGGTCGATCGGACAGGTTAGAAAATTTCTGTCGCCTGCCGATAATATCTCTGCGTGTATTGCCGATCGTACGATTTTCAGAGGGAGACTGTCACTAGTGTTGTCAGACATAAGTATCGTACGATTGCTGTCAGGGGCAGAACATTGGCTGATCTGTTCTTATTTGATCGGAATGGTAAAGACTTTGATCTGAATGGTTAGTGGAGGGTCGGGAGATGGGAAAGTCCGATCGTACGTTGATTCGTACGATCGGATCTTTGCGTCTATGGCCAGCTTTAGCCTCCGATCATCTTAGACTGCAAGCTCTACGGGGCAGGGACCTCATTCCCTCTTTGTCTCTTACCACATAGCACTTAAGTTCTATGTCAGGTACTTTGTCAGGGAGCGTTATTGTGTTCGCTGCACTAGAAGAGCTGAATTTCCATTTTAAAAAATGGAAACTTGGCTCTTAAAGTTACCAGAGGCGGCTTTTCGCTGCCCCTGGTAATTGGCCACTCTGAGCCGCCTGAGGCAAGGATGTATACTTTTATATATATTGTACTTTTATGCACTGTACAGCGCAATGGCTCCTTAACAGCGCTTTACAAATAAAGTTGTAGATACATACATTACAAAAGTTACATTTTTTGTTGTTCAGTGCTTTATATCTGTCTTGAGTCATGTGCTTTCTGTAAACTGTAATAAAGCACAGGAACAACACTTTGTCAAGTTTGCCTCAAAATCTCAGCTCAAAACAGCTGAAGCCATTATGTTGCAGCGACCGACTACAGGAGTGAAATGCAAAAAAGAACTGCCGAAACCCGGGATCGAACCAGGGACCTTTAGATCTTCAGTCTAACGCTCTCCCAACTGAGCTATTTCGGCTTGTGGGGGTCTAATGGAAAAATACATGCAGATATTGATGCTTTTAGTGTATAACTACAAGCCATAGAAATTGTTGAATAATATTTGTAGAGCACAGATCGGCAGTAAAAGGGTTACCATAGGTGCCAAAATCAGTAGTTAATTCAAGGAAAATGAAGCCTCCCCGTCGGGGAATTGAACCCCGGTCTCCCGCGTGACAGGCGGGGATACTGACCACTATACTAACGAGGATTGCCGTGGTAAACGAAGCGGCAATGGAAACCTGTATATCGGAAGGAGCCACATCGTGCATCCACGACAGGCTGCTATTCTACTGGAATCTTTCTTTTTTCTTTCTCAGACAGTAAAACCAGCCTGCAACGGTTAATCAAATCCGCGCAGCGACACAATGAGCTACACAAGCGGTTGCACAGAGGTAATGTTACAGTTACCAGTGAGTATTGTTTAGTATAGAACGTACCAACGCCTCTCAAGGGAAAGCAGCCGAGCGTGTCGCAGAATCCAGTCGCCGGCTGATGATAAGGGCAGAGAGAATTAAGTAGGCTGGCGGTTATGAGACAGACTGCATGTGAGATACAGAAACTTGGCTAATGTAAGTGCAGTCTGTAATTGTAACTGTACCAATAACAGCTACTAGGGGATGTAGCTCAGTGGTAGAGCGCATGCTTTGCATGTATGAGGCCCCGGGTTCAATCCCCGGCATCTCCACTTTTTCATGTTTTGGATGTATTGTTTTAAAAATATATTATTTCTGCGCATTGTCACAGATCCCTCACCAGATTCATCTCCCAGAAGCAGAGCAGGCAGAGTATGGTACAAGTCCAAATGAGCAATTCAGGATAGGTGTGAGTAGGTTTATTGCAACATTAGGGTAACAACTTTGCCTAAGGGTACATAAGGATGCCTAAAGCTGGCCATAGATGTTGAGATTTTTAAAAGATCAGATCCTGATCATGAGACCACGATCTTCTTAGAACGATCGTACCATCGTACAAATTGACCAATTTGCCAGGAAAACAAAGGGGAGCTGCCTGCTTGTCCCTGCAAACATAGATAGATTGCACTGGGACCGACAAAGATTTTTTGACCTGGCCGATCAATTTCCTGACAGATGTCGGGCCGAAAAATCGTAAGATGTACGATCGTTCAAATCCCACTAACCCCACGATAATTTAGAAGGATCGGCTTCCCTAAAATTGGTCGTTCGGCAAGAAGAATCGTCGCGTCTATGGGGAGCTTAAGGGTGTCGCCTGATTTGCTCATTTGGACCTGTATCACAGCTGGGACCAGGGCCGCCATTAGAAATCATGGGGCCCCGTACAACAAAATTTTTGGGGCCCCGCCCACACTGACCGACAAAGATTTTTTGACCTGGCCGATCAATTTCCTGACAGATGTCGGGCCGAAAAATCGTAAGATGTACGATCGTTCAAATCCCACTAACCCCACGATAATTTAGAAGGATCGGCTTCCCTAAAATTGGTCGTTCGGCAAGAAGAATCGTCGCGTCTATGGGGAGCTTAAGGGTGTCGCCTGATTTGCTCATTTGGACCTGTATCACAGCTGGGACCAGGGCCGCCATTAGAAATCATGGGGCCCCGTACAACAAAATTTTTGGGGCCCCGCCCACACTGACGCCCAAGCTTCACCCCCATATCCTGCCCACTCCACGTAGTTAAAAGACCACACAGACATCAGCGCTAAAAAAGTAACCCCCCCACACACAAGTTATAAAAAGCTATTGGTGGCAGGGGCCCCCTTATAAGTTAAAAAAAATTTGGGGCCCCAACAAAAAAAATAATAAAAAAAAAACATTGGTGGCAGGGGCCCCCTTACAAGTTAAAAAAATTGGGGCCCCATAAAAATTTTCACCGCTTCAGGACTTCAATTTTGGCTGTTTTCGTGACTTCAGGTCTTTTGCACCGTTTCAGGACTTCGGCTTCGGCTGTTTTCGTGACTTCGGGTCTTTTCGGCGCATCGGCTTCGGCTTTTCGGCACTTCCGCATTCAGCAACGCAGAGGCAAGACGTACGGCTCGGGCGCTCATAAGTGGGGCCCGGATCTTCAAAAAATGCAGCGCTGCCGGGTCCCCCTTCATGCCCGTGCCCGGTACGCTTGTCCCCCAGCCCCCCTGTAGGCGGCCCTGGCTGGGATGCTAGTGGCTGAGCTGACTGGAGGGACATCGCATGGTGGGATGAGTCTTGAGCGGTCATATACTCATTGACTTTCAGAGTATGGTACACACAGGCAGGATAGAGCACAACAGGGCAGGAGACCAACAGGCCCACCCCATTGTAATATGTACGCTGGCACAATGCCACTACTGCTTCCAGGACTGAGAATTAAAAAAGGCCCTGGCATTTCAGGTACACAGAGGCCCAATCAGCCCACTAAATACTGACTTTCTATGGCATTTGCCAGAAACCACAGATTGCCAGTCCGGGCCTGACTGCTTCTACAGTCTGTCTGAGGGGTGAACAATGTGGCTACGGACTGTGAGGCAGTCCCAGGACTGGCAATATGTGGGTTCTGGCAAATGCCAATGGGGCTGCTGTAAGTTGCCATAGACAGTGACTATTTATTGGGCTGGTAGGGACTGTATGAACCTCTGTTTACCCAAAATGCCAAGACCTATTTTGAATCTCAGTCCAGACCTAATATGAGGTGTGATCAATACAGGTGCTTAAATGTATGAAGAATGTGTGTGGGGTCACAGGTGTGAACAATACATAGGATTGGACAATGCAGGACTTTTAAGGTGGCCATAGACATAGAGATCCGCTTATTTGGCGATATCAGTGTGATCAGATCATGAGCCCTAGGGCCCAACGATCGAATCAGACTGGATCCAATACGGGTGGTCGGATCGCAGGACCACATAGACGCACAGAAGCGGTCGTGATCCGACAGGATTTATAACCTGCCCGATCTAGAGGTAGGGTTGCCACCTTTTCTGGAAAAAAATACCGGCTTCCTATATATTTATCTTTTTTCCATATTAATAACATTGGGATCAACCATCAGTTTATCTACTATCGAGAGGCCAGATATTGATTGGAGAAGCCCTTCGGATGGCCCCACACACGAGGCAGCTTTTACTTGCCCTTGTATGGGGGGTCTTTACAGTCTAAATCTGAGGTGTGAACAATGCAGGGACTAGTTGATCTCAGTTCTGATACCATCTAAAGCTTACACAAAAATAGGCCATGAAATAAATCATGGTGGAGGGCCACCAGTTGGACAGCACTATCATAGCCAGTTCAAACCTCTCCATATGCTCATCTTGTCTACATGCTAGAATAGAAGCAGAGTTTCTCTCTCAAAGTCTTTTTCAAATGATGTGTGTCTGGATGTGGTCAAACTGTGTCATACATATACAGATCTCTAATAAACCACATAAACTCTACTATATATGTGTGTCCATTGGATTTACTCCAGTTTTTGGATTTTAAAACCCCCAAACCTAAATCATCGGCCCAAATAATTTTGGATCTGTTAATCCTTACCCCGTCGTTCTTACTGATGAGCCAGAATTTTGTAATCTGTTTGCTTGCAGCAAGCAATATATTTAGTCTAATAAGTAATATCATTGGCTCTAGTGCCATTTTATTGCATCTAAACACCCTGTTGGTGCAGGAGAATTTTCCACTTGAATGGGCACATGTTAAAGGAAGTGGTATTAATATGTATCAGAATTAGCTATGTGTTCACTGCTAGCAAGCAGGAGCTCCTTACACAAGAGGTCTGCCTGGGGACTGTGAGTACTTTTAGTTGCAATGTTTCCTGTCTAGAAGAAAAAATAACAATATAACAATAAAAATAGGCAAAAAAGTATTTTGGCACAATGCCCATTAATTAAACGGAGGCTAAACAACGTGGTATATATGTACTAGTGTACATTAAGATAATATATAATGAAAAAGTACAAAGTCAAAAATATATTTGAAAGATGGTCTCTTAACCAGGGTAACCAACCAGTCCAAAGGTTTGCCAAAATTTTAGGGAAAATACAAAGCATTCAGATGTAGTAAGAGGTCATCTAGTAGTAACGCAGCAGCCAAGGTATTTTTAAAAAAAGTAAATAAAATCTTTATTAGGACATATGTAGGCCAGACGCGTTTCGTGCCTGAGGTGGGCACTTGCTCATAGGCTAGTGTATGAGTAAGTGCCCACCTCAGGCACAAAATAAAGTTTTTTTTAGTTTTATAAAAATACCTTGGCTACTGTGTTACTGCTAGATGACCTCTTACTATATCTGAATGCTTTATTTTTAAACAAAGAGGTATACTGCTGTTTTAATATGGAAAGCTGTATGACAAATGTAATACATCTCAGTGTCAAACATCAATAGAAGATACGTTGAAACATTACAGAACAGTTTTATTTACATATGTTACAATATGTATAAGACAGAGCTTAAACATCTTCATGTAATGCATCCGGCTCTCAGTTGATATTTATATATTCGTCCTCGGACTGGAGCACTCATACAAACAAAGGCCAACTGCCTGGGTGCAGGTTAAGAAAAATGTGTACAAACAAGTATTGGAAAAACCGCACACACAGGACTTGTATGAATGAAAAAAACAAACAACAATAAAATTTAGTTTTTTTTCATTCATACAAGTCCTGTGTGTGCGGTTTTTCCAATACTTGTTTATATATATATATATATATATATATATATATTCGCAGGTCAAAATTTCACACACATCTGCAATGTTGTTGGAAGTGGAAGAGTGTAGGGGTCAAATACTGACCTATAAAAAGTTCTAAACAGTCCGAAATTTCATAATCATATTTAGCAAAAAAATATAAAAAATCCTGAGAAGTGTATACATTGTACTAATGTAGTTTCAGTTTGTGGCACATTAAAGCAGTCGCTGTGAAATTGCTTCTTTACATTGCTCTCAGGTCCAGGTGCCAGCTTCAGCTGTACTTGTCACTAAGTAAATATCTCAAAAAGCATTCATAAAACCACAGTGCTTAATCTTCATCATGTTGTATTGGTGGCCAAGCCTTGGAAATGTCTTCATGAATAGCTTCTGGGGTCCATTGGCATAATTCAGATAACAAATCTAAAATAAAAAAAGGTCATAAAATACAAAGTGACAATATACCAAGTAAGCATTTACTAGTCACCTATTTACAAAAAACAAGCATCTTGTTGGGTGCTAGGGTTTACTGCACTTGAGCAACCTAAACGCCTTATCTATAGAAAACAGCTCCATATGCCATTACTCTGGAATAATTTAAAGAAATAGTCCAGCTGTAATATAGTTTATTTAATGCTTACAAGCATAAATGCAGCATTCTGATGCAATATGAATTTCATTTACATACATTTGGGGTTCTTCTTCCAGGCAGCAAGCAAACCAGCTAGAGAGTCTGCATTCTCAGAAACCAAAGCCTTGAGAAGTATTTCGGTTCGTGGCTGTAGCCTGTACACAATGAAGACGATTCAGATAAGATTTTGTGCAATCACATGCAACAATAATTTAAGCCGCTTACAGATACATTCCTTATAGACAGTCCTTTTTCCTTTTCTGAACCAATAGTTCATAGTTTTCTGTTTTAAGGTTATTGGAAATATGGTATGCATTGAAAATGTGCCGCATGGGTACAAGAGAGACCACGCACTCACTGCCTGGTGTTTTCAATTCAAGTGTATATGATGCAAAGGAGGCGATTGTGGGTGCTGCTGGGGTTGCCACCCGGCTGGTATTTTACTGGCCTAGCTGGTAAAACACCTGCCAAGGCCAGGGCCTGTATTACAAAGTTACCGGCAATGAAGCTGCTGGTAAATTTGTGATACCATTAACAAAACCCCCTGGCCTGTCCTCAATCCGCTGCAAACTTAACTTTTGTCCTCCTTCTGGCCTTCACCGTGACATGGCCCGCCGCCCACACCCACCCACACACACACACACACACACACAATCCACCCACACCCACCCCCACCCACATTTATCAAAGGTCAAATTTCCAATTTAAGTGAATTATTTTTTTTTTACTCTAATAAATTAGAATATACTTACAACTTGAATGGGAGGTTATATAAGAAAAATTTAGAACGTCTAATAATCGATCAAATAGTCCCGACCCGAAAATTGGAATCAAATTCAAATTGAGTTTTCCCTCTGAAAAAAATTAACTTGTAAATAAACTTTAGGTGAAGATTATTCGAATTAGGACTGTTTCCATGGCTGAGATGTGATCAATCTCACATTCAAATTTATATCCGAATTGGGGGTTTAATTTTTGAATGTGTGAATTCGACACCAAAAAGTATTCAAAAATTGTAATTCTAATTTACTATTCAACCCTTAATAAATGTGCCCCTTACTGTGGAATATAAACACAAACAGGGAATTGGCAATGGTTGTTGTACAACTTACTTGGCCCAAGTCTTTAGCATTGCTATTGGTGTTGACAGTAAAACGCTTCTGTAGGAGCCAAATTTTTTGATCACCTAGACATAAGAGCGAGTGTGGATTAAAGCTTGCTTTTTTTAAACAAATACAAATATAAAAATTAGCTACTGGTTACCTTTCCTTCTAGTAAAAACATGGCAAAGTACTTGTAGCGATCCAGGCCTTCTGGGTAGTCCACCACAACGGCAGGGAGCTGCCACCCGACTCTGTCTTTAAGAGAATTATTGAATTATTATGACAATTGTCGTTCAGGCATGAGAATCAAGAAAGGACTGGGCAGGACAGGAGACTTTTATAGATAGATTGACCCACCCCGGCACTGTTTAGTGGTGATTCCTACCATACAGATAAACACAAAACAGGTGGTATTGCAACTGAGAAATATCATATGTATATAGAAACTATATGTATATAGATCAGTCACAAAGGGACAAAGAAGATACAGCCTAAACTTATATAACACTATATTATCTACACATTGTAACAGGATTTATACAGCCATCATTGACTGGTGATATATAAATGTTCCATACACTACCATTCTGTCAATATGTATAAACACAAATAGGACCAGAACAGAAAGTACACTGTTATTTACGTACAGAAAGTGCTTGGTCGGTGACACTTCACTCGTCCAGTCTCTGAGCAGTAAAATGGAGGTGGCTCTTCTAAGGGTTTACCAAAATGGCAGTACTGAGGAAGGAGTACAGGAATCCATTCTGCTTCAATGGCCGACACCCCCAAATACAGAAACGTATATTACAATAGTTTACTTGAGTCCGTCATCATTCAAATATATTTTACCATATCACCTCTCAAGACAGAAGGATTAATGAGTTACTAGACCTGGTATACATTTGTGACATTGATTACATAACTTCAATAGCATTTACTGGTTTAGTGCAATCACAATACAGAAAGCGAGTGTCTGATTTCTTTAGGTTGCTAGAATGGGGCAACGTCTGCTATGCAGCTGCTTATAGGTTGCTTGTTTATGTTCATGCTAGTTTAAAATTCACACTAGCTTCAATATCTTTATATATAAATATATATATATATATATATATATATATATATATATATATATATATATATATATATATATATTTCTCCATTACGACTAACTTGAGCAGTAAGTGTAAAATCAAAACAATAATCTTTTTTTTTTTTTTTTAAATAATAAAAGTAAATAACGTTTTGTTCATAAAAGTAGGTAGAATAAATTTTTAGTATAAAATCTATTTATTTTGCTCATGTTGAAACAGGGCGTAAACTGCCTCCTTAAAAGTGAATTGTCAGAAGACAATTAAATAACACTAATTTTCTTAGAATGTGGGGGAGGGCCCTGGCCACCAATTTTTTTTTTCTCATGTGGGGTCCTAGCCACCAATATTTTTTAAAACAACATTTTTTTATTCGAGCAATATTTCCAAGAGAAAGTTTCCGTTACTACACATACATTTTCCTGAGCAGAAATCATGTACATCGTCATAGTAAGGTACAACAATGACAGCAAGTAACATTGACAGTTGATAATAACAGGTAGCCTGTACACGTGGTGGCTCGGTTTGCTCAGGGTGGTTCCGTGCGACCAAGGTCACATTCAGAATCCAAGTGTGCAGAAATGGAGGGTCAAATAGACAGTGTAGTATCAGATAGGAAATCTTAATGTATAATGCAAACTCATAAATGCAAACAACATATTAACCACTATGTTTGCCAACAAACAAAAATAAATAAAAATAAAATGATGACCACGTAAAGTACTCTTTCTATCTCTTCACAGGTCTCACCATGGCCCCAAAGCTGCGATGCCGGAAGCCCCATCTATAGTGCTATATAGGCCTAATCATATATTGACAGGAGGATCACCACCCATAGTCCTAGTAATATACCACTCTGTAGAGTGGAAACAGTCATGAAGCCTTATCTTTACTGTTCTTGGACATATGTCAATAAATGTTTCCCAAGTTTCAAAAAACCGTTTGACAATTGTGTTCTTATTCAAAGATGCTTCTGTCCAGTCCATATGAAAAACTCTGACTAACTTCTCCAAGAATAGTTTGATGGTGGGGGGGGGGTGTTTGTTATCCATACTTGTAGTATCGTTTTTTTTGCTACCGCCGATACTATCAACAAGAGCCTCTTTGCACCCCGTGTAATTTTAGTATGAGTAGTCGGAATTTTACCCCAGATCGCCCAGGCTGCTGACAATGGGACAAAATTCACCAGATGCCTAGTAGCATAGTCCCGTATCTGAGTCCAAAACCGTCGAATGTACGGACAGGACCATAAACAGTGAATAAGGCTAGCTCCACTTTGTTCACATTTCGGGCAGTTACTACGCTCCCTTCTCTTCATTTTATAAAGAACCTCCGGAGTCAGATATGTTCAGTGCAGCAGGTTTAAAAACATTTCCCTATATATGCTAGACGGCATGGTGCGCCAGGAATATACATACAATTTAAAAACCTCTTCTGTGGTCAATTCTGGTATGTCCACTGTCCACTGCCTAGGTCCGTTAGGTAAACTGTCATAGTCTATAGAGACTTGCAGAAACTTGTAGTTCAGAGATATAGTACCCCTCATGGAGTTAGTACATAAAAGGAACCTGTCCAAATCATTGTCCCAATCCTTATCCGATAAAAGTCGTATTGTCCTACTGGTATACGTCTGAGCTTGCAGAATGGCAAATACTTTATGTTGTATGCAGGGAAATGTGGCTTGCAGTTGTACAAACGTTAATGGCTTACGAGTGTCTGTCTTTGTCAATTGGCGTATCGTCGTCACCCCGTCTTTACCCCAGTCCTGATAGATCGTCAGTGCCCTCCCACTTTGGAATTCTGGGTTGGATAGGAGAGGTAGGTATAAGGAGTGATTGCTATTTAAGTTATTCTGTTTCCTCAACTCTTTCCACGTCTGCCAGGTGGAGTATAACAATGGATTATCTGTAATGGTAGTCGTAAGCTCCGCTTTATGCATGTGTAGGATATATAAGAGGTTCGTCTGTGGAATGAATTGTTGTTCCTGGGAGGTGTTTGTGTATATTTCTGAATTGTGGATCCAATCTTTCAAATGTCTCATTATGGCAGCCAAGTTGTATTGTTTAAGATTGGGGAAGTTAAGGCCCCCGTTTAAGGTAGTTTGTTGGAGTTTTCTCAAACTAATCCGAGCCTTTTTCCCATTCCATATGAAATCCCTGAACAGTTTATATAGAGTTCGGATGTCTCTGTCAGCTATTAGTAGGGGGAGACTTTGTAGTTTGTATAGAAGCTTGGGGAACGCCACCATTTTAATCAAATTGGCTCTACCCATAGCCGAGAGTAGATAGTTTTTCCAGTTTTTCAGATCTTGTGTAATTTCCATTATGCTACGTGAGATGTTGCGGGTGTACAGCTCATGTGGTCGTTTCGGTATTTGAATACCCAGATACGTAATCGCATCCTTGGCCCATGTTAGATCATATTTGTTACTCCATCTAGGCTTCCCCTTTGACCCTAGTGGCAGGACCACTGATTTGGTTATATTGATGCAGTAGCCTGAGGCTAGCCCGTACTGTTGGATAGTGGATAGGATGTGCGGTAAAGCTTGTTTAGGGTTTGCTATACATAGAAGGAGATCATCCGCAAAGGCCGTAATTTTGGTTTCATGATCTCCAATTGTGATGCCTTGAAAAGTCACCATGGCTTGGAGGATTCTTAGAAGTGGGTCTAACGTCAGATTGAATAACAAGGGCAGCCCTGTCTCGTACCTCTATAGATGGTAATGGGATCCGTTATTGTCCCGTTAATTAACAGCCTAGTTTGAGCATTAACATACAAATTACGTATGTATGTCCCAAAGCTGTCACCTAGGTTTCTACATTGTATTATTCGGAACAAAAAGGGCCACAATATTTTGTCAAATGCCTTTTCCGCATCAAGGCTTAAAAGGACATTTTTTGTGTTTTGGTGCTGTGCAGATATCAATGTTGCTGCTATTGCCGTACGAATCCCCTTCGTCGAGTGTCGGTGGCGAACAAAGCCTAATTGGTGATGCGTGAGAAGATCAGGTAATATCGTTTGAAGTCGCTGGGCTATAATTTTAGATAGAATCTTAAGGTCGACATTCAACAAGGAGATTGGACGGTAGGAATTCAGTTGAGTAGGATCCTTATGAGGTTTGGGGAGTAGTGTGGTATACGCTGCAATTTGTTCAGAGGTAATGTCTCCTTTCTGATAAATGGCATTATATACATTCGTTAATAATCGAGTGGCATATGGGCTCAGAATTTTATAATACTCAGCAGTGTACCCATCCGGACCTGGTGATTTGTTGTTGGCCAGAGTTCTTATTACGTTTGTTATTTCTTCGTGCGTTATGGGCGCATTAAGCATGTCATTCTGAGTCTGTGAAATTTCTGAGAGAGAGGCCTTATGTAAGATGTGATTTATCAATTCATCCTGAGGGTCATCTGCTGAGTATACCTTCCTAAAGTATTCCTCAAGCGTCAGGTTGATAGCCTGAGGAGTACAGATGGGTGGTCTATTATGCGAGGGTTGAAGTTTAAGGATATGTTTAGCTTTAGATCTGGATTTGACAAGGGCGGCTAAAAGTTTCCCTGTTTTGTTTCCCCATCTATAAAATTTGTATTTAGTATATTCTAAGTTCTTTTTGGCTTTAGATGTGGTATAGGTCTCAAGGAGTTGTTTAGCTTCCATATATTTGTTCTTGGATGCTGCAGTTGGTGTGCCTATAAAGTCTTTGTGTGTTCGCTTAACTTCACTTAACATTTGATGGAATTTAGTATGCTCCTCTCTATGTAGTTTAGCCAAATGGGATATAAGGTGCCCTCTCATTACTGCTTTAGTGGTATTCCACAGTAAAAGTGGTTCCTCCCAGTGCCCAATATTATCGTCAATGACGTTGTGCCAGTGATTAACTAATAGTGTACGGAAGGAGTCCGTTTGGGCTAAATAGGAAGGGAAGGTCCACCGTCTGCATTGTACATGTGAATGTGCCAGTTGTAGACTAATATGGATCGGAGAATGATCTGACAGCACAATTTCCTCAATTTCTGCCTCAATTATCTGAAAGAAGAGACGTTCATGGGTAAGTATGTAATCTATGCGGGAGTGCATATCATGCACCCCAGAATAGAAGCTATACTGTCTCTCGGTAGTATGTAGTAGCCTCCAAGGGTCAATTAGGGTCAGTTGGTCTTCCATTTGTAGTATGTCACCGTTAGTATTACGGTTATGTTTGGTTGGGGGTCCAGTTCTGTCAATAGTGGGGTCCCTTAGAGCATTAAAGTCTCCCCCTACTATCAAGTTCGGAGTCGGGATACTCAGTAGTTTCTGTGTAAGTTGTGTGTAGAATGGTTTGTTAGGGCCATTTGGGGCATATATATTGACAATGGTATAGTCTGTCCCCAGTATGTCAAGACGGGTAACTAGAAAGCGACCTTCAGGATCTGTAACCGTATCTCGTATCTGATAAGGCAGGGAAGTACATATTAGGGTAGCCACACCTCTTTGTTTAGACTTATAAGGCGCTGAAACACATTCTCGAATCCAGGGGGCTTTAAGAGTACTAGTGTCCCCCAATTTCCAATGAGTTTCTTGCAATAATATGAGGTCCGGTTTCAATTTTCTGAGATGTGCCAGGACTGTTTTTCTCTTAATTGGAGTATTTAGTCCTCCCACATTCCAGGAAACTATCTTGATGTGGTGTTGTGTCCGTGTGCGTATCATGTCCGCGTTAGCGTTACCTGAGTCAGTCATTTTCTATCATTAAGGGGTCGTGAAGTCTGAGTATCCGAGACATCTGGGGTCCACCCGTCCCAGCCATCGGGCAGTCCCTGGGCAGTTTGCTTCCGGCATAAGGGCAGCATCAGCACTCGAGACATAGACCAAAGAGTACAGAAAACATTTAGTTTCAACGAGATCATCGTAAATAACAAATAAACCGTAAAACATGTTCGAAATATGCTCAATTTCAAAAGAACATTTTCCCTAAAGAAAAAACGCTCACTCCCACTTTGTGGGGTAGTGAGAGTAAAGTACTGTGCCATAGATCAGCAATTGAATAACCTTCAAGGCACTCTATTGCCGTCCTGCCCATTTTCTGGAGGTAATCCCAGCTGTTCCCTAGCTGCCTGTGGGGTGAGGAAGAGTTGGGGTTGGCCGTTCAGGAAAACTCGCAATTTAGCGGGGTACAATAAGGAGAACCTGACATTGGTCTGGAAAAGGTGTTTACAGATGGGGGTAAATTCCCTCCGCTTTTGTGAGACCGTGGTTGAGAAATCCTGGAAAATCAAGATTTTGTGACCTTGAACCTGCACATCTCTGGATTTTCTATACGATTGCAACACTAGTTCTTTGTCCACATAGTTCAGAAATTTGGCTATGACCGGGCGAGACCCATTTCTGTTTGGGAGTCTCTCTCCCCCTAATCTGTGGGCTCGTTCTATGCCATTATCTGCCAATTTACGTGGGAGTTGCAATGCTGGACACAGTTCAGTGAGAATATAGTCCGCCAGGTCCACTGCTAATATTGATTCAGGAACCCCTATAAATCGCAAATTGTTCCGACGTGAACGATTTTCCAAATCGTCCACCTTCTCCTGAAGTTCCTGAATCAATTGCGTTTGCAAACTAATGTGTGTTTGAGCTGTATTCAGCTGGTCCTCTGCATCACTGACCCTCTGTTCTACAGTAACTATCCTTTGCGTGTTAGACTCTATCCTACTCAAGGTGTTATTGATGGTCAGTTGTAATGAGTCAAATTTGTTATCAAAGTACGGGGTGAGAAGTTGGAACATTTCTTGTGCATTAGTAAATGCAGATTGTTGTGTAGGGTCCCCTTCAGTATCTGAAGCGGGAGAGGATGGGGGGTCCTGGGATTTGCGTGGACTATCCGACTTTTGGGACTTGTTTCTATTGCGCCCCATCTTAGTTTGCAGAGTTTTTTCCAAGTACCTTTCCATACAGTGGGTGATGCAGTTTTTATGTCCCCACTAATGCCTAAGCTCTCTTATTGCCTATTAGCAGTGGAGCCAAGTTGCCGTATTAGGTTCTCTGATCTATTTCCCCCTCTCAGGCAGACTTAGATATGAGCAGGAATGTTACAGTACTTTTTACATCAACATTCAGAATAGTTACATATGATAAACAATGTATCTGAGTTAAGTGTAAAGATATGAACAGAAAAAAAAAAAAAAAACCCCTTCAGAAAGAGCAGTGGTATTGACAGCTGAACTGACTGCTTAGTTTTCCTGCCCTAAAAAAAAAAAAAAAAAAAAAGGGGGGGGAGGAGAGTCCTCTGTAAATGTTCAAGTCAATAAATAGAAAGGGGACAAGTGTCGCTTGCACCCGTTGTGCACCACAGTTCCAATTCAGGTTGGGGTAGGAGAAGGAGGAGCGAGTATCGTGATCCAATTGAGATCCGTCCCAATGGCTTGAACCAGAAGCACCACAGAGGGCAGATTTAACCCCCAAACACAGACAAATAATAAAGTCTTACCAATCCCGTATACAATTATGGGGTTGCCATGCTGAGATGAAGTACCAGTAGGCGGTGTTATGAGGCAGCTCAGCGTTGAAGTTGCTGGAGATGTAGAGGGTGTGGGTGGTAGGTTGGTGGTTTCAGCCACAGCACCCCTCACTGCTTGGTCAAGGTGTCCCCAAGATAGTATTCACCACCAACGAGGCCTCAGCAGGGCGATATGGCCCTTATCTGTGATGGTTCCAGATTACTCCTAGAGGTGAACTAAGCCTCAATACAAGTTGCAGGGCTGGCAGTAAAGGCGTGTAAACAGGGTATACCAGAGAAGCATGCGTCCCGTGTAAAGAGTAGGTCCAATTCACTCATGGAATCTCGCAGGCATAGTACATGCCACGAGGCGTGCCCCTGAGAATAAGCAGGACAGCTGCGCTCAGTGGTGTGCGCTTTCCCCTATACCGCCGAACCGGCCCTCTATTGATGCAGGTCAGAGCCGTGGCTATGGGAGAGGCCGCCGGATTGCACAATAAACAGGGGGATATAGAGCGCACCAAGCACAGAACTTGGGATGTATAGTTCAGGCAAAGTATAATGGCCGAAGCAGGAGGAGGGGCGTGATGTCCCAGGTCAGAGCATGCCCCATGTGGAGCAGAGAAACGTGGTACTCACTGTGCCCCGCAAGCCATGAATGCACCATGCGACTCGATGCCTTGGATGTGCGCAGGTCACCATTTGGGGTACACACTCTCCCTGTGGGCTCCACCGACTCTCACTTTTCGCGCCACGCTCGATCCGGGCCGTTGTGCGCAGTAGGTGTAGAGGCGCCAAATTGTAGTCCTGGCCGCAGTCGCGGCCTGTTCAGGGCCCGCGGCAGACGAGGGGTATTACTACAGCCTCAGTTGCAATGCCGCTGCTTCCGGAGTAGGGTCGGGAGGACGCCACTTACTCTCCCAAATAGTAGGGATAGCTTCAGTCTCCCACACAGTGTGCGTGACGGCGTAGGTGGAATGGAGCACGTTGCCCCCGGACTCCGGGCTCTGAGGCAGAGAGCAAGGTCTGAAAAAAAAAAGAAATTTCAGTCTATTGTCTGCCAGCTTATCCTCCTGGATGTTATCCCCAAGTCACAATGACGAATTTTCAATGCTGCGAGTCAGATTCTGAAAAGTAGTTAGGGGTCGTGAGGAGCTCGTGTAAAATGCGGCTTGCCTACTTGGCTCCGCCCCGGAAGTCCGCCACCAATATTTTTTAATGGGGGGGCCCTGGCCACAAATGTTTTTTTATGGGGGCCCTGACCACCAATATGTTTTATTTTTTATTAACATGTGGGAACCCTAGCCACCAATATTTTTTTTTGTTTTCTACTGTGTGGTGGGGGGCGGACCTGTGGGGTGGGGAGGGCAGACCTGTAGGTGGGGCTTGTGGTGGGCGCAGCCCAGGGGGCCCAGAAAATTTTGTTGTAAGGGGCCCTGTGATTTCTGATGGCGGTCCTGCTTGTTTATATATGCATAAGACCCCGGGGGAGATGGTACAGGTATGGGATCCATTATTCAGAAAGCTCTGAATTACAGTATGGCCTTATCCCATAGACTACATTAAAAATTATGTCCTTTTTCTCTGTAATGATAAAACAGTAAGCTTGCACTTGATCCAAACTAAGATATAATTAATCCTTATTAGAAGCAAAACCAGCTTTTTGGGTTTATTTAATGTTTACATGATTTTCTAGTAGATTTAAGGTATGAAGATCCAAATTAAGGGAAAAGATGTAGAATGAAACCGCACTCACCAATCTCCCAATTATTCGCCGGGTGCTAACCAAAATTAATCCACAATAGTCCAGAGAAAGCACTCACGGCCATGACCATCAGCTGTGTATCAAAATATATTTATTTGTGCATGGTGCATCAACGCGTTTCGGCTCCATGTGAGCCGAAACACGTTGATGCACCATGCACGAATAAATATATTTTGATACGCAGCTGATGGTCATGGCCGTGATTGCTTTCTCTGGACTATTGTATGTATGTATGCGTGTATGTGTATATATATATATATATAAAATATCTGCAATGAATAATTCTGAAGTAACATGCCTCCCGTGAACCTAGATAGAGTAAATAGGCATACAGGTACTAGGTTTTATTTTTTAAGCAGTAACTGGGATTATACAGTAAGGTTTATTTTGTGAAGTGAACAAAGGCACCAGTAATATGGTTGTGGAAAGCTCATGTAAAAGGCTGGATATGAAATAGCACAAAACATTTAATCTGCAGATTCTTATATATTTACCTTTCATGTACATTTTTGTGGTTTCCATAATTTCTTGATAAACCACAAAATCTGGTAGCTGCCTGAAGAGGGCAGAGTTTGGGTGAATAAAAACCGGTTCCTCCAAAAGGGGTGTCTATAATATAATGTAGAATAATATCAGCAATTGTTACGTTTATCTCAATGACAGGGAAAAGAGTATTCAGAAGCAGTAAGGTTCCTGATAATAAAACACTTTCCAAACTACATAGTGTCAAAATAGAACAATATACAACAAACGTAGAAATAGTTAACCCTTTAGAGTGTCTCTCTCCTGCCGTTCTTTTTCAGTCTCTCAACTGCATACAAAAATGTCACAAAAAAGAAAAATATTGCTATTAGAAATACTTTTCTTTTTTGCGACATAGTGTCAAAATAGGCTGGAGAGGGAAGACAACGCTCATCGCAGATTTAAAATCTTTTCAAAGGTAGGGAGCAATCAGAAAGAAAAAAACGTAGGTGTGGTTTGTAAAAGGGAGACTTTTTAGGAGTGCCACAAAAGATGGAGAGTAACCATATAGTACACAAAGGTACTTATGTGTTTGCAAAACATTGGAATTTAAAAGAAAGATTCTTACCCCATATGTTATAAAAGAAACTACGTTTGTCCAGGAGCAGTAACCAATAAGTTGTTTGCTTTTAAACTGATGCCCAGTAAATTCTACCTGCTGATTGGTTGCTTTGAGTTACTAATCCTTAGTGCCTTTTATTACACAACCCTATCAGTACGAGTGGGCTAAAGTTTGGGAGAATGAATGGAATGTAAAGGAAAAAGATAGGAGCTTTTAATTTGAGTGGTAGAGTCGCTTAAATTGATGCACTGCAGGTCTGTATACAAACAGCAATCGTGATAATTGCTCTACCCTTGTTATAATACCTGTGTAGGTTTCAGGTGCTAAACTGGAAGATCCTTGCCTGCTTTTTGGGTCAACTGATACATCCAGAAGGAAAAATCCAGTAGCACTCTGAAGTTGATGCAAAATCTTTAGTGTTTTATTTAGCCCATTTACATACAAAACAAAAGCAATGTTTCGGGCCCTTCTGGACCCTTTATCAAGCACCAAAAAAACAGCAAGGTTCTCCTTGGCAGGACCATAAAGTACAATACAAATAAATAGGGAAACACAATCATGTGAGTTACTGACCTTGTAGGCATTTTTCCACTTCTCATCCAAAAGTTCTTCTGCACGAATCCTTCTGGCAATGTGGTCCCCTAAACCAGACATAACTATCTGCCTTAAATACATAACCTGGCTCTCTGTGGGGGGATTCATTTTTGAATCCAGGTAAAGCTGGATGTCAGGACACAGCGAGTTGACTGGAAAGAAAAGGGCTCATTATTTATATAGTCAGGTATAGTGTACTCACAAATGCTAAATGAGAGGCTACTAACATCAAATTCCCAGTTTCCACCCAGAGAGCATTTAGTTGTATACTGAATTGTTCCTTACCTGTTGTTGTTAGTTGCCCTCTTAAGCGCCTAATTTCCAGCATGGCTTTAAACCGAAGACCATTGCGCTCACAGAATTTAGGTGCAAGTCCAGCGTATTCACAAGCACCAACAGCACCTATGGGAAAGTCACAATTAGCAAAGCACTCTGTTTTATCATACCATGTGCTAGTTATTTTATACAGCATTGCAGTATTCAGCAAGGTTTTGCAGACGTGCAATTCATACTGTCTCAACAGTAAAAAAATAAACTTGCAGCTTCGCAGTCTGTAGTTTGGTAGATGAGGCTACACATAGCTACTATGCATTTAAGCTTGTACACACCTAACATTACCATGAGGTCCCCCAGTTTCTGTGCAGAACCTTGTCCAGCCCAAATCCTCTGCATCTGCAGGACTCTGGCCTTCTTCCCTTTCAGCAATTCTTTTTCTTCATCACTAACAGCAGGTCTGAAAAAAGGTTCATAATACTAATTACATTCTTTTCCCAGGCTATAGAAATCTAAAATCATACTTTAGGAGTCACCTACTATTGCCTGTCATAAAAATAAGCCAAAAAGCTGCTTTAATGGTCTATGGCATTACAGCAGATTTAGTCAGCTCAGTGAAGAAAAATAATGAAAGTATCTTATAGGTGAACACCACATAGCAGATTTGCCCCATCAATGTAACTACGGTGTTTTGTCAGTCAGCATGCGAAGCAACAACCAATAAACATTTTAAAAATATGTGGCTTTTTTAGTACAAGTGGATTTCTCTGCATTGCAGAGTTAAACATTCCTGTGGTCAGTTTTAGGAAGAATGGCTTCAAAATATTAATGCTGAGGGGCATTTTAAAATAGTAGAATTAACACTGCAGTGCTTTTGTTGTGTATTGAAATGGGTTGGCTCAGTTTATTATTGCAATGCATTATGCAGCTCTTGCAATGAAAATAATAAATAAACTAACATTAAAGAAGTACATATGGCAACATTAACCTCCACCCTTCCTTTAGTAATTTTGCTTTACAAGACTCAGATGAAGGGTAGGTACATTGGTGAATTAGTCACATACCTGTCAACCTCTACGTACAGCTCCCTCACGGTCATTGTCGCCACAATTGTGATAACATATGGTAGACACTCATGCTGTCTGCCCAGGGCAAGCATTTTTGCATATCGTGGTGCAACAGGAAAAGATGCCATTGTCTTTCCTAGGGCAGTGATGGGGCTGCTCAGTTTTGCTTTCTGGAGATCATTCAGTCTGAGGAAACACAGAAATATCTGCTATAAACACAGGTGCCTTTTTACTTATAAGGTGAACAAATTATTATACAATAAAGCAGAACTGCAAGTTATTTAACTGGTGTAATTTGCTTCAAATGTGGAAATGTGAACGAAAGAGGGATCAGTTGAATCTGTCCCCTGTGACACAGATATTTGTTAGGAATATGCCTGGATGAATCAGGTGATCCTACCTGCCAGTTTTTGGAGGCTCTTGCAAGGCTCCAAGAGAGATCAGTAATTCCTCGGCAGCTATAAGGGCATCTGCAGAGGGTGGTGTGGGAAAGGGAAAGTTCACAACCTGAAATATTACAGTAGAAAACAAACACACATTTGGAATGATCACAAAACCTACAAGCAACTAAACTCAAATATGTGAGAAAAAGGGCAGTTTCACTTAAAGAGATACTGACACCTGAAATTAAACTTTTTTTTACATCTATTATAATATTGGCTTTGCAAGCTACTTCTAACTTTGCCATAAAGTATTTGCATGATGCTTTTACATTACCTGTCTGATCCCCCATGTTCCTGTATGAGGGGGCTGCCATATTTGTGCAGCAGGAGTCCGTTAGCATTAGAAACTGTAATTAACAGGCTGAGATGGGACAGTCAGGTTGGCAAAGACAGAGTGTCAGAGAGTCAGGCTTAGGAACTTCAACTAACAATTATATACAAAAACAAAACCTCTCAGCAAAAAATTATCACCATGACCTATAGGTAACATTTAATGTAAATTCATATGCTAAAATTCATTTTTTAGTGTCAGTATCACTTTAAGTATAAATTGCACTGGCATGGGGTACTTATTTGCCATTCAAAAACCTGGAGAAGTTTTAAACCCACTTTTTCTATGTTAAGATCTTTCATCTGGAGGACGAGGTCTTCCACGGGACGCCGTGTTATTTCAGGAAGGGAAAACTGTTCAAAATCAGCAAAAACTGCCGATGAGTAAAGTCTAAAGACAAACGAAAAGGAAGTACCATATTCAATTTAAGGAAACCAAAAGGTCAGTTCAGAAGCCCTGTGCTACATGGAGGCACGCTAAAAAACAATAACTGGCAGGAAAATATCATTTCTGTAAACTGAAGGGTGGAATATAAAACCCACCTGCTGACATGAACTTATTCAGTTGGGCTTATGTAGAAAAGGTGCTGAAACACAATCTGAGCTTCCAAAAATAAATATAAATGTATTGTTTTCGTTCCGCCAATCATAACCATTGCTTCCAGGAGGTGCTGCACGAACCTGTAGGGCTAAAGGGAAACTGTCCCTTATACTATCATGATTTTCTGTTTAATCAGGTATGTCTGGGTAAAAAAGAAATCGCTGCATTGATCCACAGTGGAGGCATGCACAAACAGGTGTGGGAATCCACCTGATATCTATAAGACAGGGGAACATCTCATCATATAAGGCCTTTCTAAATACAAACATGGTTGACTAAATGAAGTGCAAAGATATATCAGCAGGTTTGACGTGCTGTAGTTATTGGAAGCCAAAGTTCTATTTGCAGGAGCCATTCCCAACCAGAAATCATTTTGCAAGCCCGCTCCTTACTACCAAATTCCTATTTCCCATGGAGCCCATGTCCCCTAATCTAGGCAAGAGAAAATGCTCATAAACTATATGCTTAAACTAAATGAAGCCCTTTCACTGTAATGGCTTTGCATGATTTAGTGCAAGAAATACTGGATGTATTATTCATTGAATGATTATCATTTATTGATAAACCCAATTAACTGGGATGTATATTGCATCTTTAAATATGATAATTTGGAGATTAAAAAAAACAAACCAACATTTCTGCTCAATTATTTTTACTCACCTATAGCAGTGACCTGGTTCAGTACGTCCAGCTCTTCCTGCTCTCTGATTGGCTGAGGCTTGGGAAGTCCAGTCAACTCGGAATGATGACACACCAGTAACCTTGTCATAATAACGCTTCTTTACTTTCCCACAGTCCACCACATACTTTATACCAGGGATAGTAAGGGAGGTTTCTGCCACATTGGTGGCAACAACACATAACCTTGTACCAGCAGGAGGGGGGAGAAAAACCTGCAGAGAGATATTTTCCCATATCTTATTTTATATATAAAACATAAAAAGAAGCAAACAGTCATTATATGGGTGAAAAAACATGAACTGTGTTAAACTATATCTCATAAATTCATTAAAGTATTAGACTGTTGGGACTCTTTTGGCACATACTGAGCACCACAGGTTGGTCATACGTAGCAGGTGGGAATAAATAGTATTCTGCTGTACACTACCACTCCCAACATCAGAGCTTATCGATAAGAAATTGGGGGGTTGCAGATTGAATATGTAAGGAGTCTAAAGTCAGCAGGACAACCACATTTTTATTTTATGGCAAAAAACAATATCACAACGCAAACAGGTAAAGCACCTGGAAACTTTTAACCTACCAAACGTCCTCTTTAAGCAGTATTAAGAAGTTTACCTTTACTTTAATGCTATTGCTTGCCAACTGTTGGACAGGTCATACAAACCATACCATTTTTTATTTATTATGCTGGAGGCTTAAATCATATCAGAGAAATTTAGATCTGTTTGGCATAATAAACATCTTTATGAAGCATTTTAGTGTTATCAGTAGTGGATGATGAGCCAAAAAAACAAGTTAATATGTCAAGTAAACAGTCAGGCACCTATATATATATATATATATATATATATATATATATATATATATATATATATATATATATATATATATATATATATATATATATATATATATATATGGCTCTTTACAATACCTTGGATTGTTTCTCAGGGGCCAGCAAGGAGTAGAGAGGCAGCACGAAGAGTGGGAGAGATGAGTCTGTTTTCTCATCTAAAAAAAAATTAAAGCACCAATTACTGTAGAATTGTTAAAAAAATTATCTAGCATTTGGTACACCACAAAAAGTATAACAGTATTTTTATATTTCCTTTAAAGCCTGGTAAGTAAGCAAACATTAACACACCTTCCTGCGCTTCTCCATCTCCTAAATCAAGGTCAAGGTCAGATCCACTGCCATCTTCATCATCATCAGCAGCCTCCCTGTCTTCATCGCCTTCATCCAGAGGCTGGGCAGAATAGCTAGCCAAATCAATCTTGGGCAAATTCTGCATGAATAAAGGAAATCGTGTAAACAGACCCAGACCAAACAGAAAAAAAAGTTAATTAACGTTTACATATACATAGTAATTTAGGCCGGAGTAAAGTCAATCAAGTTTAACCTTTTATGACTATATAAAAGTTGCCAATATATAGATCAACTTAACTTTAATAACCCTGTATTTCCTCACTCGCCCCACACCTTTTTGAATCTAATGTATCAGCCAGTACAAGAGATTTAGGAAGAGAATTCAACAGCTTCACATTTCTCACTTTAAAAACCCTTTCTGAATTTTAATATAGAACCTTCTTTCTTCTGGAATGGATTCCCTAGTGTCTGCTGGAATGACCCACTGTTATATAAAGAAAATGTATTATATTGTCCCCTTATATATTTATACATAGTTGTCATTAGAGATGCACTAAATCCAGGATTTGCTTGGGGTTTTGGCCAGGGCTCCCTCTTTTTTTTTTTGGAGGCGCTTGGCCAAACTGAACGCAATTTCCATGTTCGTGGGCTGAAAAGAATTTGCAAGTATATTTCTACAAGGACCACAAGGTCCTTTTCCCATTATGGATTTGTCTAACATGGTCCCAGTAAGGGTATAGTTGGCTAGCATATTTTTACATTACATGGTGCATTATTGACACAATCTCATCTGACACTCACCCACCCAGATTGCCACTTTGTGTGATGATGTTTTTTTTTCATTTGTAATAATCTCATACTGGACTGAACATGCCAACAATGGCATCCACATGCTTACATGTGGATTCCTTACTCACTTGCAGATAAACACTGTGCTAAATAAGATAGCAAAAATCCAATATGATTGGCTCTATATCAGGGTTCTTGCCCTCATTACTACTGAACTACTATTCCTAACAAATGTAGGAGGCATTATGATATGTACAGTACTTATGAGACTCTAGTTATTGCACAATGCAATCCAATGTGTGCCACTGTGCTATACTGCATATATTAACTAGTTCAGGTCTTCAGTGAAGAACAAAATAATACTAGGTCTTAATCACTTTTTTAAATTGAGTGGTCTCTAACCCTAACTGGCATACAACTTTATTTAGGCAAGGTAAAAGGGAGTACAGTATTTTTCCCAGTTTCTAACAAGACACGCAAAGCATTAGTGTGCAAGTGAAGTTTCCAAACATAAAATGAAAGGGTGTATGTCTGTACTGCATATTGAATGTAACTAAAATTATACTTTGTGGCTTCAAAATATCATGCTGATTGGTGGCTTGGTATTACTGCAGTATTACTGCTTTGTGGCAACTTTGTTCTCTTTTTTCACAGGCCACAGCTGTCATCACCCTGTCCTCACTAAAATATTCTCTTTTCTTTAGTACGAAGAATAAACAATAGGACACAAAGTTTCTTTTGTGGGGAAACATATGAATAGAAAAATGCAATATGACAGTCCCCACCCATGTTGAATATGTAAGTGGAATGTTATTTGAACAATGCTTCATGACTCATAATTGTATGGAAGGAAAGTGGAAAATAAAAGAAAGAGAGAAAGAAACACCCTGGCCTTGATTATGAGAACTACAACAAAATACCAAAAGTTGGACAACAGGTACCTGCTTGGAATACAAATTTAGACATGGGGAAGGATTTCTTACCATGGTTTTCTTTGGCTTGGACTTTTTGAATCTTTTCACAGCTTCCTGTGAATCATCATCCTCTGTTACTGAAAGAAAGAATAGCAGGTGGTAAACATAAAACCAAACAAGTATTTTGGAGGGCCATATCTGGTCAACAGCCCTGATCTATGGTAATGAATAGCAATAAAAGTGTAACAAAAGATTGTTATCATGTTTTCGTATATATCTGTAACTTTATTAAAGGTAAAATATATACCTCCCCTTTTTGACATGAGTCCATAAAGTCAGGCTAATGTGAAAGGGTACATAAACTCTTGACACATCCGGTCTTTTAAAAATAAATATACTTGATTCCACAGAAATAAAAGTCAAAACGGCCATTCCATTAGATTACAAAAAAGAAGTTAGCACTGAAAGGTGAAGACATTGTGGAACTGTACTGGCTTATATATATTAATAAGTATGAACATGCAGGGCAGATTCTAAGCATTTTCAAAAAGCAAAAAAAAATTCTAGGCATTTTAATTAATCCCTTTCATTTTTTTATGCAAGTGCACATATAAATAATTCATGTGCAAAGGTAGATGAAAGCAAGTGGTGCAACTCACCATTATGAATATTTTTGCCACTGAATGGAAAGGTTTTTCTTAACCTTCTGCAAAGAGAATGCACCTCTGCTTGCCCTGTTAGGAAAATCAATATTCCCCCTGGCAAAATAAGTAAAACAGATGATTAATGATGCAGCCTACAATGGCAATAGTGCTGCGTACTTACAAGCATTTTTGTCAAGGGTTTGGGAAGCAAAATACAGTCAATTGTGTAGCAATATACAGAGAACAAACCCAAAGAAAAACAAACCAAAAGGAATAATACATTAAAATGCAGTCAATGTTGAGAAACATGGCACTTCCAAATAAGTACATGCACATGGATGTTCCCGAACCTAGAACTACTGAGGGCTTAGAATTAAATAGTCATATTCAGCTCATGTATTGCCTGAAATAAGTAAGTGTGTAGTGTCAAACTAAGCTATGAGTGCCTAGGATCCTCTTCTGGGTAAAGCTGGCTACACAATGTTGAGGTTGCACAAAAAAAGTGAATACAGCTCAAAATCCTTATAATTGCTTTTATTTCCATAAACACAAATGCATATGGAACACTGCACATTATATTCCAAATCAAAACATGAAGAAAAATGTATCAAATTCGTGTTATTCCTTTACAGAAAGTGAAGAAAAGGGAATATTACGTTGTTCCAAGAAATAGCAGCGTCTTCAAATATTCACTGTATAAACTGAAAAATGTGCCAACATTTTGCTTTCCTTTGAATCAATGAACTAATATTTAGATGTATAAGCAGTGTTTCTGAGAACTGCTGCACATCTGTGTTGCATGGAGTTGACCAAGTTCTGGCACCTGTTACATTCCACAATTCTGCATTTCTTGATTTTGCCTAAGAAACAACAAGTTTTCTACTGTCTACTATTGGGCTGGCCACTCCATAACATAAATCTTGTTGGTCTGGAACCAAGATGTTGCTCATTTAGTGGTGTGTTTGGGGTTGTTGTCTTGTTGAAACATCTATTTCAAGGGCATTTCCTCTTCAGCATAAGGCAACATGACCTCTTCTAGTATTTTAATTTATCGGAACTGATTCATGATTCCCTGGTATGTGGGACTTTGCGTGGACTTCTTTCCAATAGCCTGGTTTCACAAAGGCATCTTCTAATTGCAACAGTACTCACAGGTAACGTTAGACCTTCTTTAATCTTCCTGGAGCTGATCAATGGCTTTGAAATGGCTTTGCCATTTTGGCTATTCTTCTATACATTCAAATGGTAGTTTTCCATTTTCTTCCACATCTTTGAGGTTTTAGTTGCATTTGAGATCACTTTAGCTGAGCAGCCCATCATTTACTGCAAGTCTGTATATGTTTCCCCTCTCCAATCAACTTTTTAATCAAGGTACGCTGTTCTTCTGAACAATGTATGGAACGACCCATTTTCAGAGAGAAATGCAATATAACCAGCATGTACAACATTTGCTGCCTTGTTGCCTCTGTTTTATCACAGCATGAATGACCTCACTAATTAAACTCCACACAGCTATTATTTGGAACAAGCTATTATTATTCTGAAAAGTGCTATAATTTGGAATACGCCTCAATTAATGACACAGAATCAGCAGCACGCATGTCATGACTGTTGGGTCTGTTGGTTTTCTATTACTTTACTACATCTACTAGTAAATTACTAGTACATTATTTGCCATGTAGAAATATAATTTCTACCAAAAACAGTGACTGATCAGGTTAGTGATGTTGCAGCTGTATATAATTTTTTTTTACCTGCAGGCAACATCCTGTGAATTTTGCAGACCTTTCTGTAACATTCCCCTGCATAGTCATCCAATGGAGTACGTTTGTTAAAATGAACAGCAACCGGAAACTGCCTTGCATCCACCTGGAAGGAGTATAATTTCAATGTATTCAATTAACTTTTACAGGGAAAATTACATAAACCATAAAGTGGGGAAGGAAAAGTACAGTGATGTTTGAAAGTTTGTGAACCCTTTAAAACTTTCTATATTTTTAGATGAATGTGACCTAAACCATCAACTGATCCATCAAAAAAGTCCTAAAAGTAGATGAAGAAAACCCAGCTAAAAGAATGAAACAAAAAATTATTATTTTGGTCATGTATTTATTGAAAAAAATGATCCAATAACATTTGTGTGTGTGGCAAAAGTAAGTGATTCAGTATTCACTTTTGGTGTGACCTCTTGTGCAGCAATAACTGCAACTAAACATTTGCGGCAACTGTTGATCAGTCCTGTACATTGACTGAGTAATTTAAGCCCATTCCTCCACACAGAACACCTTCAGTATGTGGATGGTGGTGGCTTTCCTCAAATAAACTGGCCATTCCAGAATATTTACTTAATCATTATTTTTTAATCATTGTTTTGTAGAGCGACTTGTGTCTTTAGGATCGTCGCCTTGCTGCATGACCCACTGTCTCTTAAGATCTAGATCACGGACAAATGTCTTGACATTTTCCTTTAAAGTTCTCTGGTACAAATCAGAATTCATTGCTCCATCAATGATGGCAAACTGCCCAGGTCCAAACCAGAACATTCCTACAACCATGTTTCACAGATGGGATAAGTTCTTATGCTGGAAAGCAGTGTTTTTCTTTCTCCAAATGGAACATTCCTCATGTAAGCCAAAAAGTTCTATTTGTGTTTCATCTATCTACAAAACCTTATTCCAGTATCCTTCTGGGAGAGGTCACATGGGGCTTTTTTTATGTCACATTTTTTAAATTGTGCAGTTTAGTGTAAATATGAGAAATTAAACCACGCATGATATGCGTTTTTCACCCTGTACTTTTCTTTTCCAAACATGCATTTCTGGTTTTTCTTGTTCCCCACGATTCCACTGTTACGTATTGGTAATGACACAATATACCATTCGTTGTCATTTCCACAGTTACACTTCCCTTTTCCGTTCCTGTATCAAAAAAACAAAAAGCCTTGGAGGAAAACCTCTCGGAAGAATTTTTGTGAAAACGTTTGTGGAAAAAAAAGTGAAGCAGAAAAGCTACTTACAAAATGTAGCCAGAATGATCGTCAATATGCAACATAATTATGTCACCAGCATACAATACCATATATAAGTATATGCGCAATTTAACTTGCAAGAGTTCGGCCACGATATTGAAAATACATGGTGTATTTCAGTGAAGTGCATTTTCGAAACGTGTGGATCCCATAGAGTTCAACAATATGGAGTTTCCTTGCCATTTGGCAAATTTGCTGAAAACGCAAATACTGGCATCTCATGTTAGCTCGCAAGTGCCCCGTAGGAATTGCTATAGTGCGTATTCCATTATTTTCAGTAGCTTTCTCCTTGCTACCCTGCCATACACACCATTGCTGTTCAGTGTTCTCCTGATGGTGGACTTATGAACATCAACATTTGCCAATTTGAGACAGGCCTTCAGTTGCTTAGAAGTAAGTTACCCTGGGTTCCTTTGTAACCTCACCTTGCAGTTGTAGTTATCTTTGATGGTCATCCATTTCTGGGTAGGGTTACAATGGGCTTCAACTTCCTCCATTTGTACACCATCTGTCTGACTGTTGATTGGTGGTGTTCAAACTCTTTAGAGCTAGTCCTGTAACCTTTTCCAGCTTTATGGGCATCAACATCTGTTTCTGAGGTCCTCAAGACACCTCCTTTGTTTGAACCATGATACACATCTTCTTTAAATAAAACAGGGTCTCTCACTCACACATGATTGTCATGCCATCAATTCAAACACCAGCCTCTGATTTCACCTTCAAATTATATGATAATCCTAAGGATTCACTTACTTTTGCCACACACAGAAATGTTAATGGATCATTTTGTTCTCCATAAATACATGACTAGTGTTGGGCGAATTTGACCCGTTTCACTTCACCAAAAATTCACCGCCAGCGAAATGTCGCTGATGCCCATACAAGTCTATGGGCATCATTTTCGCGGCAAAACAAGGCAAAAAAAATTTGCCCATCCCTATACATGACTAAATATATACATTTTTGCTTCATTTGTTTAACTAGATTTTCTTGTGTGCTTTTAGGACTTTGAAAATCACATTCACATAAAATTAGAGAGATATTTAAAGGGTTCATAGACTGTTTTCAGTATCAAGTCAGTGACCCCCATTTGAAAATTGGAAAAAGTCAGAAGAAAAAAAATGAAGGCCAATTGAAAAGTTCCTTAGCCATTATCAATTCTATGAGTTAATTTAAAGGTAAACCACCCCTTTTTAAGAGCAAATTGTTTTTATTTCTTCTTGCACTAAACAGTGCAAAATCTGAATTGAAATTCAACTCACATAACTACTTCCACCATGAGGAGCAAGGTAGAAACAAATTTACTATTTGCATAAAAGAATCCCTACCTGCATTCATTTAGAACCCGCTATATTTTAAAAGAGCAGCTCACTATGCAGTGGATTGCTGATTTGCTTTGACCTTACTTGACAGGACAAGAAGTAGAATGTGTCTTTAGTTTCAATGTTAGATTTTGCCTTGTTTACACAAGCTCTTTTAACTGGACTGAAGTTAAAACCGGGTATTCTGCCCCTTTAAGTGTTTTGGGAAGCACAGCAAGCTCTAACCAGAGGTTTAGTCAAAAAGCAACAAGTACAACACAGTGTTAGACAACAATCTCACCTCTAAGTAATGAAAGAAAACAGTGGCTATTGCAATACACCCATCAAAAATGGTTTGCCTCATCACTATTGATGGGCGAATTGATTTGCAAAAACTTCGACAAATGCATTAAAGTCTATAGGAACCTAATTTTGTTGACGGGCGACAATTTTTTTTGGTGCGCAAGAAATGTTTTCACCCATTGGAGTCTATGGATGTTTTTTTTGGAGAAAAACCTTGCGGACAATTTGCTCATCACACACTAACAGACTTGTGTAACTTGCCTCTTACAGTTAACTACATAGTCAAGATCCAAAACACCCTCAATCATTGCCACCGTTTGAATACCATCTAAACATTTCCCCATTTGCAATAGCAAGTTCATTATCAACTTTTTAATATTAAAATTCACCTACCTTGATCACAGGAGGTGGTACAGGAAAAAGCCTTTTGTTATTAGTGAAGTCCTCAATACGCAATGTAGCAGACATTATGATTAACTTTAATGGGCTCCCCTTCTGCAAAGAAATCCAAATACTATGATGGGTTATTTAGTACCAGACTCTTTAGTTTATCTGCCTACAATAGCTCACAGCTACCCAGGAGATTTCTGTTTTTTTTTCAAAAATATATATATTTAATACTATACTGCTGGTTGCTTGTACAGAGTAATATCACATTTGTTTCTCCAACTTTTCCTGGGGAACTTTTATGGTCAAATTGTTGAGCACAGCCCTGTCTTTTGTAATCACAAAGAATTTTCTTTTGTAAAACTGATGGGAAAAATGTAGGCAAATCCTTATATGCAATATTGACTTTAGCAGTAGATGCCTTTGGATGTGTGTGCACATATCACAGTGTGGGAATTATAGCATCTAAGGGCCTTATTAATCAAAATCAGAATTGTATTTATATATAAAAAAAAAAAGTCAGACCAAACTAGAATCCACGATTGGACCTTATTTATTATTAAAAAAGCACAATTTAATTGGATTTTGCCCAAAAATTCCGAAATAGTAGTATTTTCAGGCTAATTTCCGCGCAGACCACAGAAACTTTCAAATAGGATAGGGACCTCTCCCATTTACTTTTATACAACCTCGGCAGGTCGGCGATGACAGATTTTCGGATTTGGACTTTTTCCATCCTCGGGGTATAATAAATCTCAAAAAATGTAAGGTTTTTTTTCCCACTAAAAATTCCGATTTAATAGTAAAAAATGTTTATAGTAAAATCAAATTTTTCGGGTTTTTGGCATTCGTACTTTAATAAATAACCTCCTAAGTGTTACTTCTATAACTATCACAATTAATTAGTATTTTTGAAGCATAAAATTCTTAACAGGCAAATGGAAATTTCAAACCTTTTCCCGCAGTGGTACAATACGAGACAACAGCCCAATCAGAATATCTGTGTAGACACTTCTCTCGTGAGCTTCATCAATTATTACTACTTTGTACCTGGTTAGTAAAAAGTCCTATTAAAAAAAATCAAAAACAAATAAAATCAGTAACATTTTTGTAGTAATTCAGTATTTGTTCGATAATAACTTAAAACCAACCATGTTTGGTCCTTGAGAGGTTGAACTTAGGCTATATGACCCCTTAAAAGATGTAAACTAAATTAACATCTGCAAACATATTAAAAAAATTATAATAAAGCATTCTTAGACAGTGGTCATAGATCTTAGCTGAAATCAACTGTTTCACAACATGGTTTGGAACCCTTAAAAAACAGGATGATAAAGTTCAAGTAACAGCTTTGTTAATAAACCACGGAGAACACACACACACACACACACACACACACAAACACACACATACCTTCTGAATTTCTTTTAGCAGGACACCATCCATTTTGGTTTTATTAGACACATTTCCTTCATATCGAATCTGATAGGAGACTACACTGCATAAGAAACAATACAATGACATTAGAATATAGTGATACAATCACATTTTGCCACCCCCCAACATCACCAGCAACTGCTTGTTATTTAACTGTATTGGTACTGTATGGCTTATAATGGACAAGCTTCGTGCTTCCTATTTAATGGTCACAAAGGTTTTCCTTAAGAAGACTCAAGCAATTACAAAAACATTTAATTTTTTAATGACAAAACAAAACTAAACTGCTGGGCTGATGGTGAGACTTGAAAGGGCTATGGTGTACCCGAAAAAAAAACATAATCAGTATGTACATCCACAGGAGTCATCATTTGCTCTGTAATACAGCAGAATGAGACAGACAAGCTTTAACGACTAATAACATCATAAAAATAAAATAGGTTTATACATTTAAAGTTTATATGTGTTCATCTAGCACCTATAAATAAGCTATTGCTTGACAACAAATATCCTATTTTATTAGAAAAATAACTTATTCCATAGAACTATGGGAATTCATCATATTTACCTAGAATTTTTCTAGGTTAAGTATTACAATCACTGTATTCTAAACAGCTTATCTATTATGTAAAGGCCTACCTGACAGCCCTGTTTAACTTTCTCACCCCCATGGCTACACAGCAGCTTATTTATGTATACCATATTTAATTTTCTTAAATATACATGTGTAACAGCATAGAGTAGCAGTACATCACATTTAAGCACACATGAAAAAACTCTTGCGTTTCTTGTCCTTTAACAGTGCATTTTGCAGTTGCAGTGACAGAGACAGAAACCTGCTGTGAACTCTCTTCCCACTTACAGAGTCTATGTATGAGGTGGCAACTGGAGAAGCAATGATAATGACATACTTTCTCCACACTCTTCTTGTACTGAACACAAATAATCCACTGTTTAAGTTTTCTTAGGATCATTATGGAATACATTACTTCTAGTAGTGGGACTTGGGGTGTGGAGAGCCAGTTAATATATATATAATCATATTATTTTATGTTTATTGCTTTTAATTTCCAATTTCCCTTTACTTGTTCATACTTATTTATGCTTAACCTATAGGAAGAACCTCAATGTTACAATTTATCTTTTACATTCTTCATAACTTCTTTAACATTTTTTTCTTACCGCTGAGGCAGATTCATTTCCAAGGCTACTCTCTGTGACATGGTAATTGCTGCTACACGTCGGGGTTCAGTAACACCAATAATGTAATTTCCACTGAAGAAAGAAAGAAAGACAGAAAGAAAGAAAAGAAAAAGTTAAAATAAACCCAGAGTGCTAAATACAACTACTAATGCACATTATTATGAATCTATGATACCTAGATAATAGTAGCAAAGAAAAGCAGATTTTGCGTACTCGCCGTTAAATCTTTCTCTTCAGTCGCTTGGGGACACAGGGACAGTGGGTATAGCTGGCACCACTAGGAGGCAGGACACAATAAAAAATAGAAACTTGATCCCTCCTCCTCCTCCTCCTATACCCCTCCTCTGTAGGCAGAGACACTCAGAAACAGGAGGTTATTAATAATCAACAGAAAAAGAACAGATGGATGAGTCCACCGAGTTTGAAGCCAAGAGAAGGCCTCTATCCAGGGAGGGAAGCCCTGTGTCCCCCAAGCGACTGAAGCGATTTAACGGTGAGTACACAAAATCTCCTTTTATCCAGGTCTGCTTGGGGGACACAGGGACAGTGGGGACGTAACAAAGTTGTCCCCTGAATCAAGGGCAGGAAGTAGAGGCCTAAGTGGAACCAGCCACTGCAGCCTGAAATACCTTCCTGCCGTAGCGGGTGTCAAATGCCGCAAAGGTGCCAAACTGGTAAAATTTGGCAAAAGTATGGATTGAAGTCCACGTTGCAGCCTTGCACAATTGTTCCGCTGAGGCTTGGTTTCTAAAAGCCCAGGACAAACTCATTCCTGGTGGAATTTGCCCTGACTGATGGCCTGTTTTTTCCAGCGGGATATGGTAGTCTTAGTAGCTGGTGTGCCCCTGAGAGAAGGATGAACAAGGAGTCCGATTGACGAATGTCCTCGACCCAGTGCAGGTAAAACTTGAGAACCCTAACGGGGTCGAGGGTGTGCAGTGCAGATTCCTTTGCATTGGAAAGGGATGGGCAGAAGGTAGGAATCGTAATTTCCTGGTTGAGGTGGAAAGTGGAAACCACCTTGGGAAGAAAAGAGGGAAAAGTACTGCCCTGTCGTTGTGGAAGGTCAACAGAGCAGACTTACATGAGAGGGCAGAGATCTCAGATACTCTCTGTGCTGAGGCAATAGCCAGCAGAAAAACGGTTTTCCATGTGAGCCAAGTGGAATACAATCCATGGGCTCAAAGGGAGCACTTGGCAGAGCACGTAGGACTAGGGTTAAGTCCCAATTCGGCACCGGTGAACGTACTGGGGGCTTTATGTGGGCCACTCCCTGAAGAAAAATCTTAACATCGGGGAGCAAGGCGAGACGTCTTTGAAACAGGATGGAAAGTGCCGAAAACCGAGATTTCAGCGACCTGAGGGACATCTCCAAGGACATTCCCTCCTGTATAAAGGCCAGAAGGTGTGGAGTGGAAAACTTCCGTGAATTGAAACCAATACGTTGGCACCACCAGACAAGACCGGTTTGCGGGCTGCACGCATGGTAGAATGACAGCGTCAGAGAACCCCTTCTGTCTCAGGATCAAGGTTTCAGTAGCCACGCCGTCAAATTGAGGTTGGCAGGACAAGAGTGAAGGATTGGACCCTGAGAGAGACGGTCCGGGATGAGAGGCAGAGTCCAAGGTTCCTCTACTGAGAGATATACTAGATACGAGACCCAGGATCGACGGGGCCATCTTGGAGCTATGAAGATGAGAGTAGTGTGTTCTCTCGGAAGCTTCTTGATCGTTCTTCGAATGAGATGAAGAGGAGGGAAGGCATACGCGAGATGGATGTCCCAGGGAGAGGTGAGGGCATCTTCTGCCAGGTCCCTGGACCTTGAAAAGAAGAGAGGAACTTTTCGATTGTGATGTGATCGACCTCTGGCGTCCCCCATCTTTGAATGATCTTGTGGAAGATGTCGTCTTTAGAGACCACTCACCGGGATCTAGGGATTGTCTGCTGAGATAATCTGCTTCCCAGTTTAAGAGACCTGGAATGAAGATGGCTAACAGGCGAGTCGGATTGCCCGTATCTCTAAAAGGTTCATGTGAAGACGTCGTTCCGATAGAGACCAGCGACCCTGCGCTGACCGACCCTCCAGCACTGCTCCCCAACCGGACAGGCTTGCATCTGTGGTGAGCAGTCGCCATTGTGGATCCCCTAGGGGTCTGCCCCATGTCAGGTGACTGGTTTGCATCCAACAGAGAAGAGAGACTTGAGTCCTGCGGGATAGACGAAATTCCAGTTGAAGGAATTTGCACCTCCAGGCCGCAAGAATATTCCACTGAAGCCCCTGAGGTGATGCTGGGCAAAGGGAACTGCTTCTATCATTGAAACCATGACTCCGAACACCTTCATGTAGAATCTTGTGATGTGGGATGACTTTGAGAGGAGAGACCGCACAAAGGTCCGTAGATGCTGGACCTTGTCGCTGGGACAGTTTGTGTCTGGGTTGAACTGCATCCCGAGGAAGACCATGGATTGGCTCGGGGTTAACGAGGACTTGTCCAGATTGATGAACCAACCCAACTCCTGTAACTGAACCATAGTGAAGTGCAACACCTGCTGGGCCTCTGCGAAGGTGCCTTGATCAGGAGATCATCCAGTTATGGAGATCCCTCTGGTGTGGATTAGAGCAGTGGCCACCAACATGATCTTGGTAAAGATACAAGAGGCTGAAGGGAAGGGCCGTGAATTGGAAGTGGTGATTTTGGAGGGCAAATAGCAAGAATCTCTGATGGGGACAGAAAATTGGGACATGAAGTTAGGCGTCCTTTATGTCCAGAGAAACCAGGAATTGGCCTGGGGACATGGCTGCTATGACAGACCCAAGGGATTCCATCTTGAACCTTCGCGGTCTAATGAATGTATTGAGTTCCTTGAGGTCCAGGATTGGCCGAACAGATCCATCCTTCTTGGGAACTACAAACAAGTTTGAGTAATAGCCTCAGAATCTCTCCTTGGTCGGAACAGGGATGATGACCTCTGAACGCATAAGCTTGTCGATCGCGTTGTGCAGCGCCTGAGCCTTTTGATGCCACTGAGGATATCTGGACATGAAGAACCGGCGGTCCGGCAGAGAAGTGAATTCTAGGTGGTAGCCCTGACTCACGACCTTGTGTACCCAGGCGTCTTGAGTCAAACCTGCGAAGTCTCCCCCCTACGGCAGAGTTGCAGGAGGGAAGAAAAGCTTTCGGCACTCTCCACACACGATCCGAAAATCGTACGAATCATCGATTCGTACGATAGGATCTGTGTGTCTATAGCCAGATTAAGTCGGAGCTGTGAGATAGTTCACCATCAGACAGGGCCGGAACGTCCTCTGAGTCAGGCGGCAGGGGAGAAGTAGTGATGGACTCCGCCTCACACTCATCCTTGGAAGGAGAGGGGGCTCTACGTTTTGGAGGCTTAGGCCGAGGATTATCTAGCCGCGCTAGCAGTTTATCAAGGGAGAGAGCCAATTTAGGAATGCCGGCGGCAAGCTGAGATGCCCATTCTGGGGGAGGCTAGGGGTCCAGGGGGGTGGAGTCCCAGGACTGGCCTGATAGGTCCCCATGGGAGGCTTGGCTTACCTGAGGACACAGAGGGTCCTTGTGACCAGATGGCAGGCGTTTGCGGCATTTGGCACAAGCTAAATACTTAACTGATGCAGTAGTTGCTGGCCTGGAAAAAAGGTTCAGACATGGTGTACACAAGCTGTTCCTGTAAGAGAGGAATTACATTAACAATATATATATATATATATATATATATATATATATATATATATATATATATATATATATCATGTAGGTTATATATATATATATATATATATCATGTAGGTTTATATATATATATATATATATATATATATATATATATATATATATATATATATATATATATATATATATACATAAACTGAAAATGCCTCCACAGGGTACTGCTGAGTGCAAAGCCTTGAAGGAGAGTAGAAGCCTGATAAGGCAGTAATTACAAAGCCTGCTGCCCTGTGGCAATAGCTAAAAACCCCGCTGTGTCAGAAGTACTGCCCTGTTGTGTTCTAAGAAAAAACAGGGGGGGGGGGCTGCGCTGCAGAGAAGCTGGGGAAGAGTTCTGCCCAGCGTGGTGAGTCTGCTAGTAATGGAGACTAGAACGATGCCGGAAGAGGAACCTCCTCCAGAATCAATGGGATGCCTGGATGCGCAATTGAGAGCACGAAGAAAGGCCCCTCCCCTAACAGTGACGTATGGTGACGATGCGCGCCTTAGAAAAATGTTGCCTAAGGCACCGGCGCGTACTTCCGGGGTTGCTCGCCGGGTGAGTGTACAGTAAGTGCAAAATCTCTTGACAGTGAGGACAGTAGGAAACATAACTGCCATTCCTATTGCCTGCCTGTGTGTTTGGTGGAGGCTGTTTAAAGGAGAAGGAAACCCCCTGGGCGCAAAACCCCTCCCCCCTCCCCTGTGTTGCCCCTCCCCCCTCCTCCCCCCTGGCCTACCTGTCCCCCTGGGCAAATGCCCCTAACTTGTTACTCACCCCTCTGCGCAGGTCCTGTCCACGGAGTTAACAGTCGCCATCTTCTCCTGTGCGCGTCTTCTTCCTGCTTTGACCGCCGTCTTCTGGCGCATGCGCAGTAGGAACAGTTACCGGTACGGATCTACTGCGCATGCGCCCGATCGGAAAACTTTGTGACATTCGGCGCATGCGCAGTAGATCCCATAGACGCAACGATTCTTCTTGCCGAACGACCGATTTTAGGGAAGTCCGACCAATCCTTCAAAATTATCGTGCGGTTAGTGGGATTCGAACGATTGCACATCTTACGATTTTTCGGCCGACATCTGTCAGAAAATTGATCGGCCAGGTCAAAAAATCTTTGTCGGTCCCAGTGCAATCTATCTGTGTTTGCAGGGCCAAGCAGGCAGCTCCCCTTTGTTTTCCTGGCAAATTTGTCTTTTTAGTTGATGGTATATTCATACGATCGTACGATCGTTCTGAGAAGATCGTGGTCTCACGATCAGGATCTGATCTTTTAAAAATCTTAACATCTATGGCCAGCTTTATGGCTTGGGGGAAGAAACTGTTACACAGTCTGGTAGTGAGGGCCCTAATGCTTCGGTACCTTTTTCCAGATGGCAGGAGTGTGAACAGTGAGTGTGAGGGTGTGTTGGATCAGCCACAATGCTGGTGGCTTTACGGATGCAGCGAGTGGTGTAAATGTCCGTGATGGAAGAAAGAGAGACACCTATGATCTTCTCTGCTGTCTTCATTATCCTCTGTATATGCTTACCTTAAATGAGCCATGGCAGGAGTTCCCAGAGTGCTAGTGTAGGAATCCTGGAGGCATATATGGAGGAATCAGCCACAGGATAAAACTGGCTATACCTCAGCCCTTTGTCCCGGCCAGTGCATCCTCACTCTGGACGACAGAGGGAGGGAATCAATGCTGGATGGTCAGTGCAGAGCACAAGAGACCCCGTTGACATCCTGAAGTAATGGATCAGACTACTCAGTGTAGCTGTCCAGCTCCATATAATGTAAAGGAATTGTAATGAAATAAAAAGAAGAGCAAAACAAATACTAAAATACTCCTGAATGCAGGAGACGGTCCTAACCTCCTGAGGACACAACAAAACTAGGTGTCTCTGCCTACAGAGGAGGGGTATAGCAGGAGGAGGAGGAGGAGGGATCAAGTTCAGTGTCGGACTGGCCCACAGGGATACCAGGAAAACTCCCGGTGGGACCAGGTGTCAGTGGGCCCTCCTGCTTCAAAACATTTGGCATATTTCATGGCCATCACCTATTTCTATGAGACCATAGAGACTAAATAGATTGAATAATAGATTATAATATGTAAAGAAAAGAGACTAGTAGAATGGAGGTTGCGCGAGGAGAAGAATTATAATAGTAGAGAGTGGGCCCCTGATCTAAGGTCGTTTGGTGGGCTCCTGGTCTAAGATTTTTTGGGTGGGCCCCTGGTGTCCCAGTCCGATACTGATCAAGTTTCTATTTTTTTTTATTGTGTTCTGCCTCCTAGTGGTGCCATCTATACCCACTGTCCCTGTGTCCCCCAAGCAGACCTGGAGAAATACATAAAAGGTTAATAGTTCTTTTTATACTAAATAAGAATTACAAACAACATAACATGCAACATTTTCAAGTGATACTAAAATTTAAATATTTTGCTATAGGCAGAACAGTGCAAAGTACAGACATGGGACCTGTTATCCAGAATGCTCGGGACCTGGGGCTTTCCGTATAATGGATCTTTCCATTATTTGGATCTTCATAACCTCAAACCTACTAAAATCTAATTGAAACATTAAATAAATGAAATAGGCTGGTACTGTTCTATCATCAGAGAGAAAAAGGAAACTGTTTTTTAAAATTTGAATTATTTGGATAAAATGGAGTCTATGGGAGATGACCTTTCCATAATTCAGAGCTTTCTGGATAACAGGTACCATGCCTGTACATTAAACTAATGTGAGTAAAAAATATAAACGCCTGGGGAAAAAAAGGTGTTCAAAGAATATTGTATAACACATGTCCTATGAGATGTTTATGAGTTTCTCTGTTGGCAGATTTTTATTTTTAGGGTCTGCTGTGTCATCATGCTAAGACAGACTGGGCAATGCATTTATACAGGTTCGCAGCTCTCTTATTTTTCTACCCAGGAATGGTTTAAATACTCACATTGTTGGGTATTTTCAGTATTACAAAAAATAACTAGTTTGGCAAAAAATAGCGGATTCAGCAAAATCAGTTTAAAGCTGCCGACAGGATTACCAATAATAAAAAAACTAAATGTTCTACCTTCCATATCCCGCTTCATAAAGAAACTGTGGCACCTGAGTGGTTTTTCCACTGCCAGTCTCTCCACATAAAACCACCACAGAGTTCTCTTTAATCGCTTCCATGATGACCTGCTCTTCAGCCAGGATTGGAAGCTTTAATCTGGCTTCCTGGGTGTGAATGAGATAATAGAGAGAGTCTAACAACATCATAACATAACTCTTATATAGCAGCAAAAAGATTATCTCTTCAAAATGCTTGAGTTAATAGTGCTGCTTCAGCAGAATTCAAACAGATTTTGCTATATTTCAATTTGAAATCTGACATGGGGCTAGACATATTGTCAGTTTCCCAGCTGCCCCCAGTCATGTGACTTGTGCACTGATAAACTTCAGTCACTCTTTACTGCTGTACTGCAAGTTGGAGTGATATCATCCCCTCCCTTTCCCCCCAGCAGCCTATCAACAGAACAATGGGAAGGTAAGCAGATATCAGCTCCCTAACACAAGATAACAGCTGCCTGCTAGATATAAGAACAGCACTCAATAGTAAAATCCAGGTCCCAATGGGACAAAGTCTGTTACATTGAGTAGGAGAAACAACAGACTGCCAAAAAGCAGCTCCATCCTAAAGTGCTGGCTCTTTCAGAAAGCACATGACCAGGCAACATTACCTAAGATGGCTGCCTACACACCAATATTACAAAAAAAAAAAAAACATACACTTGCTGATTCAGGAATTAAATTTTATATTGTAGAGTGAATTATTTGCGGTATAAGTGTAATTTAAAAATAAAAACTACATCATAAAAATCATGACAGAATCCCTTTAAGTACAAGTAAATATATCTAAATAGAATAATCCTCATTCTCTAGCATTTAACATAAGAGGAAAGGACAGACAAACATATTAAAACAAAAAGTTGCCTGAAACTGTACAGCTCTTCTGAGCCAAGCTGTCACTTTTTTACTGAAGTGGAGCAATAATTTGATATTTAATTAATATGCAGGCAATATTATGATGAAACTAAAATGTTATCTAGGGACATCTGTAGAGTCCCTAGAGGTTGAGAAGTTGAAAACCCCACTTGTGGCAACCACTGCTTCCAGTTAGATAAGCCTTATAAAAGTGATAGCTGAAAGCACCATAAACAATTCACCGATTTAATTACAGTGAAGCTTATAGGGTCATGGGGAAATGTTACCCTCAGAGGGGGACCAAATAGCTCACAAAAATGATTGGCTCTCTGTTGCTAATTATTTTATCTTGGTCATTCTGAAGCCCTTCAGAGATTCAAGATAAAGGTAAATTTATTTTAAACAGGTATATGCTGCTCTCTTGCTAATATATGTATGAGCTCCTTCCATCACATTTTCTCCCTTCCAATCTTGAACCCTAAACATATACCCAGCAAAATAAAAAAAAGACAAAAGACCTGAATGTCAGGAGATCTGTCCACTGGTATGAATATTGCAGGCTGCGATGAAGGAGTTTCTGAAGGTTTCTTTGTGGGTTTGTCACTAAGGGACTTTGGCTCAGCTTGAGGTTTTTCTGAAGTAAACAGGACACTACACTGTGCCATGAAGTCATTTTCCTCATCCTTTTGCTGCTCTGCCTCAACTTGATCTTCATCTTCCTCAGAGCTACCAGAAGTTGTATCACTTTCTTCTACTATATCCTCCTCTTCAGATTTTTTGCTCTTTTTGTTGGCCCCACTGATGCTACTGATCCGTCCCTGTAATGAAGAATCTGCTTCTTCTATTGTCCTAAACAAAAAAAGTGGAGCAAGACGGCAATAATGGAGATTGGTAATGTATAAAGAATCTAAACAATTGCTAAATAAACAGCAGTAATTAGAGACCGACTTACCGTTTGGCACTGAACAAACGATCTCCTGTACCCAGTTTGGATGTGGTATATAATAGGCTTAACTCCTTCTCTGACACCTGAATCTCACTCAGTTTACTGAGCAGTTCTGCTCTCTAGAAAACAAGGGGTATTTTACATTTTCAATGTAATCAAACTGCAAAGTTCTAAAGGCGGTTAAGGATGTGATCTATTCTTTTAATAAGCTCATAACTTTGAAGACATAACACCCCAAAATGGAAAAAAGCACACCAGCTTCCAGCACACAGCTTGCCTTATCACCTTTGAGAAATCACACTCCCTGGACAACAAAAAAAAAACAAAAATATCTTTCTGTAACAGAAAGGCAAAACGTTTGAATCACAAGAAAACTGCTTTCGATGAAAGTAATAAATAAGAGTAGATGTTAAATTGAATGACTTCAATTGGTTAAAGATTGAAACGATTTAAGATATTTTGTGGAATACACTTCAATCTAATCAAATATTGCACAATATATCTTTACTAGAGGATGGCCACATTACATTAAAAAGCACATAGGCCAAAAGAATGGAATGCAATTGAAACTGGAAGGACTTGAAAGTCCTAAGTCAGCCAATAACCCAATGCATGAGCCAATAGAAATAATGAGATTTTCTGTCCAGACAGACTAATTGTGAACTAATGGGTTTAAAAGACAGTCTATTCAAACTGCAAAAATAGCAATGGGCTAGCACAAACTGGATCACACTCCAGAAATAGATGTAGTAAAAAAGTTAGTTTATTAAGACTAAGTTAACCCCAAAATCACAACCCAATGCATAGGCACTGAACATTTAGCATAGGCCTTTCATATAGAATTCAAAATAAGGTCCTACAACATACCACGAAAACATGTATAATGCTCATTAATGCAGCAGACCTATTTTATCAAAAAACTTTACCTCTAACATTTTCTTCAATATTTTAGTGCCTTGTTTCCTAATCTTGGGTGGCCAGATGTTACTGGATTCAAATGAAGTAAATTACGGATCCGCACACACTATATCTTCAAGCAGATGGGGATTGACCCCAGTTTATTGTGCAACCACAAAGATCAACGTTTCGGGGGGGTTTACCCACCCTTCATCAGGCCTGATGAAGGGTGGGTAAACCAAATATTGCAATGTGCATTTAAAACTGTACACACAACATTGCTACTACATGTAATTAGTTATTAATTTTGATGCAGGTTTAAGGCTAAATAACATGTCATGCACCTAAATAAATTACAAATTTGCCACATATAAAAAAGTAATGCTGCATAGTAATTCTACCAACCTTGCTTTTCTTTTCCTTTTGTTCTAGAACTTTCTGCAACACCTTCTTCTGCTTTCTACTTAAAGGCTTTTTTGTGGGGCCAGTCTCGCTGATTATTTTTCTTTTGGATTTCTTGCCCGGTAAAACTAAAGCATTGCTCTCATCTACACCTTTCAGCTGTTCAGAACCTGCACATGAATTGTGACTGATGACTTTACAATACATGCATACTGAGTGTTAATGTATTAATAGAGGCAGTTATGGTTATTCATAAAACTTGAGTACATTTCATCTCAGAGTAGTAGCCTAAATAAACTAATCATAATTATGCTTGGAAAGGGGGTGTTCACCTTTAAATTAACTTTAGAGAGTGGTATTCTGGCATTCCAGTTTGCCATTTCAGTTGAGCAACAATGCAATGATTTGAAAAAGAGAATGGAATATGAATAGGAGAGGGCATGAAAAGAAAGAGAAGTAATAAAAAGTAGCAATAACAATACATTTGCAACCTTACAGATCATTTGTTTTTAGATTTAGACCAGTGACCACTATTTGGAAGCTAAAAAGAGGCAAGAGAGCAAGGCAAATAACTCAAAAACTATAAAATATAAATAATGAAGACCAATTGCAATGTTGCTAAGAATTGGACATTCTATAACATACTAAAAGTTGACTCAAAGGTGAACCACCCTTTTAATAAAAATTAATGAAGTAAAACAGACACAGCTAAAAAAAAAATACCTTTATTCAGATTATTCGTCAGAACTATATTTTTTTACAGTTTTTTTCTAAATTAAAGTTTAATGTTCCTGGTGTTTCAGTCTGGCAGCTAAGTAATCCAGGTGCATATTCTGAACTGCTACAATTTTCTACATTAGTTGATACATTTCTCAACAGTAGTTGTGGGATATTAGCAACTATTGTATCAATTCTAACAGCTGCCTTTAATCAAACTCAGAGATTCTGTTCAGCAGGGACAAAAAGAACAAATATATCAACTAAACGTATCAATTTAGAATAGTTTACAGCAGGGGTGCCCAGACTTTGATACACTGGGATCTACTCTTGACACCTGGCCCCCATAAGGAGATCTACCTTTGTAATGTGCGGCAATTTTTGAACACCCCCATTTTTTTGACCACACCTCCTAATTACCATATTAAGTTTACAAAATTTGGCTGGTTATGAAAGTTTAAACACACTCCCTTTCCCTCCATGTTTGCTGCATAGCCCTCCCTTCCCCCTCAGTGCTTGTTGCTGTCAGCCCCCCTTCTGTGTCACTGCGTGTTGCCGTCAGCCCTCCTTCTGTGTCCCTGCTTGTTGCTGTCAGCCCCCCTTCTGTGTCCCTGCTTGTTGCTGTCAGCCCTCCTTCTGTGTCCCTGCTTGTTGCTGTCAGCCCTCCTTCTGTGTCCCTGCTTGTTGCTGTCAGCCCCCTTTTGTGTCACTGCTTGTTGCTGTCAGCCCTCCATCTGTGTCACTGCTTGTTGCTGTCAGCCCTCCATCTGTGTCACTGCTTGTTGCTGTCAGCCCTCCATCTGTGTAACTGCTTGTTGCTGTCAGCCCTCCTTCTGTGTGACTGCTTGTTGCTGTTAGCCCCCCTTCTGTGTCCGTGTTTGTAGCTGTCAGACCTCCCTTTTGTGTCCGTGTTAGTTGATTATAAAAAAGTCCTTTATCCAAAGATAGCTGTCCCAAGGCTTTTGTTTTCATAAAAATATTGTTTTATTAAAGTAGCATTAAAAATCAATTACAAACAACCCCACCAGGCCCACCTTACGCGTTTCGCACCCTCCGGCGCTTAGTCATAGGTGTATCTCGTGTTAGTTGCTTAGCCCTACCTTCTGTGTCCGACGTGCTTGCTGCTCAATATCTCACCCTCCCTTCCTTCCATGTCCATGCTTGACTCTGCTCTCCGTCCCCGCCTTCTCCTCTGATCTCAGCCAGCCCGCATTCCCTTCTCCTATGCTCTCTGCCTGCCCATTCTCTGCCTGCCTGCTCTCCATTCTCCTCTCTCAGCCAGCCCTTGCTGCTGAGAGGAGAAAGGGCCTGTTCCACCAAACACTGTGAGTGGGGCTGTCTGGAGCTGGTTCTGCAGCTCTCACCCGTGTCGGTAAAATAAAGATAGCGGCTGGGCTATTATGCTCCCGTGAGACTTCGGAAGTACCAAGAAGTACGGTGGAAGCAGGTCGCGGTCTACCAGGAATGATGGGGATCGACTGGTAGACCGCAATCGACGTCCTGGGCACCCCTGGTTTACAGAGTCTGTAAACCCCCAGCTGACTTAAAAAACCTTAAGAAGGTGTAAAATTAAACTTTACACTCCAATATTAGAGTAAAAACAGTCACAAATATAAATTGAAAGTAACTGAAAAAGTCTTTATTTCTGGTGAACTCTCTGAATCCAACTGAACTGAAACCAGTGTTGTAAGGCAAACAACCCCTTTATAGTAAAAGCGTTGTCAACTGGATTTATGCACAATTCTTACTAGCCAGAGGATGCAGAAGTCAGCTTTCAATTGCTGACACATGCACAACATGTAAACGTAAATTTCCCACCTTGTAGTTCAAGCTGCAGATGTTCTTGTTCTCCTGAAGTCGTTTCTTCTGTACTCTTCACCTGCTGCCTTGCTTTCCAGTTATGCCACTTTCTCATCTTCCCCATCTTGATAAGTCGTCTAAACAGAATTAAAACATATGAAATTAAGTCATTTTTCTTCTGGAAAAGTTAATAACACTACACACACACATTATACCAAATGTATGGAAATCATACACGTAAACTTCGTATAAATATCCTCACCAAAAGACCAACTGCCACTAGGGTTGCCACCTGGCCGGTAAAAATGATGGCTGATCCCAATGTTATTAATAGGGAAAAAAGATAAATATATAGGAAGGCCGGTATTTTTTTCCAGAAAAGGTGGCAACCCTAACTGCCACCCAAAAAGCAAAGTAAAATAACATCTGCTTTGACATCTAAAATCAAATCAGGGCTTTTATCAAGAGCAGCTCCATTTTGGCCTTTCAGAACACTGTCCAAAGGCTGCCATGGCTTCGATCTGAGAAACATTCTTAACCAAAATGACAACACATGTGAGGGGCTGTATATGGGTTACAGTTACAACTTGGCAAGCTTGTTCCACTGATAGAATTCCTTCAATTACAATTTATTAAAACGGAGTAGGTGATCATTGAAGCAATGTCAATCTCATATTCACATACCTCCCAACATTTTGGAAGTAAAAAGAGGGACAAAAATTTTTTTTTCGCACGTAGCGTAGAATTTTTTGACCACACCCCTTTCTGTGGCCACACCCCCTAATTACCATGTTTGTTTTACAAAATTTGACAAGTTATGAAAGTTTGAAAATATTTCTCCTTATCTAAACTGTTTTTGTGTCTCAAAATTGTTACAAAGTATCTTATTTGCGCCTGTTAGCTGTTCTGGGCTCTCTGCTAAAAGCCAATTAAGTGAGAAACTTTGTTTCTTTTTCTGGCTGTTCAGTCCAGAGAAAAGAGGGACTTTCCAGTACAAATGAGGGACTGCGGGTTGAGCAGTCAAAAGAGGGACTGTCCCTCCTAAAAAGGGACAGTTGGGAGGTATGTATTCATCAATGCTGCCCTTTCTTTGTATATATAACCTTTTCTGTATAAGGGGAAGAGTTAGCTATGCCTGAGGCATGAAGGGAATGAATGTTCTGAATGGCTGACAGCCCAGTTTTAGAAAGCTTCATATAACTGACATTATGTTTCAGCGTTAACACTATATCAGTTGTATTTCAAGTATTTTTCATGATGGAGCGATAGGTTCATTTTAAAGGCTCTTCTATAGCGGCAGGAAACATTACAACTTACTCTTTAACTTTCAAGCATTACATTTTACGTCAAAGGCTGGCAAACGCTGAATTAACAGAGACTGATTTGAGCCCCTAAGATGTTTTTTTTTTTTTAAAAAAAAAAACACAAATCCAGCCACCGATATCCCTTCTCATTCCTGTTACCTGTCCGCTGTATTGAGAGCTACTCAGGATCACACTTTACATGGAACACACATGCTGCTTCGGAACCGGATATTGTCGACAGGAAGTGACGTGCTATGTGGTAAGTTTCCCAGCAACCGAATGCGGCTTTCTGTGATTTCTGAGAGGGGGGGAAGAGGCTGTTTAGCGAGTATTACTATAACACAGCCGAGGTTATTTCAGCCACAGGAATAACATCTAGTGCTATTTGTTTTATGCCTGTCACTGGCTGAATAGGAAAGCGCTAGTGCATGAATCCACCTGTCACACTCCAATAAATCATTATTTTGCTAACACAGTGTGGGCAATTGTTCTTTGAGGTGAATGCTTGCTATGAGAGTATATAGATAGGTAGGGAGCACTACTCACACTTCAACTGTGCTGGTTTACACGGTGCTGCTATTCCTAGACGCATGGCCATGTCATCATATTGCAGAGATACTGTACTTCCACAGATGAACATAGCACTTAATACTTCTTTGCTGTGCATTTCTTCTTATATTAAGCCAGATTTACCACATTAAGTGCTCCCTCCGTCGGGTTACATGAGTGAACCAAGAGCACCCTAAAAGGAACAGTAACACCAAAAAATGAAAGTCTTTTAAAGTAAAGAAAATATAATGTACTGTTGTGCCCAGGGTCGGACTGGGGGGCCCGGGGCCCTACTGTGAAGCGTGACTGGCGTGCACACATGCAGGCGAACTTGGCGCTAGGGTTGCCATCTTTATTAAAAAATTTTACCGGCCAGTGGGGGGCGGGCACCAAAAGGGGGCGGTCCGTGATGCGAAAAGGGGCGGAGCTACGCAGTGTGCCACAAAAGGGGTGGAGCAACATCGCACAGCGCTGGAAAAAAGGTAAGTTCTTTGCGATCTTTGCGAATTGGGGGGCAGGCCAGGGGCTTTTTTTAAAGGGTATTACAAATTACCGGCAATTGCATTGCCGGTAAATTTGTAATACCGGTCCCGGCCTTGGCAGGTGTTTTACCGGCTAGGCCGGTAAAATACCGGCCGGGTGGCAACTCTACTCGGCGTGGGCCCTCACTGCTGCGATCGGCGCACCACGCATGTTCAGGCAGCGCTGCGCAGCGCCGTTTTTTTTTCAGGATTTCAAAAAACGGGCCAGTCCAACACTGGTTATGCTGCACTGTTAAAACTCGTGCTTGCTTCAGAAACGCTACAATAGTTTATATAAATAAGCTGCTGCGTACCAACGAGGGCAGCCATTCAAAGCTGGAAAAGAGAAAAGGCTCAGAACACAAAGCAGATAACAGATAAGCTCTGTAGTATACTATGGGAGCCTTCAGAACTTATCTGTTATCCATTGCATATCCCGTGTTTGAATGGTTGCCTCCATGGCTACATAGAAGCTTGTCATTCCTTGAAGACGCTTTTAGTTTTTAATGTTATGGTTCTTTTAAATTCACTCCAAAAGCCCCACCTCAGTGACATCATTAGAATGGGTGTGTTCAATGTCCTAATATGTGTATAATGTCCAATAATTTTGGCACACTCATGTAACCTGACTAAGGGAAGTAAAGACCCGCCAAATGTTGTTCTACACTGTATATGGTAAAGCTGGCTTAATTTTGTAAATAAAGTACCCCCTATTGTAAAATATTTAGCCTCGTGCTTTTAGATGGTCATGGAACTCCGAGGTTACTTCTAATATCCTCATATTTTCCAACAAGGGGTACTTTATTTATTTATAATATATAGGAAGGCCGGTATTTTTTTCCACAAAAGGTGGCAACCCTAAATACAGGAGATGTTTAGCACTTGCTGCAATTGGATTTCACAAAGTGCAGAGGAAGTGGCATAATTAGATGTTTCTGTGCTCCACAGCAAATTAATTTTAGGGCCCCCAACCTATCCAGATGTAGTCCAATATATATTGAAATTTCTCATTAATTAGGGCCTCATCATCATCATTTATTTATATAACGCAGTCAAGATACGCAGTGCTTTCAGGGCCGGCCTTAGGCCTATTGGACCAATTGGGCCCAATAGGGCCCCGCACCTCTGGGGGCCCCGCACCACAGATAATATTTCCCTCAGCACATGATGCTGCCTGGCCTGCCCCCAACTTTGAGAGTCCAGCCCATCCCCAAATCCATAGGTCCTGCCCACCCCCAACTCTGATAAGCCAGCCTATCCCCCAACTCCATAGGTCTAGCCTGCCCCCAACTCTCATAGGCCCAGCTTTCCTCCAACCTTGATAGGCCCTGCCTGCTCCCAATCCAACCAAGCCTGCTCCCAAGCTGAATCGGCCCAGCCTGCCCCAAACTAATTGGCCCAGTCCACTCTCCTATTTCCTCCCTCTCTCACTTACCCTGTGTGCCCCTATTATGTGCCCCTATTTCATCCCTCTCACTCTCTTACCTTGTCTGCCCCTTTACTTTCTATTTTGTGCCTGTATGCCCTTATTTTCCTAAATACTTGGTGTGTCAGTAGCCAGCAACACTTTGTCTAGGGGCCCCGCCAACATGGTCCCAATTGGGCCCCACATTTGATGGGATCAGCCCTGAGTGCTTTTCTCATGGGGCCCCTTATACTGTACCTCCTAGGCCCCCCTGTGGCAGCAAGATCTGCTTCCTCTGTAGTTATCCCTTGTGCAGGTTTACCACAGCAGCTCCTGGTATAGAACTATACCTGTAAAATACTTTTCTAGGAACACTTTGTTGCAACACTGGTGACTTTCATAGGACTTGCTGTATGTTTTGGCACAGAATTCATTAACAGCCATGCCAAATTGTTATAACAAGTGTATTGTGTCTTAATTCACTTTTTACAAAATGACTTACAGATCTATCTCTGTTCTGCAATTCTTATGCTTAATGTTGAAACTGGTATCTGGTTTGAAGATCAACGATTGGACACAAAGATAAGAAATTGAAGTAGGTAAACTGTTCTTGAAAAAATAGACCGTCACAGACAAGGCTGCTCTTGCAATGAGGCAAGGTGAGAACTAGGGGCAGCAAAAAGGCACCTCTGGTAACTTTAAAGGGCAGATTTATCAATAGTCGAATTTCGAATTTGAAAAACTTTAAAATTCGAATTCAAAAAGACCAACTGAAATTAAATCTGTTTTTTTTTTTGCCCGAATAGGTCAGTTTTCGTAATTATGCATTTGATTTGATTTTTCCAAAAAAAAAACCAAAAAAAACAAACAAACTTTGACTTTTCAAAGTCCACAAATTGACTCCATATAGGTTGTAGGAGGTCCCCCATAGGCTAAAACAGCAATTCGGCAGGTTGTAGATGGCAAATGGTCGACGTTGAATTTTTAAAGAGACAGTACATGATAAATTTCGATATTTGAATTTTCTAATTTGGACTATTATCTAGTGGAGTGGGAGAAGGTACAGGATGTTAACCTGTCCCTTCCCCTCTGGAAATGTGGGCAATTTTCTGGCACAGATTGCCAGTCCGGGCATGCATGGGTGCACAAACTTTCTCAGAGATAGGCACGCTATAAGATGCTATCTAGTTTCCTGCGGGCCAGGTCTGGACTGGGAGTCAAAATAGGTCCGCCATTCCAAGTACACAGAGGCCCAAACAGCCCCTACCAGCCCACTATATGGTAGCTTTCTATGGAACCATACAGCAGTCCCTCTGGCATTTGCCAGAACCCACAGATTGCCAGTCCCACCCCCCACAGTTACACCACTGGCCCCTGGTGATAGGGACGTTCTACTGTGGGGAACAGACTGCTGTGACCTCTATACAATCTCTATAAAGTGCTATGGAATCAGGGCCGCCATCAGGGGGGAGAGGGGGGACAAGTGTCCCGGGCCCGGGAGTGCAGTGCTGCACTTTTGAAAGCGACGGGCCCCCCTAGAGAGCGCCGAAGCTGTGCGGCCATTTTGGAAGTCCCGAACAGCCGAAATGTGGAAGTGCCAGAAAGCTGAAGGACCCCACGAAAACAGCCAAAGCCAAACTCCCAAAGCAGCGAAAATACCCAAAGTCACGAAAACAGACGAAATTTAAGTTCTGAAGCAGTGAAAAGACCCAAAGTCATGAATGGAGGCGAAGTTGAAGTGCTGAAGCCATGAGTTCAATTCTACTGACCATCAATAGCTTTTTATAACTTGTGTGTGTGGGGGATTACTTTTTTAGCGCTGATGTCTGTGTGGTCTTTTAACTGTGATGTGGATTGGGAGGGATCTGGGGTGGGGATCAGGCCCGGATTTGCGGTGAGGACGCAAAGGCCCCGGGCCTAGGGCGGCGGAAGCTCAGGGGCGGCATGCCACCCAGCCGCACTTAAATTTATGCCTAGGGGGCCCCGAAAATTGTGTTGTATGGCCCTGTGATTTCTAATGGCGGCCCTGTATGGAATACATTAATGCAATAAACAGATAATATAGTGAATAAAGTACCCCCTCTTGTAAAATATAAGGATATTATAAGTTACCGAGGAGTTTCATGACCATATAAAAACACGAGGCCGAAGGCCGAGTGTTTTTATAGAGGTCATGGAACTCCGAGGTAACTTCTAATATCCTCATATTTTGCAACTGGGGGTACTTTATTTATTATAATACACAAGTTTCAGTGAGTCATGTGACGGAAATGACATCAGAACTCACCGTTTATAACTGATGACATCAGAACTCACCGTTTATAAGGATATAATTTACAGGATATTCATGGCTTTTGTGTATTATAATTAGGATAACAATAAAAGAAGCCTCTCAGTCAGTCTGTTTGGTTGCCAGGGGTCAGTACAAGCAGACACAGTGGTCCATTGGAGACTAGGAAAATGCAATAGAGGGAAAGATAATTAGCAATTAAAATTTAGACATGGAGAAGACAGGCATCTATACCACCCAGGTGACCCAGCTAATAAACTGACAAGAAGTCACAAACAAGCAGTTGTTGCTAACTATGCCTCTGTGCCTCAGTAGCTTTATGTTTCTCGCCATACAGAGATCTACGCCGGTTTTTCCAGACTGTCAGTTTAGGCCGCGCACAATGTGGTGCTTTCTGACAGTTGGTTGCGTGCGGCGCTGCTGTGGAAAGTGGCTGCGCTAAGGAAGGGGCTGTTCTTCCGGTGCGAGGAGGAGTCGGACTGTGCTGCTGCTGCTGCCAGAGGATTGTATCAGTGCTGCTGCTTCTGCTGTTGCTAGAGCCCCGCACTGCCTGCAAATGGTTTCCTTGCGCTCCAAGCTGCTGTGTCTCCTCTTGTTGCTCCTGGTGTCGGGCACATTGGGAGCCCAGGCCAATAGGAACCGCGGCCATGACAAACAGAACAATTCCTTCCGCAAGGCTGCTACCGGCTTCTACCAGACCATCAACAATGTCTTCGGGGAAGAGAACGTGCGAGCCGTCCAAAAGGTCAGCAGGCGCCTTGTCTCTGTATTAGTGTCTGTGCTATCCATTTGCGCTCACATGCACGTCATACATTTCATTTGCGCTCACACGCACGTCATACATTTGCTACTAGTCCCCTAAATGACTAATTGTCTTTGTGCCCGGCCAGCCTGTGTGTATGTGTCATACATGTGATTCATTCAGTGTTATTCAGGGAACGTTAGGGGAATTCAGATAACATTTTATTAATCCTAGAACAGTCTCAGCCTATTTAGAATTGCATAAGGCAAAATACATGCAGCTGTTCTCTGCTTGTGTCACTTCTAATAGAATACTGCTAAAACAGGGGTTATTTTAATATGGGGGGAGGGTGTTGGTTCAGTAGCTGATTTGCATCTAGGTTACACTAGCAGTTTTTGCTCTCTATTTACAACTTCCCTCCTAGGTCTTTGCAAGACACCCACAACTTAGTATTGGGTCATATTGTGAGCAGACATTTCCTTTAAAGGAGAACTCCACCCAAAAACACTTTATTTTAATTTTTTTTTTTGCCTCTTGAAATAAAATGTCATTCTAATCTTCTGATATATATTCATTTAACAATTTCATTGGTTTTAAAGGTATTTGTAAATTGAATCGGAACACGTTTGTCTGGTAGCAGCACCCCCAGTCTTGCTGTCAATGCATACTCATGGGGGGGGGGGGCTGGCTCGCTTGGCCTGGCTCTGTTTGGCTGTCCCTTTCCCCTAGGGCTTTTGCACTGACATTCTGTGTTTTTTCCCCCTGCATTTTATGTGCATTTAAACACAGGTTTGAATGCAAATAACGCATTAACTAATAGTGATGGGCAAATTTGTCGCGTTTGGCTTCGCCTCAAATTTCGCGGGAAACTGGCGAAACATTTTCGAAACGGTGAAAAATTAGCGAAATGGGTGCCAGCGTTAAAGTTGACGCCAGCAGCCATTAAAGTCAATGGACGTCCGTTAATCGTCTCCAGCGTCAAAATTGGCACCGGCGTCGGAAAAACTTTGATGCTGGCGTCGGAACCGTTGCAAAGTCATCGCAAATACATGCCTGCCGCATAAATTCAGCCATCACTGTTCACTAATTGTTTCCATTATATTCTGCCTGGTTGTACTCATGAGTGTTCTGAGTTGCATCTCAGTGCGTTTGTTTAGACGCAGCATGTCTTGCACTTGGCACATGTTCAGCTATCAATAGAACACAGGGTTGCTGTGGAACGGAAAAAAACTGCACTTAGTTGCCTGTGTGTAAAAGCCCTTAGCCTTGAAACAAAGTAACAGGTCAGTTATTCTTCAGGACCTGTGCTGTTAATCAGCGGGGTTCTCCAACATTGTTTCAGAAGATGGACTAAGGTGGCCATACATAGTCCAAAAATTACAGTCCAATAATAGATCCAACGCTTATTGGCCATGTATGGGGCCCTCTGACTGGCTTCCACAACCGATTGGAGAGGTTTAAAAATCTTGTTGGAACGAAACCACATAGGCTCATTGATGTGGGCCTCGCTATCAATGTATCTCCTTCATTACAATCTGATCGTTGGGCCCTATATGCTCAATTCAAGGTGGGGACCTCACCAAACGAGCAGACTTTTAAATGTATGGGTACTTAAGATGTGCATGGGATGCAAACAGCAAGTGAAAAATGTACCGTATATTGTAAAGCTGGTTATAATTAGATTTTCTTTCATTGTACAAACAACAGTTTTGGGAGGAGTTCAGCAGTGGTCTTTGCTATATAAGGTAAAGAATTAGACTAGCAGACAAGAAGAAGCTGCCCCATTCCACTAGGTATAAGCAGGCTCCAAGAGTTCCAAAAGATATTATTATTGTTAGCATGTTTTTATAAAACGCCATTTTATTCCATAGTGTTGTACAGTAAATGGTTGTATACATTAAACATACAAGAAAACATGTAAACATAACCAATACAAAATAATGAAATAATGCTCAACATGCGAAGGTCCTAATAAAGTGTTCATATTGCCAAAAAGTAACTATTTTGGGTAAAAAGTGACTTTTAAAGGGATACTGTCATGGGAAAACATTTTTTTTTCCAAAAGGAATTAGTAAATAGTGCTGCTCCAGCAAAATTCTGCACTGAAATCCATTTCTCAAAAGAGCAAACAGATTTTTTTGTATTTAATTTTGAAATCTGACATGGGGCTAGACATATTGTCAATTTCCCAGCTGCCCCAAGTCATGTGACTTGTGCTCTGATAAACTTCAATCACTCTTTACTGCTGTACTACAAGTTGGAGTGATATCACCCCCCTCCCTTTTCCCCCCCCAGCAGCCAAACAAAAGAACAATGGGAAGGTAACCAGATAGCAGCTCCCTAACACAAGATAACAGCTGCCTGGTAGATCTAACTCAATAGTAAAACCCCATGTCCCACTGAGACACATTCAGTTACATTGAGAAGGAAAACAGCAGCCTGCCAGAAAGCATTTCTCTCCAAAGTCACATGACCAGGGGCAGCTGGGAAATTGACAAAATGTCTAGCCCCATGTCAGATTTCAAAATTGAATATAAATAAATCTGTTTGCTCTTGTGAGAAATGGATTTCAGTGCAGGAGTCTGCTGGAGTAGCACTATTAACTGGTGTGTTTTGAAAAAAACATGTTTTCTGATGACAGGATCCCTTTAAGGCATAGAGGAGGGGCAGGCAATATTTGATTGACAGCTGAGATTTTTGAATGAGTTTACAACAGCTATGAATGCTTTAATAAAAAAGAGAATTTGGATTTTATGTTTAGGACTTTTATTATACAGATTTTTATATCTGGGTGACAGGTAGACTGTCCGTTACATTACAAATAAATTGTCAAAATGCTGTTTACTAGGTACTACATATGTCACATTTATTCTCACAGAGGTGCAATACTCAATTTTCCTCATATGGTTCATAATGATAAAAAGTGATGGAAACAGGAACTAGTAACAAATAAAAACAGCTCCCCTCCCCTCCGCCATCTTTTTTGCTTCCTGAAATCCCCCCTTACTGTGCCAGAGTGGAACATCTCCCGCGTTGAAGCTCTGGGACCGGGCTGAGTGCCTATGTGAGTTTCCAGAGGGGCTGGCGAGTCCTCGGCCATCCGTTGCCGACAGCGTAGATTCAGCAATTGTTGCCGACAGCGTAGTAAGCCGCAATGCCGGTTCCTTTTCCGTTGCATGCGCAATAAACCGGACCTTTACCAACATGGCGGACAGGTAATGCGCATGCGCAAGAATTTGTTAGCAGCGCTACTGGTGTTCAGAGTGGCGTCTTCTCCCCCAAACTTGCTGCCATTACAGTGTGTGAAGAAAGTTAGTCCAGCACCCACTGTTTCATGAATAAAACGGCCTTTATTGGACCAAGGGCATTACAGCAACGTTTCAGACCAACTGGTCTTTTATCAAGCTAACCAACATGTGATTCAATAGTGCTATTTATACACTCACACACCATCTAGTGGTCATTAGTGACAATTAATATATAGAGAAAATGGACTAATCATTAAATCATCATTTTGCATATAACAATATGTCATTATAGCAGTATACAAAATCAGTGCCAAATATAAATAGGAAGACGACCAAATGTGAAAAATATCTGTAAGACATAAAAGATAATACAAAAAATATAAACAACAGTATTAAAACAGATAAAAGTATCAATAAAATCATCGGAAGATAGGACTCAGATCATACTCTTTGTTTAGGCCCCCAGGTTCCAGAGTTTCCAATTTTCTGATCCAATAGGCCTCTTTATACAACAGCTCCTTTAGTCTATCTCCTCCCCGACGCTTAGGTTCAATAGTTTCCATAATCTGAAATTTTAACTGATTAACTCTATGAGCATGCTCAATAAAGTGACCAGCCACTGCTTGATCTTTCTTCCCCGTCCTAATTGCAGATTTATGCTCACGTATCCGTTCACGGACCGTTCTCTTGGTTTGTCCCACGTATGCTAGTCCGCATGGACATTTAATAACATATACTGCATACGTGGAGCTGCAAGAATAACGACCTCTTATTTTTATGGGGTTACCCCTTCTGGGGTGAAAAACATTTTCCCCTGTTTGCACATTTGAGCAACAATTGCAGTTAAGGCAGGGATAAGAACCAACTTTCCCCCTGATTTCCATATTTTTATGTTTACTATTACTTCCAATATCTGAGTGTACTAGCATTGAGCCAAGTGACCTCCCTTTCTTATACGCTATAACTGGGGGTCTGTCAAATGCCGTTACTTGGGGTAAGTTATCTTTGACTAGTGGCCAGTGTCGTCTTAGAATATTTGTAACCTGTTTACTCAGGGTGTTATATTCTGTTACAAATGTGACATGATTTTCCCTGTGCTTCTCTTTCCCTTTTAGCATCTCTGTTCTTTCCTGATTCTTTATTTCTTCTAGTTGACTATTTAGAAGGCTATCTGGATATTCCCTCTCACGAAATTTGTTACACATTTCCGACAATCTTTTCTCTGCTTTCTCACTAGAGGTTACTATTCGCTTTACTCTACTTAATTGAGATTTAGGCAGTGCTCTCTTAAGTTGTGGTGGGTGGAAGGACCGATAGTGTAGTAGCAAATTTCGATCCGTGGGTTTAACATACAAATCCGTCATTAAGCACCCATCTTGTTTGTACACCCTAGTGTCCAAAAATGGGATCTCCTCCAGATGAGCATTTAGGGAAAATTTTTGAAGGGTAGGGAACTGTTTATTTCCTGAACAAACCTCTCAAGGGTCCAATATGGCCCCGCCCACAGCGCAAACACGTCATCTATATAGCGTATCCATTTTTTACAGTGTGTTTTAAACAGTTCATTATCATATATAAATTTTATTTCAAATTGATTCATGAAAATGTTTGCGTATGCGGGGGCCACATTGGACCCCATTGCCGTGCCCCTTATTTGCATATAGAAGTCATTCTCAAATTGGAAATAATTATTATGCAAGAGTAATTCCAAACATTGTAGAGCAAATTTTTTTTGGGAACCATCCATGGAGTCATCTTTTAGCAGCTCAGATGCGACAGCCTCCACACCCCCATCATGTGGGATGGAGGTGTAGAGGCTCTCCACATCAAGAGTCACCAACCAGACCCCTTCGATATCCTGTGAAACGCTTGTTAATATAGTCAAAAAATCACTGGTATCTCTAATGTATGACTGATGAGCCACTACATATGGTCTGATGACTTTGTCAACAAAAATTGCAATAGGGGAGAGAATTGAATCCACACAGGATACAATAGGTCTACCTGGGGGATGTTCTAAGTTTTTGTGAATCTTGGGGAGGACATAGAATACTGGAGTGAGAGGACTACGTTGCTGTAGGAACGCTGCCAATTTCCCATCAATTATTTTTATTTCCAACGCTTCACTGAGCAATACTTTGATTTTTTGTTCGATTTCAGTTGTAGGATTTTTATTTAATTTGCGATACGTTGTATCGTCACTAAGTTGGCGTAGTACCTCAGCAACATAGTCCTCCCTGTCCAGCAACACCAGTGCCCCTCCCTTATCAGCCGCCTTAATCACGATTTCCGGTGAATCTACTAAATTTATCAGTGCCCGGTATTCATCTTTATTCAGGTTATTCGGTAATAGGTGAATATCCCCCTTCCGATACTTTTCCTCCAGTTGATGCACTTCCCTGGAAACATGCTTGATATACGTTTCTACAAAAATGTTATCACTCTTGGGCATAAATGTACTGGGGGGTTTAAGATCTAAAGAATCCCCACAGAAAGTATTAACAGGATTCAATAACTCCCCACTCTTGACATTGCTGAACTGCACCTTTAAACGTAATGTTCTATATAACCTGAAAAGTTCAAGATCTAATTTGAAAAAATCGGGTTTGTTAACAAGACAGTATGATAGTCCCTTGTGTAGTACCTGTATTTCAGTCTCAGTCAGTATCTTGTGGGACAAATTCACCACCGCATCCGCCGGCGTTTGTTGGCCCCCTGCTGTTTTATTCTTGTGGTGTTTTCTCCCTCCTCGTTTGTATCTGCGCGGTCTGGCGTGATTGAGCCCTGCGATCCACCTAAAAAAGAAAGAGAAGTGTCCTGCGAGTCAGACGCTTCCGTGGAGGCGCGTACCCGTCTGGTCTCTCCTGTTCTCTTAGCGGCGTTCTGTGGCCTTCTGTTTGCTGCGGGATATTCGTTCCGGTATGGCACCCATTTGTACACCACTCCGTCCTCATAGTCCATCGCATCACGCTGAAATTTATTGCGCTTGCGGGTCTGTACTTCCATCCGAAAGCTCTGAAGATGGTCCGTCAGCTTTTTCTTCCCCTCTGCAACCACCGCTGGACTAGCATGGTTCCGCAACTTGGTTTCAACCTCATCGCTACTTTGTATCACACGAGGTAATTCTTTATGGATCTCTTCAATTATCGCCACCATCAGGTCTAGGGAGCATTTGTTCAATATAGCTTCCCATTTTTGACAAAATTGTGCATTATTAGAGAACATGGTGGGTCTCAGGTGGGAGCGCAAGCCACGTGGGATCCGCTTACATTTCACATATTCCCCCAATGTTTGGGCATGTAATTCAAATGCAATTTGTTTTCTTTTAATTTTTTCCAGCTCTTTAAAATCAATAGAGACATCTGGCTTGTTCAGAAAATTTTCTGATTGTCCGATCATGCCAGTTATACGTGTAATGTCCGCATCAGTATATACAAAAGTCATGGTGAGATTAATTAGTCGTGCACGACTTACGTGGAACAAACAATAGCAGATTAGTAGTCAGCACAACTGCAACTCACTTCTTTGGCTGGGTGCACGTCCTCCAGTGGCCACCTTCCACTGGCAATATTAGCGAAGAAAGTTAGTCCAGCACCCACTGTTTCATGAATAAAACGGCCTTTATTGGACCAAGGGCATTACAGCAACGTTTCAGACCAACTGGTCTTTTATCAAGCTAACCAACATGTGATTCAATAGTGCTATTTATACACTCACACACCATCTAGTGGTCATTAGTGACAATTAATATATAGAGAAAATGGACTAATCATTAAATCATCATTTTGCATATAACAATATGTCATTATAGCAGTATACAAAATCAGTGCCAAATATAAATAGGAAGACGACCAAATGTGAAAAATATCTGTAAGACATAAAAGATAATACAAAAAATATAAACAACAGTATTAAAACAGATAAAAGTATCAATAAAATCATCGGAAGATAGGACTCAGATACGCAAACATTTTCATGAATCAATTTGAAATAAAATTTATATATGATAATGAACTGTTTAAAACACACTGTAAAAAATGGATACGCTATATAGATGACGTGTTTGCGCTGTGGGCGGGGCCATATTGGACCCTTGAGAGGTTTGTTCAGGAAATAAACAGTTCCCTACCCTTCAAAAAATTTTCCCTAAATGCTCATCTGGAGGAGATCCCATTTTTGGACACTAGGGTGTACAAACAAGATGGGTGCTTAATGACGGATTTGTATGTTAAACCCACGGATCGAAATTTGCTACTACACTATCGGTCCTTCCACCCACCACAACTTAAGAGAGCACTGCCTAAATCTCAATTAAGTAGAGTAAAGCGAATAGTAACCTCTAGTGAGAAAGCAGAGAAAAGATTGTCGGAAATGTGTAACAAATTTCGTGAGAGGGAATATCCAGATAGCCTTCTAAATAGTCAACTAGAAGAAATAAAGAATCAGGAAAGAACAGAGATGCTAAAAGGGAAAGAGAAGCACAGGGAAAATCATGTCACATTTGTAACAGAATATAACACCCTGAGTAAACAGGTTACAAATATTCTAAGACGACACTGGCCACTAGTCAAAGATAACTTACCCCAAGTAACGGCATTTGACAGACCCCCAGTTATAGCGTATAAGAAAGGGAGGTCACTTGGCTCAATGCTAGTACACTCAGATATTGGAAGTAATAGTAAACATAAAAATATGGAAATCAGGGGGAAAGTTGGTTCTTATCCCTGCCTTAACTGCAATTGTTGCTCAAATGTGCAAACAGGGGAAAATGTTTTTCACCCCAGAAGGGGTAACCCCATAAAAATAAGAGGTCGTTATTCTTGCAGCTCCACGTATGCAGTATATGTTATTAAATGTCCATGCGGACTAGCATACGTGGGACAAACCAAGAGAACGGTCCGTGAACGGATACGTGAGCATAAATCTGCAATTAGGACGGGGAAGAAAGATCAAGCAGTGGCTGGTCACTTTATTGAGCATGCTCATAGAGTTAATCAGTTAAAATTTCAGATTATGGAAACTATTGAACCTAAGCGTCGGGGAGGAGATAGGCTAAAGGAGCTGTTGTATAAAGAGGCCTATTGGATCAGAAAATTGGAAACTCTGGAACCTGGGGGCCTAAACAAAGAGTATGATCTGAGTCCTATCTTCCGATGATTTTATTGATACTTTTATCTGTTTTAATACTGTTGTTTATATTTTTTGTATTATCTTTTATGTCTTACAGATATTTTTCACATTTGGTCGTCTTCCTATTTATATTTGGCACTGATTTTGTATACTGCTATAATGACATATTGTTATATGCAAAATGATGATTTAATGATTAGTCCATTTTCTCTATATATTAATTGTCACTAATGACCACTAGATGGTGTGTGAGTGTATAAATAGCACTATTGAATCACATGTTGGTTAGCTTGATAAAAGACCAGTTGGTCTGAAACGTTGCTGTAATGCCCTTGGTCCAATAAAGGCCGTTTTATTCATGAAACAGTGGGTGCTGGACTAACTTTCTTCGCTAATATTGCCAGTGGAAGGTGGCCACTGGAGGACGTGCACCCAGCCAAAGAAGTGAGTTGCAGTTGTGCTGACTACTAATCTGCCATTACAGTGTGTGTCTACTGCTCAGATCTGAGGGTCAGGTTGTAAGTAAAATAACCTGTTGCATGTTACGCTGAGCCTTTTGACGGATATTTTTTCTCTAAAAACCTCATGTCATTAATTTTTCAGTGACTGGTGTAATGATTTCAAGTTGCTCTTACTCAGGCTCCAGGGGGTGAGTTCTTCCTTCTTTTGCTTCACATGGAACTAATAGAGATGTTACTATAACAAGGATTTCCTTCTTACAGAAGTTCCCCTAAGGGAGAGGAGCAAAGGAGAAAGTCCAGCAGATCAGAATGTCTGTCTTGTGGAGAACCAGCATTGCCAAGCAAAAAAGCATGCAGGAAATGCATGGAAGAAGCAATGGGTGTCAATTCAAAACAATTCACAAATCTGATGGATTGGATGCAATAATCCTTTAATAACTCCATGACAAACATAGTCTCCCAAGTTACAGACAAGATTCTGAATAGCATAAATTCAGAAAATGCCAGCACAAGTGGAGCTACTTCCAAATACAGAGAAAAATCTCATTCTGTTTCAGAAGGTGAAATTTCAGGGAGGAGGAATCTGAGATGTCATTGGATATGGTGTAACCATTTAATCAAAGCTATCAGAAAAACCCTGATCCTGAAAGACGAACAGACCCGTCTACTAAAGATAAAATGTTCAAATCGATACATGATGTAATAAAGAAAAACATGGAGTCCGAATGGGAAACGCCAGATAGAAAACTGGCTCCTTCTAGAAAATTCAAGAAAATGTTCCCTTTCGCAGAAAATTATTTGAAAATCTGGGACAACGTTCCAAAGGTGGACGGGGCTATCACCAGGGTAGCTAGGAGAACAACTCTCCCGGTGGATGAAGGCGTGTCACTCAAGGACGCGATGGAAAGTCGACAGGATTCCACTCTAAAGAAATTATACTTGGCTAACGGGGCTATCTGCAAGGCAGAAGTAGCCAACACGACAACAGTAAGAGCCAACAAGATCTGGGTCAACGAATTGGAAAACGCTATAAACGCTGGGGTAGACAGATCCAAACTTCTTGAAATGGTCCATGACATCAAGGTGGCAAGTGATTATTCAGCAGAAGCTTCTCTAGGAAACCTGAAATTGGCAGCCAGAGCCATGGGGTTAGCAGTATCAGCTAGAAGATCTCTCTGGCTAAGGCTTTGGAATGCAGATTCCCAATCCAAACACAACCTATGCTCGTTACCCTTCAAAGGAGATCTTTTGTTTGGAATCAAACTTGACCAAATTATTTCCAAGGCCTCTGCGGCTAAATCCGCCTTCTTACCACAAGAAAAAACGGATAACAGAGTTCAGGGAAAAAATCTACGCACTTCCTTTCGGGATTCAAAACAATACAGGCCAGGCAAATATAACAACAGACAATGGAAATCCAGAAGCCAAAATTTCCAGAATTCCCAAAGGTTCAAACGGGAGCCCAAAGCCGACAAAAGTAAGGCATGAAGGTGCGAGAGTCCAACTGCCTTACTTAGGTGGAAGATGGCAGTTTTCAAGGTAGTATGGGCTCGAAAAATACAAGACAGATGGGTGGTGGATACCTTGTCAAACGGTTACCGTCTAGAATTCAAAAATAATCCCGAGACTCTTTTTCCTCTTTGGAAGGGCCAAGAACAAAGCAGGCCATAAGAAAACTCAGGGCTACAATAAAGAAGCTGCAGCAAGACAACGTGATCGCTACAGTTCCTACAAGCCAAAGATTCAAAGGCATTTATTCACACCTGTTTCTCAGGAGGAAAATAAACGGGAAATCCTGAATTTAAAACATCTAAACTAACATCTTCATGTTCCAACGTTCAAGATGGAAACCTTGAAGTCAATCTCTCTAACTCTGTCCAGATAAGACTGGATGATAAAACTGGATTTAAAAGATGCGTACTTACACATACCAATACACCGAGACCACAGAAAATATCTGAGGTTCAAGATTCTGGGGAAACATTTTCAATATGCAGCAATGCCGTTTGGGTTGGCCACAACCCCAAGGATTTTTAAAAAAATCCTAGCTCCAGTCCTTGCTAACCTGAGACTGATGGGAATACAAATCTTCGCATACTTGGACGACATTTTGATAAAAGCCCAATCACAATATCTGCTGTTAAACCACTTGGAAGTGACAAAGCAATACCTAGCAAGCCTTGGCTGGAAGATCAACTGGGAAAAAACAACGCTCATCCCAAGTCAACGAATAGAGTACCAGGGTACAATCCTGGACTCCAGGAAGATGACCCTCAGCCTCCCGACAACAAAAGCAGGGGATCTCTCAAACAGTATAGGGAATCTATTAACGCATCAGTTTAATTTTCTTGCGCAATGGAACAAGAATCGGAATGCCCAAGACCAACTTATATTCCTGTTGGAGGAAACAAAACAAAGTTTGATGTGGTGGATGCAAACAAACCAACCTATTACCAATGCCAGCAGTTCTGGGTGGGGAGCCCACATGGGGGAATACAGAACCTAGGGATGGTGGAACAAAGAAGACAGTCTAAAATCTTCCAACTGGAGGGAACTAAAGGCGATTCATCTGAGCCTTCTGGCATTCAGTCCCCTCATATCGAAAAAAGTGGTCTTGATTAAATCAGACAACACTACAGCAGTAAGATATATCATGAAGCAAGGGGTAACACGATTCTGGAGTCTTTTGTCCTTGACCATAACTATGTTTGCCTGGGCGGAGAAAAATCTACTATTGATAAAAGCCACCCACATTCCGGGTCTGAGCAATGTGTTGGCAGACAAGCTCAGCAGAGCTCCCCTGATGGGAGGAGAATGGGAGCTCAACCAAGAAATGTTCAAAAAAATCTGGAAAAAATGGGGGCCATTCAAAATCGATCTGATGGCTTCCAGGCACAATGCAGAGATGGTGACCTTTGGCTCGTGGAAGAAAGACCCCAAAGCTGCAATTTTGGATGCATTCTCAGTAACCTGTAACTGGGGGCCGCTATACATCTTCCCTCCAGTAGTGTTGCTCCAGAAAGTAATCAAAAAGATTGTATAAGACCAAGCAGATGTAATTCTGATAGTACCTTGGTGGCCAAGACGGGTTTGGTTCCCTCTACTTCTCAACTTCGCCAAAGGGAACTACTGGAGACTCCCATCCAGAAAAAACTTGCTCACTCAGGGGTCACAGAATTACCCTCAGCCGGGAATGTTTTCCCTAAGGGCATGGCGTTGGAAAGGACCAAACTAAAATCCTTAGGTCTTTCAGACAGTTCAGTTTCCACTCTCTTGGCTAATAAGAAATCTTCCACAACAGAGAAATACTACAGAATTTGGGAAAAGTTCTCTGGTGTAAAGATAATGATTCCTCTACAAAACAAACTTCCGAAATGCAGATAGTGGAGTTTTTACAACAGAGAGTCAATTGTGGCTTAAGTAATTCCACCCTCAAAGGTCAAATAACAGCCATTTCGCACTTTTGAGGCACAAACTGGAGTGCAAAACCTCTGATCAAGAGATTCTTCCAAGCCCTCAAGAGAATCAGACCTGTGATAAAACCTGTGCCTGCTTGGGATCTCAGTTTGGTTCTAAATGCTCTGACGGAAGCCCCATTCGAACCTCTGGAAGAAGTGCCTCTAAAACTGGTTAATATTAAATTAACCTTCCTATTAGCAATTGCCACAGCCAGAAAGGTAATCGAAATTCACGCTTTATCGGCAGAGAAAGATAAGATCACTTTCTTACAAGACAAGGCTATCCTAACCACTCAGGATGGTTTTACACCAAAAGTAATCTCTAAATTCCATATGTCACAGGACATCATCATTCCCACGTTTTTCAAAAACCCCCTCTCTGTGGAAGAAGAGAAATGGCACACCCTTGATGTAGTGAGATGCCTAAAGATTTACCTGAGCAGGACAAAGGAAATAAGAAAAAACAATTCCTTATTGGTTATAACTCAAGGCACTAAATCTGGAAGACAACCTTCCAAGAACACTGTAGCAAACTGGATCAAGGAATGTATCCACATGGTATATTCACACCAGTCAGTCTCTGTACCCTCCAGAGTTAAGGCACATTTGACCAGAGATACAGTGGCGTCCTGGGCACTCCGGGCCCAGGTATCTTCTGAAGACATCTGCAAAGCAGCGGTGTGGAGCTCCTGGAACACCTTTATAAAACACTATAAATTTGACTTATACTCCAAAAGTCTTTCAACATTTGGTTCCTCAGTTCTGAATAGTGTACTCTCTCAGTAAAAGTTTATTATCCCACCCTTGTTTATTTGTTGCTTTTTTACGTCCCTTGTGGAAGGAACAGCAAAATGGAAAATCAATACATACTTACCGAGATTTTCTTTTCCTGGACTGGAACATGGCAGTGGGCAAGGCTTCCCAACCCTAATTTTGGGGGAATTGAATAAAGTCCAAAGATGGCGGTGGAGGGATGGGGAGCTGTTTTTATTTGTTACTAGTTCCTATTCGGTCCACATGACAGAAGGGATTAACCCTATTGTGCCCACTGCCATGTTCCAGTCCAGGAAAAGAAAATCTCTAAGTATGTATTGATTTTACATTATATTGCCTTATTATTGTTGCATACAACGTTTGAATGAGACCATTGACTCTCTGTGTTTTGTTGTTCGGTGTCCAGAATGCAATGGAATAAAGGCAGTGCACTCCTGGGTTTCAAGACGCTATGTTTACTAGATTGATACTATGTTTAAATAAAGTATAACATTTTTTTAACCAACTTGGAGACAAGCGATCAATTTTTGAAACCCAGGAGTGCTCTGCCTTTATTCCATTGTGTTGCTGTTGGCGTTCCCCCTAGAGACGGACTCGGGGCTGGTTGCACCCGGGTCACAACGACTGCAGGGTAAGAGTTCAACTTCATTTACTTTGATTTATATGCACTACTGAAGACTGTGGAGATCCGATCTTTAAAGTTTGAGCGCAGGGTCTGGGGCGTCTAGCACCCGGACCAACTGTTATTTACGGTGAGCAGGATTAGGTCTGTGATTTATTAACAGTTGTAACTGAACCCGCAAGTCGTCTTTATTAAGGAGAGTGAAGTCACTAATGGACTTTTTTTTTTCTTCTGCTTAGAATAAATCGGTGTTCAGAATGCACTTGTTTTTCAGTAGAGCATACAGGAAAGATCATCAGCACCCTGGGCTGTTTTTTTTTGCATTGGGGTCTAGAGATTGTGAGTAATTGTGCACATAAAAAATAGTGGTCTTGCTCCTTTTTGTTTGAATTTATTCTTTACTTAGATGTGAGAAATCTATTTTTTCTGATTCTGTGAGCATGTGGGTAGTCCTCAGGTAACCGTCTGGGTACCCGGCTAAGGTGTGGGACTTGATCCTCCCTAGTGTTGAAGGGAAATTTATAGTCCCTTTCCTGCTGAACAAGCGCTGGAGTGACTTCACTTGCGGTCCCTGGTCAGAAGGTAAATTTAATGATGTAGGGTCCGGGTTGGATAACGGCTTAGGGAGGGGGGTGTATTGGGTGGCAGGTGCAGGTCAGTGGGTCCGGTCAGGCATGGGTCCTTCTGGATAAGGTTTTTTTTCTCCATAATTTGGATCTTCTTACCTTAAAGAGATACTGACACCAGAAATTAAACTTTTTTTTTACATCTATCATAATATTGCCTTTGAAAGCTACTTAAAACTTTGCCATTAAGTATTCGTACAATGCTTTTACATTACCTGTCTGGTGCTTCATGTTCCTGTATGTGTGCGCTGCCATATTTGTGCGCTGCCATATTTGTGCAGCAGGAGAGACTGAATAAGAGACTGGAAGGTGAATAGGAGATGATCTGAATAGAAAGAAGAGTAATTAAAAGTAGCAATAACGATAAATGTGTAGCTTTAGAGAGCATTTGTTTTTAGATAGGGTCAGTGACTCCTATTTGAAAGCTGGAAGGAGTTAGAAGAAAAAGGCATCTTAAAATATGCTATTATATTGAATTTTATAACACCAGTGCTTCCTGCTGGTCAATTTTTCAACTGTACAGTCAGAAAGAACATGTTCAGAAGCACAGCAGAGAATTGTTCTGATGTTTCACTGCTCAGGAAAGACCTGAGAAAGGTCATTTGAGGTTTCTGGTTTATTTTCTGGGCAGAGCAACATCAGGTCTTTTATGTTCTGCTAACTGTAGGTGGAAAACTGACCAGCAGCTGGTACTGTTATTAGTATAAAGTTCATTATAAAAGGTCATAAACAACTTAATTGCAAAAAAAAAAAGCGAAAGTGCTTAGAAGAGCTCTCAAAGCAATTTTGTAGCCATTCATTACTCCATTGTTTATCATGCGCTAGTTTTATAGCTGTAGCTGTCAGACCGGATTGCACTGAGGAAGCAGTTGGCCTGTGGGGAGGGGAATTAAAAAAGGAAATGAATAAGCTGTGGTTTTATGATAGCAATGAAGCATAACGTTATCTATCTATGATAGAGATAGAGACTTTGCATAGACAAGAAAGAACTAAGCACTTGTAAGGTACAGCAGAAAGATATGTTCATTTATGCTCTTCTAGTTTTTATAATTGTTATTTGGGCAAACTTATATAGGGCTGTGTAGTTTTGATAGCAAGCTTTTAGGCTAATACATGGTATGGTATGGTATGGTAAATGCCATTTTTAAAAAATTCTGATCGACATGATTATGCCAGTGCATAAATAAACAAATTCAAGATTTGACCAAACTTTTTCTTTTAACATTCACATACTCCATTGTGATTATTATTAACTTCACGTTCCCTGTGATGAAAAGCTTCACTACGTTTTTGTAATCACAGTTATATGTCGCATCCAATCTGCCTCCGTTAAAAGGCAAACGCTCACAATTCTAACTGTAACAGGACAATAATAGCGTCAATCTGTGCACTATCCTCCCACTATATCGTTCCCTGGAAATCAATCCATGAGCATCCATCTGGATACATTACTGCAGCAGCCTTCCATATCAGGGTTGTCATAGAGTCATAGCGTTGCTTCTGATGCATTATTCTAGCGACTATTTTTCTTAATTATTATAGCTAATTAGAGCACAGCAAACTAGTACAGGTATAGGATCCCTTATCCGGAAACCCATTATCCAGAAAGCTCCAAATTACGGAAAGGCCATCTCCCATAGATTCCATTTTATCCAAATAATTCAAATTTTTAAAAAGTATTTTCTTTTTCTCTGTAATAATAAAACAGTACCTTGTATTTGATCCAAACTAAGATATAATTAATCCTTTTTGGAAGCAAAACCAGCCTATTGGGTCTATTTAATGTTCACATGATTTTCTAGTAGACTTAAGGTATGAAGATCCAAATTACGGAAAGATCCATTATCTGGAAAGCCGCAGGTCCCAAGCATTTTGGATAACAGGTCCCATACCTGTATATGAACAAAGGCACACTCCATTCAATGCTTCTGCAAAAAAGCCAAAGTTTTCTTCATGCAAGGTGAGATCTTCGCAAACGTTTCGGGGTCAAGTGACCCTGAAACGTTTGCTGAGATCTCACCTTAAATAAAAGAAAACTTTGGGTTTTTTGCAGAAGCATTGAATGGAGTGTGCATTTGTTTATATACTAGTTTGAATTACACAATTGCTCTTGTTTGCAGTGGAGCTAACATTGGTCACCTCTCATCGGTTAAGGTGAATAAAGGCAGAAGGAAGCTTTGGATTGTGTGTATGTATATGTATATGTGTATATATATATATATATATATATATATATATATATATATATTTATTTACCACTATACACTCCTGGGCACTTGGTGATGGATATATTGGAGATAATACCCATTCTTCATATGATATATATCTATCTTGTATATATTGTACATATCCTGGAAAAAATGAGTGGAGACTTATGATGAACACTCTCCTACAAAGCTCCACTGTGATGCTGATCCTATATAATAAAGTTGAAGTGTCTTTGCGTCCAGTCCCTGTGTCCGTGGGATTGCACTACTGCCCATGTGCCCCACGGACCATCTCTGGCGAATTCGTCCAGTCCCTGTGTCCGTGGGATTGCGCTACTGCGCATGTGCCCCACGGACCGTCTGACTACATATGTTCTAGCGCCCGTTAATTTAACAGGCTTGATGTCTAGTCCTATATAATACACGTAGCAGACTAATTCGCTGTAACTAGGTTTTTTACATTTATTCTTCTCATTTGTTTTTTTTTTAACATTTTATTTATTCTATTGATCAGATTATATGGTTTTAAGATGCATTCCCTAAAAAGTAAATTGTTTAAATGTCTACTTATCTTTTTTAAAATACATATAGATTGTGTCACACATTGATATATTTAAGATCCAGGCTGACTGGACCTGGGAGAACATTGTTGTATGCATGCAGTGGCTGGGGATGAGTTTCTTTAAAACATATTCATAATCATGTATGAGAAGTTAGAAATAAACAAAAAAATACTAATGGTTTGTTTTCATACCTGTCTAGTTCTTCTCCCGACTAACAGAGAGGTTTGTGTATGGAGTAGATGTATTAGTAGAGACACTCTGGAGGATATGGACGGATCTCCTAGATGTTCTTGGAATTGATGGTGAGTGGTTGATACACAGCAGAACATGTTTGCCAGGTTATTTAAAGCATGGGTGCCAGATGTCCTATTAAAACACTCTAGATAAGGCAAACTGCTCTCAGTATGAACTTTCTGATAGAAGAGACCTTTCTCTTCTTTATTAACCCATTTTCTGCTGAATGGATCTATATCTTATAGCAAAGCTATACAATACCTGATTTCATCCTTTCTAAATTAGCATTTAGGTGCTAAAATGAATTCATTTATCAAACATAAAAGTAAAAAAAAAAAGCAGCTTAGAATTAGATTTAAGTTTGCAGGCAGCTGATGAGCATATTGGGTCATACATGCAGATTTTGTCTGCTTTAGCAACCAGGTAGCACTTCCACTTTTCATTATACTTATGGCATATCAAAAGTTCATTCCTATAAAATGAAAGTGGATATTTAGTTTTCCGATATATATTTCACATACAGTTTTATATATTTATTTGAATCCTGTATGTCAAAGGGTCTGTGTGCTGCTGTAAATTAGGACATGCTTTTCTATTGTGCCGCTTTCATACCTGAAATTCAAACTGGTTGCTATGGTCAGGGACTATCACAACTGATCGCAACAAAACACTGTTTATTACTATATTTAATATGTCACTACAGGCTTGCTCCTGTACTGCTGCTAGCAGAAGGAGCATTTATGTAAGAGGCTGTTATGGTGTACCTCTTTAGCAAGTTAAAACTTGTTTCATTTTTTATCTTGGCATTGCCACTTTTTATAAGTCTTAGTAGTAGTGCTTTAAGTTTGCTAAAGTATTTGCCAGTCTTATTACCTATGCATCCAAGGCAGTACAGGTAAAGAAATTATGCCGTTAGAGAAAGTTCCTTTATTACCAGTTTCTCAGCAACATAAATCAGTTTAGAGCACTGCCTTGAAAGTATTGTTATACATTGTTAAACTTGGGTGATTATACTTACTCTGCTTCATCTTTCCATTCTAGGTAGCCACTCTACCCTCAAATTGTCCTTTATAAATTTGCTTCGTACAAGATTATAACCAACACTGGCATTTTAATCGACTCTCTTGAAATAGACTACAACAATACTTAAGGAGTTGTCCCATTAATCAAGAGTTCCACACCCACAATGACATTATTTCATGGCTCCTTCAGGCTACTTAATATGGGGGTAATGGCAGGCAATAAGAATGCTTGTGGCCAGCCTGAATGAGAGAAATCCCCTGCTTAAGCCACAAGGCCAATAACTACCCAGAAGCTACGGAATACAATTACAAAAGGAAACAAATTATTGTACATTTATCCCTCAACATTTTTATTAGTGAAAGGAAAACAAAACAAAAATAAGGTATAGTGACACTGTAAGGACATAAAATCTATGGTGGTGTTAAAATAGTTCCCGGGTACCAACACCATTTTACAGTTCCATGCTGTGCCATGTGTTTACTGCCAGCACACAAGTGTGCCAAAATTAAGTGTATTGGCACTTAAATGTTAAATTTCCCTAGGGAATGATATATATATTTTCTGATAAAATGGTTGTGGGGCAAGAATTAATGAATGGAGGTAGTAAGAAACAGGCAAGTAGAAATCACGCCTATCCTTTAGGTTTTTTATAGTCAGTGCTGAGAGAGAGAACAAAAAAACTGTCTGGCACATGGATTTACTTGTTAAACAGTTAAACAAAACTTTCAGACACAATAACCTTTAAAATGTTATCAGTATATAATAATGTTTACTAACTTTGTCAGGTGCAGATATATATTTAATATTCCTGTTTTCTCTGCCTGTACCCCCACAGCTTCCAATCTGACACACTACTTCAGTCCTGCAGCAGTTGCCAATAACCCTACTAGAGTCCTCATGCTGGTCGTCGCCATCCTCCTTGCCTACTGGTTTGCATCCCTGCTGCTGGGATTTTTCTTTTATATCCTACACGTTATGTTTGGGCGATTTTTCTGGCTTGTCCGCGTCTCTCTGTTTGCACTGTCATGCATTTATATATTACAGAAGTATGAAGGGGAACCTGAAAATGCAATGATCCCTCTGTGCTTTGTGGTGGCTGTTTATTTTATGACAGGGCCTGTTGGACTTTACTGGAGGAGAAGCAGCACTAACAACCTTGAAGATAAGATTGATCGTCTAGATAACCAAATTCGGCTTCTAAATATCCGTCTTACAAGAGTGATAGAGAGCCTGGACAGAGCCAGTGAGCAGTAGCCATTTGGTCTTCAAAACTTCAAAACACCAGCTTTTTTTGAAAGGGAAAAGCACTGTTTTTTTTTTGTCAAAATATTCATAAAGTGGTAGCTATGGTAGTATTGTATGTAGTAGAAGTATGAGGTGAGGTACATGGTCAGGCTTCTGAAACTGGTCCCTCTGCACTGAAGTTATTCAAATGACAGCTACATAATAAACCACTTTTATAGATTTCTATAATTACACAATGTAGTACATAAATGTTTTTCAAGCTCACTTTTTTATCTGCATTGTATGAGTACATCATCAGTGAGATCCTATTTTAAGACAGTAACCCAAAGCTATTGCTACCAAATGTATTTCTAGAGACTCTTGGGGTGGTTGGAATTTTCCATCTAAGGCAGGAGGTAAAGTTTCCCAAATCTGAGTAAGAAACAGATAAAAACATAATGTATCTGTGTTATGTATGTGTTTATCCAAGCAGTTCGCTGCCTAGTATTTGTATTATGCTCAGTCTATATGAATTTCTTCAAGCACTGCTCTGTCGAGATCATTGATTAGGATTTGTAAAATACATTTTGTGTTGGTTTTTATGCCTTTTGCTCAGTACTGTGGTGTAAGGGTACACTTAGATAAAATGTGCTGTCATTTGTGCTCTTTTTTCATTTGTACATTTAGAGTCGATTTACAGGTCATTGCTTAGATGAATCAGCAGTGGAAATGTTACTGTATTGTTGCTGCTTTTCTTTCTCAGGTTTACTAAGCAGCAATAAATTGCGTCCATTTCCGTTTTTTTTTTTTATGTGTGCATTGATATAGATATACGCCTGTGATCATTTGTAAAAGCAAATGCCTACTTATTAAACTGTTATAATGTATATAGGAAGATATTATTGATTAATGTGTGTGGTAGTTTTAGTCTGGTGAGGAGTTAATCTAAAATTGGTGTTTTGCCAGGGACCTCTGCGCAGTTGGAATAATTTACTTCACTGGTGTTGTAAACATGATCGAATGATTAAAAATTCTATATTAACATGTGCTGCTAATTCAACTCTGCTGTGCAACTTGAGTCAGGGATGGCACAGCTATCAGATCTATCATTGGCAATGCTTGGTACCAGGGATTTTCCAAATTGGTTTTCTTCTGTATTTCATATTGTCATGTACCAGTGGTGAACTTTGAGGGCTGGTCCCCACCACCCAGAATCACAGGTCACCCTCAAAGCAGACTCATGTCTAAAATTTACTGAAACACAACCAAACATAAGAGAATAATTCATTTAAAATTGGCTTATATTGGGTTAGTTGACATCTAGGGGCAGATTTACTAAGGTTCAAGTGAATTTTTGAAGTTAAAAAAGTTTGAATTTCGAAGTAATTTTTTGGATACTTTGACCATCGAATAAGCTACTACAACTTCGAATTCGATTCAAAGTTAAATAGTTTGAATATTCAACCATTCAATAATCCAAATTACTTTCTCTTTAAAAAAACTTCGACTTCAATCCTTGCCAAATTAAACCTGCCGAAGTGCTATGTTAGCCGATGGGGACCTTCTGCAGCATTTTTCTAAGTTTTTGGAAGTCGAAGTAAAATTGTTCGCTCGTACTATAAAATCGTTCGATTCGAAGGATTTAATCGTTCCATTGAACGATTTTACTTCGATATTCGAATTCGAAGTATTTTTTACTTCGAAATTCGACCCTTGATAAATCTGCCCCCAAGTATAAGACATGGCCTTAACATTACAAAGGAAAAGGGAACAAGCAAAAAAATTACCATTTACACAGTCATATAGACAATTATGTCTGCTGGTTTTAAATATTTGTGGGTAATAGAATTCTGAATAATAATTATTTTAAGAAGCCCAATCACAGACAAAGGTTTCAAGCAGTACACAGGTATTAAAGTGCCACTAAACCCTCAGATTTTCCTGCATGAATTGAATTGTGCATGCTACTATAGTCTTTATTCTCTCTCGATTAGCCCATTTTAACCTGGTCTGCTAGTTCACATTTGCTTCTAGCTTCTAGTAATAGGGTAATAAAAACAATAGAAGGCATGTGGGAGGTGATATCAAACCTCTGGCTATCCTGCCAGTGAGACTTTGGGTGCATAAACAAAACTAAAATCACAAGTCTAACCAGAAATAGTCTGTTACAACTGAGCAATAGTGAAATAAACATGCATTCAACTCTTAATAGTTTCATTCGGAAAATCCAGGGAACATAAAAAAAATTAAATTTTTCTAGGCAATTCTTTTAATAAATAGTACCATCTATAAAACATATCTACTGACAATTATATAGTGAATAAAGTACCCCCTATTGTAAAATATAAGGATATTATAAGTTGCCGAGGAGTTTCATGACCATACACCCACAACAGGGGGTACTTTATTTATTATAATACACAAATTTTAGTGAGTCATGTGACAGAAATTACATCATTTCTCACAGTTTATAACTGAAGACATCAGTATAAACTCACCGTTAATAAGGATGTAATTTACAAGATATTCATGGCTTTTGTCTATTATCTAGTCATATTCAGATTTATATAATAGCAATAATTATCATTGGTTTATTAGGGCCTTGTATGTTATATTTGCTGCCTCAGTGTAAACTGTTCAGCAAGCCGCATTTAATGTAAGCCCTGGTACACTGTGTGTGCACACATACCTGTGATCAGTGGCTCTGTAATTCATTGACACAAGGCATGCACTTGTAAAGTTCAATATTATTTTCATTGGGGTCATCACTGTTTGTCAATTAGTAGAGTTTATTATTATTTTTGGGGTCATCATTGTTTGTCAGTTACTTGTTTATATTTTCTTGTTGATTGTGAACTATCATCTGAATTTGCAAACTGAGCAAAGAATGCTAGGGGGCAGACCAACACAGATGTTTTGTAATATAGAAGATCTATTATATTCTGCTGTACAGTTGCTTGCAAACAGGGGTATGCAGGAAGTTATTGGGGGCCCAGATGTCATACAGGGAAATGTAATTTTCTACATACACAAAAGTTCTGGGTCCCCAGCTCTGACATGAAACAACCTATATTGGTTGCTTTAATGATCACTGGAGTCAATTTCTGAGCTTGCTTTCTCTAATTTGTACAAACAATGTGTATATTTTTGGGGTGACAAATTTTAAGGTGCGAAAAATAGACAATTTTGGCCATAGTAATGTTCAACCATGTCAGATGCATCCCCTCTCCTGTCTGATCAGCATTCATAGTCTGCCTGCAATTATATGAACAGGGCAAGAATGAATCATATGGCTGGCACATCTGACTGCTCCACGTCTAAAATAGGGTAAAATATGCCCAAGAATTACATAACACTATCTCCTGCTTACAAAATCAGAACAATCCAGGAAAACTTTTTGTACTGGTTGCTTTTCCAGCAGTCTTAATTTTCACTCCTACTGTAGGGAACAACAAAACAGGGAGGGATGTTTATACATTTAAAAAACCTGTGTGTGAAAGGGATGTATTGTTTGAACTTGTCAGTATACCTACAAGGTGTATGTTTCGAATGGGTTACATTTGATAGGTCTGACCTGGGCAGCTTTCTTATTTCTGTGTATGAAATTTGCATGGAGGCAGTGGTGCCATAGTATTTATATTTGTACCACTTTATATATACTTACATTATTTATATAATATTGTGTTTAATCATTGTTCTTGTTAATACTTTGTCAAACAGCTTCCCCTCAGTTATGTTATGTAGAAGTGCACTGAATGAGCCTCAGGGAAATAAGACACTTTTGTACTTGACACGTTATTAACAAATACACTAGGGGGCAGATTTATCAAGGGTCGAAGTGAATTTGAGGGAAATTTCGAAGTAAAAAATTATACTTAGAGCATCGAATAGGATACTAAGATTTCGGCTTTGAATTTGATTTGAAGTAAAATAGTTTGAATATTCGACCATTCAATAATCGAAGTACTGTCTCTTTAAAAAAACTTTGATTTCAATACTTCAACAAATTAAACATGCCGAAGTGCTATGTTAGCCTATGGGGACCTTCTAGAGCAGTTTTCTAGTTTTTCAGTCAAAGTAAAATCGTTCGATCGCTAAAATCCTTTGAATCGTTCGATTCAAAGGATTTAATCGTTCGATTGTTCAATTTTACTTCGACCGCAGAATAGCCAAATTCGATGAAAAAAAGTTTGAATTCGATATTCAAAGTATTTTAATTCGATGGTCGAATTTCAAAGTATTTTTATCTTCGAAATTCGACCCTTGATAAATCTGCTCCTAGGTATACCCTAAGAAGTTGCAGTATAAGAATGATTAAATATTATACACAATTAATCATGAGTGTTATATGCAGACATTATGTGCACAGAAAGTGGCATATTTATCAAACGGGGAAAGAGACCTTGCCACTGGTGGACCAGATAAAATGAGATTTCACTGTTTGATAAACATTACACTATACTCCTCTGACAATTGGGAATTTCTCTCTAACCAGCTCTATTTGACCTTTTTGGAAAATATGCCCAATAGAGAGAGAAAATGATTGCCAGCACACAATAATATATATCAATAATTATTTTTAAAAATTGGGCCTCCCCAGTATCCTCATCCAACACTTCTAATAGTTCTGAATCTGACATAATAGTCGCAAGTTCCCATTGTTTTCAGCCTAAATGATCATTCCTGTGACCATCGCTTGCAGAAAAGATTTTGTTTTTGTAGAGCTGAATCATCAAATATACAGGTAGAACCAATAGAATTCTATCTGTATCTGACGATTCAGCAGTTCAGAAGGCTGAGGCGAGCCAGCCGATATCCTTGTGTTCTGCCGATATTAGTCATCTCATCTCCTGCCATACATGCACCAGATATAGTTTTGTACAATGTTAACTGTGCGTCTATGGCCACCTTAAATCTTCAAATACAAATACTGGAATTTATTTCATTGAGGGTCATTTATCAACACTGGGCAAATATGCCCATGGGCAGTAACCCATGGCAACCAATCAGATTTCTGCATTCATTGTTCTACTTGCAGCTGACTTTAAAAAGCTAATCACTGATTGGTTGCTATAGCTAACTGCCCATGGGCAAATTTGCCCAGTGTTGATAAATGAGCCTCATTGTCTGTTGTATGGCAGTTTTTTTTTTTATTAAAAAAACTAGCTTGTATGTAAAGTTTTTATTACATAAATCTGATATTCTCATCTATTCTGATATTCTCAACCAGTTCTATGAAAACCAAGCAGTGATGTTGTCACATACCCTTAACTGCTCTAGCACATGAAATTGTTGAATGGAAAATGATTGTTTACTCCTAAAATCCACAGAGCTGTGCCTAAAAAAAAGTTTGACGATTGCTGTGTTTATAGACACAATGAACCATTGTCTCGAAATGCAAATGTGTGTTTTGGATGGATAATAACTCACGTGTGCCATAACTAGAGAAGTTAGCTCTTCTCAAAAATAGCTCTTGGCATTATTCAGAGGTAAAGGAAATAAAGAAAGTACTGTAATGTTAGAGCCTCTCCAAGACACTTTTAATAAAATGGCAATTGATTTTTAAGCTAATGGCATACAGAGGGGTTTGTCCATTGCTGCTATCCTTTGGACAACACTGGCTGACAAAATGCCCCTATCCACCATGGTGTAACTACAGATGAAGCAGACCCTGTGGCTGCAAGAGTGTCAGGGTCTGCTTACTCTGTTGGGGGTTTGCAGGTGATCTGTGACACACAAAATTGCATGTCTTCCGTAATCTTTCTGTGCCTTGCGGGTGACCTGCAATTTTGCCAGGGTTGGGGGCCTGGGCGCCCAAAATTACGCCACAGACCACCCTACATAGAGGTCCATCTGTTGTTATTCCAGTCACAACTTACAAAGCTGCCATTGCCTTAAGATCACAGATGGCTGAACTTACTAAAAACAACACCACCCCTAATACAACTCACATGTATTGCCAGAGGGTGTCCCCAGAAGTATGATCTGGTGTGGCGGGACTGGTTGGAAGCCACAGAGGAGCTTTAATGTCAGAGATGACAAGATAACAGTAGCATGGATATTTATACTACCTATTTAAGTGATCTAGGGCTAACAAATCCGGAATTATAAATAAATCAAGGTATACACACATGTACAGGATCTAAATATTTCAGATGCTTACGTGATACTGTGATATTTACAATAAGATGGAGCCATACATGATATAATGTTTGTTTATTTATTGTTGAAAAATGCAAAATAAAAAGCCCTGTTTTGTACAGTGCTCCCAATGCAGTGTCCAAAGGAGCGGAGCAGCTAACAGAGCCTATTCTACTTTGTAGGAACAGTACCAAAAGGAGCACACTGAAAATGCCATATGCATATGACACACAACATTCCATATGTATTTGGTGTTTCAGTAGGGTTAAGGTACTGGCCCTATAGAGTAGAATGGGTTTACCCCTGTGTTATCATTTTGTGAAATACACAAAAAAGCCACTCTATGAGATCACAGAAAAAGCCTGTAAGAGCCCCAATGGCCGTGTATTAATTAAGAAATGCATTCCTTGTGCCATCTAGCTCCTACTGAACTTTGTTCCACTAATTTTCTACTAAAGGTGCTGTTCTACAGAAGTATCTGGTTTAGGCCTCTGGTGACCCAAGAAATAGGGAATATCTGTGCCATCTTTTGTATAACTGCAAATTAGACATGAGTGATTGTCTTGTGTAGAGAATATGATTATGTGTTACTCTTTGTTTAAGGAAGCTTAAAAGGCAGGCAAGCTTTGCATTAAAGGACAAGGAAAGGCAAAAAAAATAAAATCCCGTTTTTACTTTCTTTAATGAAAAAGAAACCTATCTCCAATATACTTTAATTAAAAAATGTGTACTGTTTTTATAAGAAACCTGACTGTATGCAGTGAAATTCTCCCTTCATTTATTGCTGTGGATAGGAATTGTCAGACGGTCCCTAACTGCTGAGCAGGGAAACAATCATACTTATGAACAGCAGGGGGAGCCCCCGCCTTACTTACCAGCCATGCAGAACTCAAGCAGCTTAGTTTATGACGATGCCTAAGCAGCCCAGACCACACTGAGCATGTGCACTTAGTCTTAGTCTTGCAAAGATGTATAACAAAGTTACAAGATGGTGACCCCCTGTGGCCAACTTTGAAAGCATAAATCATTTGTTTGATTAGGCTTGTGGTGCAGTAAGTTTATGTTTAGTATACAAAATACATCATTTCTAGCCTTATTCTATTTTAGACTTTCCTTGTCCTTTAAGCTGATCATGTCTCTTATAAATGGTAAATATTTAAAGACTTACGACAGATTTTGTTGTTCTACTTCGGGTATAGTGTTGCTGTTCAATATAATATATATGTAAGGTATTTCTGTGACAAAGTATTTAACAAAGTATTTACTTTTTAAACCAATATAGTTGTAAAATATTGATTTTCTATATTTAAATCTTCTATCCATGTAGGTGTATAGATGGTTATTTCTAGCAATTTGAATATAAAATAGGTGGATTATTATTCAGTGGGTATATGCTAGGCTTTAATGCTGTATTAGTGTTGTACACTACAAAGAATATATCTTTTTTTATGGGTAATTTTTTTAGTTCATGACTGTACCATCACCAGATCATTGTTGCTGTAGTGAAATATTTTGAAAGAGAAAAAATTAAATATTGCCTAAACAAAATGTCTTGGTCCTTATTTCATTATGGCTTTAACACTGCTAACTCTACCATGGAATGTGTAATAAACTGATTTCTTTACTCCAAGCAATGATGGCGATTGTGTAGTTTAAAAATATTTTTTACCAAAACAAATGAGGTGTTAGTACAGGTATGGGATACGTTATCCGGAAACCCATTATCCAGAATGCTCCGAATTATGGAAAGGCTGTCTCCCGTAGACTCCATTTTATCCGAATAATCAAATTTTTTCTAAATGATTACCTTTTTCTCTGTAATAGTAAAACAGTACCTTGTAATTGATCCAAAGTAAAATATAATTAATGATTGTTGGAAGCAGAACCAGCGTATTGGGTTTATTTAATGTTTACATGATTTTTTTAGTAGACTTATGGTATGAAGATCCAAATTACAGAAAGATCCATTATCCGAAAAGCCCCAGGTCCCGAGCATTCTGGGTAACCGGTCCCATACCAAAACCAAACTTTGGCCAAAATATGTAAGCTTATGTGCCACAGCAAGGCCCCTCATGTAAAGTGAGTCTTACACTGGCTATTCACATTCTAAATCTGTGGTGCATTTGAAATCAAGTCCCATGACAAACAATTTGATTAAATAGTAAGTCCCTGTTGAACTTACTTACCCATAACTCAGTCTAAGTCTGTAGTGCGTTTAAAATCAAGTCCCATAGCAAACATTGTGGCTTCCACTTATGAGATTTGTTATTCCTTGAGCTAAACAGGGAACATGGAAATTGAAGCTACTCCATGTTTGGTTCTTGCAAGGTAGATAATTCAATTGCCAATATACAATCCACTCCTTTCACCATCTGTTTTTACGGTTTTGTTAGCAAGAGTTAAAAAATTCAATACAAAGGTGTTTTTGAGAAATTACACTATTTGAGCGTTTAAGCACAGCCAATTTTCATTTTTGTCTATGGAAGAGTATTTTCTGGCATTTTGAAGCAGCTACAAAATGCAGGTGACAAATGGCTCCATGTGTCATTGTCCCTATGCAGGGCGATTATATGTGTACTGGTAGTCTATTTAGGAAAGGTAACTGCTTAAAACTGCAATCTCAATTCACAGAGGTGAATAAAAAGTTAAAAACAGTCACTTCTCGCCCTGACGCACGTTTCGCCATAGCTTTCTCAAAAGGCAAGTGTCACTGTGGCGAAACGTGCGTCAGGGCGAGACGTGACTGATTTTTTTTTAACTTTTTATTCACCTCGGTGAATCGTGATTGCAGTTTTAAGCGGTTACTTTTCCTCAACTTTATCTTGAATCTGTATTTCTCTCTAAGAGCTGGAGGGTTTAAATTGCCTCTTTCCAACTAAGATAGAAAAGATTAACAAACGAGACCGCAGCCCTTCAGTCTCTGCCGTCTCCCATTTTGTGGTGCTCCTAGGGAAAAATTAACTAAATTTCTCGGAGCAACTCCACCTACTATCTCTATTCCAATTTCCTCACTTCCGATCAAGGAGCTACTGGGCTGACTCTGTATTGGGAGGCATATTAGTTTTTAACAATTCACCGAACCACTAGCACTGGTCACTTTATAATTTTTTAACACAATTTATTAATCATGAATATGGAGTGAAAGGTTGGATCCTATGAATTGATAAGAGCACAGGCACTTTACAAATCAATAGTAGCAATCAATATTAATTAATGAATTAACAAACAGGCACTTTATAAGTTATTGTGATAATCAACTATTAACTGAGAATTTATTTAAAAAACACACAGTTGACGGAGTGATAATTTATTGGTTTCATAAAAAAAGCACTGGCACTTTATATTTATTTGTTATCACGTGTGTGGGATTAATAAAGAAATCACAAATGTATTTTATAATTCATTAATGTTGGTAAAAATTATTAATTGATTGTGTAAATATTGGGAACCAAAATTCATCTCCACAGATTATATTAATAAAGAGTAAGTGGGAATTAATTGAGCTAAAGGAGAGATTTGTCCAGTATATATTGAAAAACCAACTCCCAAAGTGGGTTTCAAATAGAAGGTATTACTCACCCACAAACAAGGTTTTTTTTTCTCTCTTTTAGATTTTTGTGTGTGTGATTAAAGGGGTTGTTTACCTTCCAACACTTTTATCAATTCAGTTGGCTTCAGATTTTGCCACAAATAAAGACTTTTTTCAAACACTTCCTATTATCTGTTTGTGACCGTTTTCTAATATTCAATTAAATTTAATGTTTCACCTTATGTCTTTCTGAAGCAGCTCTGGGAGGGGGCTTGCCAATTCTGTAAACTGTTCTAAACTGGTACATTTGTTGATAAATTTCTTATCTTAGGCCATGGTGACAGGATTTGTAGCGAGGCCACAAAGGCCCAGGCCTAGGCGGGAAATTGTTAGGACCGGCAAATTGTTAGGGGTGACATGCTGCCCGGCTGCTTGCTGAGGAGCACTGGGAACACTCAGATCCCCAGTGCTCCGGTATTTGCGTGGACGCGAGGACCGTGAGGTTGCGCCACAGATGGGCACTTGCGATCCAAATCTATCCCTGCATGGTGAGCAGAATCCCATTTTTCCTATCATTTAAGGCAACTGTTACAATTTGCTACATTAATTGATACATTTCTCAGCAATAGCTGTGTAATATTAGGAACTAATGTTCCACCTGCGTTAGGCCCTTAAACACTCCTGTGTCAGTACAGGGAGAGTTAAGAGTTGTGTACGTTCCTTCCTGCACTCCCCTGCGGCTGTAAACTGACCACAGAAGAAAACAAAAGAGGACCCCTAATTCAGGAAAATGGTTAAAAATGGAAAGAAACTGAAAAAAAGTCTTTATATATTGTGAACACTGTGAAAACAACTGAACTGGAAAAAGTGTTTGCAAATTGAATAAACACTTTAAAACAATGATCAAGAATTATGTTTAATTGTATTCACTGAACTTGTGTTGAATAAGGGGTGTACTGTCTCTTTAGCACACTGTTTTATGATCCCCTTTTTTTTGTTATCACAGTAGGTCACTGGCTGTATATAACAATCTGTATATCATTGTATCGCTCTCTCTCTTTCTTATCTCTATCTCTATGAGGGGACCCAGAAATGGGCAAAGTGGCCATGAGGCTTACCCTGGGATTCCATCCTTGTGAAAATGCACAAACTATACAGACCGTGGCATAACAACAATGGGCCGTGTCCCTCTTTCAAAGAAACAAAAAACTTTGGAGGAGCCTGCAGTCCACACAGCAGTCCTTACCTAGCCATCCCTTCAGCCTGCTCACGCCCCCTACTCCCTGCCTGCTCAGCCAGGATAAGTTAGAGAGCGGCTGCAGAAATAGGGATTTCTAAAAACTATAGAGAAAACAGACCCTGCAGGCCATTGCCTACAGAAAACTGTGACCAGGATTCAGGACATTCAGCACTATGTGCAGAGCGCAGGGCAGAATGAAATCAAGTAACACATGTGCTGCTGTACAGTTGGATGCATAAAATGCCTAACATGGCGAATAAATATCTACAGACCACAACTGTGGGGACATTTGCTTGCAGTCCTAAATACTTACAGATCTATAGCAGAATGATGATACCATGGGGTATATTTATCAAAGAGTGAAGTTAGAGGTGGCCACAGTCCTCTAAAGTGAAATTCCACCACTCTCCATTCATTTCTATGGAATTTTGAAAGGTGTATTTATCAAAGGATGAACTTTCTCCCATTGATAAATACTCTTTTAAAAATCCCATAGAAATGAATGGAGAGTGGCGGAATTTCACTCTAGAGGACTGTGGCCATTTCTAACTTCACTCTTTGATAAATATACCCCATAACGTTTTCATATATGTTAACCCTATAAAGGGCAGGTCTTAAATAAGTCCAAGCCCTGTCCTGAGTCAACTTGGGCTCATGACCAACACTGGGCATATTTGCATCTGGAAGAACCCCATAGCAACCAATCAGCTTTTCAGCCAATTGTAAGTTGAACAATGAAAATTGGAATGGTTGCCGTTGGTCTGCTCTTGCCCAGGGGCACATTTGCCCAGTATTTAAAGGACCAGTAACATAAAAAAAAACACCAAGGCAAATTAAACGTTAAAACGCATTGCCTTTATTAAGAAATAACCTACTGAAACTCCGCTTCCGCTCCTCTTCAGAAAAGGCGACACATCGACAATTCATCGTGCAGCGTTCGAGTTCTCCTCCCTGGTTATCGCCTATAAAGAAGGCAGAGAGGAGAAATTGAGCGCCGCACGATGGATCGTCCGATCGCTTTCTGAAGAGGAGCGCAAGCAGAGTTTCGGTAAGTTATTTCTTAGCAATTTTAAAGTTTAAATTATCTTGGTGGGTTTTTTTTCGATGTATCCTAACGATTTTTTTAAAAAAAAACTTTTTTTGATGTTTCTGGTCCTTTAAAGCGTATTTAGCTTTAAAGTATAAATAAAATGCCCCTCCCCCGCACATATTGCAGTCTTGCAAAATCTCAGCACAGCATACGTCACTGAACCATTTAACAATAAAGGCGGCTTGAGACAAAAGTCATCGCACGTTATTTCATTTAGATCGGACGGTTGAAGGTAAGTGGTCGAACACAGGGAGGCGTGGCTTCTCACTATCCAATAAAAACCCCATAGTTGCAACACGCGCTATTACTCATAGTTCCGAAATGACGGACGCGCCTCTCTTTTTCTAAGTTCTGATTGGATGTGATGTCATCGGCGCGCTTACACCATTGGTCTCTCCTTCTGACAGCTTCGCATCCTGAAGCTAAACTCTCGGCTGATGTGGAGCCAGAGAAACGTCAGCCAATCAGAAGCCAGGAGCTGGTGAGGCTTAGAAAAATATATCACTCCGCCGTATGGGTCAACTCTGCATCGGCTTTGACACAGAATTGGAGATAGAGTTGAAAAGTGTTAGATGCGAAGTGCTGTACTCTTAGCCATGTATTGAAGTTTAAATGCAAACCCTCTACTTCGCTCCACAGTTAAATGATTTTGTGATAGTTAAATGATTTTGAGATATTTTTCATAAACGTATAAATGTTATTCACAAAATAAATGGGGTTCTTATATCTAGTAATGTCCATACCACACCCAACTGTGCCGTTTTTAGAGGGACAGTCCCTCTTTTGACAGCTCAACCCACAGTCCCTCATTTGTACTGGAAAGTCCCGTTTTTCTCTGCTCTGACACAGACAGAAAAAGAAACAAAGTTTCTCACTTAATTGGCTTTTGGAAGAGAGCCCAGAACAGCCACAACAGAAGATAAGATACATTTGTTACAATTTCTAGATAAGCAAATGAGTAATTGTAACAATATAAGATAAACGGGTCTCTTGGGAGAAGTTAGTCTCACAACTTAAAGGGCAATTCACCTTCATTAACAAAACTGTAATAACTGGGAGAAAAAAACACAGAAATATGTTCAAACGTTCATAACCTGCCAATTTTTTTTAAATGAACATGGTAATTAGGGGGTGTGGCCATAGAAATGGGCATGGCCAAAACCATTTCGCCACGGTAGGCGCACCAACTTTTTTGTCCCATTTTCCAAAATGTTGGGAGGTATGATGTCACTGATCTAAAAACAGCAACAGATTTCTAAATAATATTCCCTTAGGCTGAGCCCCCTAAAAATGTGCATTAGGCACACACTCATCCTTACACATACCCGCAGCACTAAGGACTGGGTGCAGGAGATTCAAATAACTCTCAAAATTTTAGGTGTGCTCCAGGTGTCTGTGGGAACAAAGAACTACAGACACAGCTGAGCGGCATCCCACCCCACAGTCTCTGTTAATCCTGTTCTCCCTGTAAAACTTCCCATAGGCTTGATTATTGGGTTTAAGTCATTCAAGTGCATGTATGGTATAAATGGAAGAGCAAATTGGCTTGGGGGCGTCATCGTCAGAGAGGACTTTACGGCTGGGGGGCCCAGGGGTTGGTGTGGGGGCCCCTGAGGCTGCAGGCCTATATATATATATATATATATATATATATATATATATATATATATATATATTCTGTTTGTTTAATCCGTTTTTCACTTTGAGAAAGGCTGTTGTATCAGCCAAAACACCAGCGATTTTCCACAAATAAAAAAACATCTATCTCTTCTAAGACCTGCGAGTGCGATCTCTATTATTCCCTTAAATTCTACTTCACCGAAGACTGCACCCAGGCATACCTGACTTCATTATAGTGAGTGCCGGTTCTTCTTACTGATATATATATATATATATATATATATATATATATATATATATATATATATATCACACAAAGAAGGTCCGCACTCTCAGGACTTAAATTGAAATAAAAATGTTTTATTGGCAAAACGACTAACGTTTCGGCCTCTCCAAGGCCTTTCTCAAAGTGACATAGGCTATACAAAAATGCATTATATACCTATGATGGCGGGAGAAAGAACTTAATTGGCTAACGTCATCATCATCATCATCACTATGCGTCAAATTGTTAAATGACATAAAGCATTTCTATGTAATTATTAAACAAATAAAACAAATCAAACAAATACACATTTATGTTAAAACCCCTTGTTAGGCGAACCACACAGTTAAAATTAAAATCATGTATTTTGTAACTCTCTGTGATACACAGTCTAAAATGTTACTTATGTTACAAATATCAACATTTGAGTAAAGATCAAAGGTCTGTTTCAGGAACCCCTCAATAGCGATAACTAAATTGCAATCTATCTTTACTTAGATGCAGGTGTAGTGGATTAGATATACCTAGGCGGTCTAATTTTCATTGTATAGATATAAGCGATATATTATCTAATGTGACATGCCTATTAATTTAGCCGTTAACCCGTCAGTGTTAGGCCGAGAATAGCTTGTAAACCCTCATTGTTAGAATCCCAAAAAGCCTCGGAGAGGCCGAAACGTTAGTCGTTTTGCCAATAAAACATTTTTATTTCAATATAAGTCCTGAGAGTGCGGACCTTCTTTGTGTGATGAATACTTCAATAATTTTGGACACTGCACCCAGGCGATGTTGAACCGTTTGACGAGAGTGCCGGCTCCTCCATTGACTCTACTAAGATTTATTTGTGCCTGGCACCAGTGTATTTTTACTATTTATACATTTTTTATTCGAATGCTAATACCATGGTTGGCGCTGCAATATCATTTCTTTGGACTGACGCTTCAACCCCTGGAGGTCTTTTAATGGTCTGGAGTGTGGCTGACTAGGTCGAAGCCGATGGTGATGGCCGACCGACAAGAGGGGACGTAATCAGTCTGCTGCTAAGTTCCCCGCAGCGAGTAGGAGCCATATTTCGTGAGCGCAATGAGCTGCGCTCGAGTGTTGGCATAGCGCTGTCGATAGGGCGCCATGGGCCGGATGGATCACTTTGGAGCGTTGCGATCGGGCGACTCTGTGCATTTGCACCTACACTAGGGGCTCTGGATACTGAGACGCTGGTACCGCATGCAATTTACCTCTCAATTAACTTACATTGACGCTCTCGATGCAGCGTGTGTGCACAATGAGCTATTTGCCCTTTCAGTGCGGGCTCTCCATACATTACATCTCCAGTCCGAACATGCCTTCAAGTCAGGTGCAGAGGATGATGGGATCTGATCACGGCCTGTTTTGCTGTACGAGGCACCCACATTATACATCTCCTGATAGTCAGAGACCGGTGTATACGGTTCAAGCTGGAAAGATGCGATACATGTACTGCCGTTTTCTCCCGAGTAAGTTAAGCTATTCAACCTTTGTGATGAAGATTGCAAGCCTTCTATCTCTGATGCCCAGATGAACATATTACTTGTTTACACTGAGTATATTTCTTGCTTACACGAAGCATACTTTTCTTGGAACATTGACTTTCTATACATCACTCGATTGACTTTGGGTTTTTTTTAATTTTTTAATTTTTCTGTTTTTTTGCTTTTTCTGATTTGTACTCTAATTATATATATTATTTCTATTATTATTTATTTATTATATGTTTTATATTAATATTGGGACTTGTTTAGCACATAGATTGTTTTGGGGATTGTTTAGGTAGATTTTTAGACAGGCTCGATACTCTTTATTTGTATATTTCACTTACTTCATCACCTTACGCAATAATTGGCATTAATTGACACTAACAGGGAAACATTTTGATTTGCAAATAATATCCTCTTTTCTTTTAGTAGTACACTTATTTTTTCGGGCTTTTTGGGATTCTAACAATGAGGGTTTACAAGCTATTCTCGGCCTAACACTGACGGGTTAACGGCTAAATTAATAGGCATGTCACATTAGATAATATATCGCTTATATCTATACAATGAAAATTAGACCGCCTAGGTATATCTAATCCACTACACCTGCATCTAAGTAAAGATAGATTGCAATTTAGTTATCGCTATTGAGTGGTTCCTGAAACAGACCTTTGATCTTTACTCAAATGTTGATATTTGTAACATAAGTAACATTTTAGACTGTGTATCACAGAGAGTTACAAAATACATGATTTTAATTTTAACTGTGTGGTTCGCCTAACAAGGGGTTTTAACATAAATGTGTATTTGTTTGATTTGTTTTGTTTAATAATTACATAGAAATGCTTTATGTCATTTAACAATTTGACGCATAGTGATGATGATGACGTTAGCCAATTAAGTTCTTTCTCCCGCCATCATAGGTATATAATGCATTTTTGTATAGCCTATGTCACTTTGAGAAAGGCCTCGGAGAGGCCGAAACGTTAGTCGTTTTGCCAATAAAACATTTTTATTTCAATTTAAGTCCTGAGAGTGCGGACCTTCTTTGTGTGATGAATACTTCAATAATTTTGGACACTGCACCCAGGCGATGTTGAACCGTTTGACGAGAGTGCCGGCTCCTCCATTGACTCTATATATATATATATATATATATATATATATATATATATATATATATATATATATATATATATATATATATATATATATATATATATATATACAGTTCAAGAGGACCCGCACTCCATGGTTAAGACCCGCACTCCACTAAGAAGACTGGTTCGGAGTGCAAGCGTTTGATTGAGATTGTATATATAAATATATATATAAAGTATCAAAAACAGACCGCACTCCAAGGGCTTTTAAGTGAAAAAAACTTGTATTTTATTCTCGACGTTTCGGCGCCATAACTCGGGCCGTCCTCAGGAAGGTATATATAAAATCATAGAATGCAGCTTATCCCCATGTTGCAATTAAAACCAGTTGGGTGCATGGGTGTGTGGCTTGTATTATATATTGAACAAAACAAATTAATATAGCAAAAGGTTGCAGGTGAACACCTCGTCTCTCAATATCGTGCACGGTGCTTGGGGCATAGGAGGATGGGACCTCCACTACTCAGGACAACTACTGACACTAAGGATAAAAAAAGTAAAGAGAAATACAAAAGAGAAACCCTATTGGCCAGACACTTCTACAATGCGAAACATAATGTCTCCCAAATAAGATGGCAGGTTTTTAGAAGTTATATATAAAAATGCAGGTGTTGATTTTAAAAAATCATTATTGAGGAGAGAAGCTTATTGGATCTGGCGTCTGAAAACACTTTCGCCTAAAGGCCTCAATGAAGATTTTAACTTGACATGCTTTTTGTAATATATGTGGTTTTGTAGGTTTTAGATATTTATACACTATTTAATAATTTATACAATCACCCTTTTCCCTTTACAGATGAAGTTTCATGATAGCCCAGTTACACATGAGAGGTGTTAAGATATTCCAAATATTTGAGCTAAAGTAAACGCAACCAGGGGCAGTGAGTAAAAAATGTTTTTTATTAATTGAAGAAATATATGTTTATTTACAACATTATTTAAAACATGATTTATACTGATATGCATTGGACTTGAATGAACTTAATGAGTTAATTGCATAAATGGCACTAATGAGATGTTACACAGATGAGATGGGAGGAGCTAAGGGTATAAAAATATAGCACTGTGCACTTTGTGAATTTATCCTGAAGAAGGGAGGCTGTGTTCCCCCCGAAACGTTGATTGTTGGTGGCATTAATAAAAGGGGCACAATCCCCGACTGCAATATTGGTGTGTGTGGACCGTTTTTCAAAACTACAAAGCGGTAAGGAGACCTGGCAAGGTCAACGGAGGACCAGCACCACTACGCAGTAAAGTGGAAGTAGGTGTGCGGTAATAGAAAATCATATTGTACCTCCACTACTCAGACCAGCACACGTTTTCTGCTTAAGGGTTAATACCCGTATTTAATGTCAAGCCAAAAGGTTACAACATTTCGGGGGCGTACCCCTTCCTCCTCACTCAGCACTCCTATTATAAAGCTTTTAGGAAAAATCAGATTGAAAGGAAAATGTCTGTATTTAGTAAAAATAGACACTTTTAGTTACATAATACATAAGCTGCGCCCCACCAAGGCAGTGTCCATGCATCAGTCCTAAATAATTGAAAAGAGTATTGTCTTTGGGAGGAGAAAGACCATACCTGCATTCTTTGATTTTGTATATTTTATAGGGGAAATTATCCGTGGCAGTCGGCAAAAGACAGGACCGGACAATGGGGTAGGCGTCAGAGCAGGTACATGCCTGGCGCCCCCCCAGCTTTGCGCCCTAGGCACGTGCCTACTCTGCCTACCCCTAGTTCCGGCTCTGAGTGTAATCATGTCCCCTCGCATGCACCTTTTTTCCAAAGAAAACAACCCCAACCTTGACAGTCTACCCTCATAATTTAAGTCTTCCATCCTTCTAACCAATTTAGTTGCACTTAGTCTCTGCACTCTCTCCAGCTCATTTATATCCCTCTGAAGGACTTGAGTCCAAAACTGCACTGCATACTCCAGATGAGGCCTTACCAGGGACCTATAAAGAGGCATAATTATGTTTTCATCCCTTGAGTTAATGCCCTTTTTTTATGCAAGACAGAACTTTATTTGCTTTAGTAGCCACAGAATGACACTGCCCGGAATTAGACAACTTGTTATCTACAAAAACACCTTAGATCCTTCTCATTTAAGGAAACTTGGCATTTTTGCCAATGTGCATAACCTTGCATTTATCAACATTGAACCTCATTTTCCAGTTTGCATGGACACTGCCTTGGTGGGGCGCATCAGCTTATGTATACTTTGTACAAACGATGTAACTAAAAGTGTCTCTTTTTACTAAATACAGACATTTTCCTTTCAATTTGTTTTTTCCTAAAAGCTATATAATAGGTGTGCTGGGTTAATCTGTTTTGTTCAATATATATATATATATATGATTCCGTAGGTACCTGTCCACGTTATCCACTTTTTGGGTGCTTGGTCAATTAATTATATATAAAAGTTCAAGATGGACCAGCGCAACCAGTTACGTCAATTAGCAAGTTTTATTGCAACATCACTGTGCATCCAATGTGGGCCGAAAGACAGGCAGAATTCAAGTGGCAGATAATTAAAATGAAATTATACTGGAAATATGTTTTATATCATTGCCTACCTTAAAAGGGGCCATAAGGAGTCAGAACAACCTTTATGGGGTCCAGCTTCACAAAAGTACTCGATGCCCAGAAAGAATACATACTGGGTCCCCTGCAGAACAGCAGTCATAGGCTGGAAGTAGAACAAAATGACCATGGTAATGAAAGAAGGTGACATCTTCTTGATTATAAAAACTGATTTTACCCATTGTGCAGAAAGTCAGTGCTATAATCCCAGCAGATGCTGAAGGGCCAAAGGTTAGATCAGAGGTCCCCAACCTTTTTAAACCAAGAGCCACATTCCAATGTAAAAAGAGTTGGGGAGCAACACAAGCATGAAAAAGTTACTGGGGTGCCACATAAGGGCTGTGATTGCCTATTTGGTAGTCCCTATGTGGACTGACAGCCTACATGAGGCTCTGTTTGGCAGTACATCTGGTTTTTATGCAACCAAAACTTACCTTCTAGTCAGGAATTTAAAAATAATCACCTGCTTTGAGGCAATTGGGAGCAACATCCAAGGGGTTGGTGAGCAGCATGTTGCTCATGAGCCACTGGTTGAGGATCACTGGGCTATGTAGAACTAGTCTATAAAACTAATTGAATGCTGGTTTTGCTCCAGAGCCCTAACACTAGTAAAGGCAGCTCTGACAATGGAAGTCTTTCATTTCATTTTGATAATGGGATTCTGTTCATCAGATGCAATGAAGCAAGCTGAATGCTGAGTTTTGCAAAACCCACCATAGGTCATTAATTTAGAAATGTTTTCCAAATATGTTGAAGGAACAATTGTCTGCTAATAATGTGTTCCCTTGACCTTTCTTCCTGTGAGCAGTTTTGCAACTGATGACATTTTTGGTAAATCCACACTACAATTTTGCCATTGGTCTGTTTTTGCCATAACAAAACTTGGTCTGCTGCAGCAGAGAAAAAAAAAATGCAGATGTTATAACTAAGCACCCATTGCCTTCTACATCAACATAGGAGAAATGTGGTTCTTTAACAAAGTAGGGCATTGTTAATGTTTTTGCAGAATTCATCTTTCCCAATGCATTTAAGTGGAATTCTGCAGTTACATGACACTAAATGCTTTAAGTTTGATCATCACTGTTGATGAAAGAGGCAGGATCATTGTGGTACACATGTCAGATATAGAAAGATGAATCTTGGGCTCAAATATTGTGTCTGCTGCTAGTATTGGCCCCATTGAGGTATGCTGGATGTATAAAAATATATCAAGGTTTTATTTATCTCCCATCTTGTGGTTATAGATCTATATGAGTTCCATATGAGTTGAAGTACCAGTGGCAATCTCAGAATAAAACTCCTCACTGCATTATTCTTTTATTGGCAAAGCTACAATCAGAATCAGAGAGCTACAATCAGAGAGATATAAGTTGTTTTTCTCCCTTCATCCCTTACTCCCTAAGTTTTTCTAGGATTATTAAAGTGGACCTGTCACCCAGACACAAAAATCTGTATAAGAAAAGTCCTTTTCAAATTAAACATGAAATCCAATTTCTATTTTTGATTAAAGCATTCATAGCTGTTGTAAACTCATTTAAAAATCTCAGCTGTCAATCAAATATTGTCTGCCACTCCTCTATGCCATGGGCATAGAGGCGGGGCAGACAATTACTTTCACTTTCCATTCAGCACTTCCTAGATGTCACTGCTCTCAACATATTCCCCTGTTCTCTTTACCATTTAATTGTGTAGCCAGGGCATGGGGAAGGACGTGGGGTCCCGCATTCTGGTGCACAAACAAGATTCTGACATGATGCAAGTCTTGCCTTAATAACAGTGTCCACAAAATGGCTGCTGCCCTCTAGTTATAATTTTGAAATTCCAAACTGAAGGAAGCAAGATTCAAATAATTTATACAGTGTAATTAAATTTAATTTTGCTTGACTAATGTAATAAAATAGGATTTTGAATATTTTTTTTGGGTGACGGGTCCCCTTTAAGGTATGAACTCGTCAAATTTGAAATAACATTTTAAATAAACATGAGTGACCACCCCTTTTTTCCAAACCAATTTTACTTTCTTAGTGATTTTTTTGGTTACTGGTTTTATGGAAATATTTGGTGGTGGGGTTGTTTTGTCTTGAATGACTGGAGCAGAGGCGGGCCAAGCAAGCCGGGTGCCCTATTCAAGTCAGCCAGTCAGCTTGCCCCCTCCTTTCCCCCCATCACGTGCGCATGCGTAGTAAAGCCGTTCCTGGCACGCATTCGCACTAATTCCACTCGCGTGTGCATGTGCGATAACACCGCTAGAGCATGAACCGCAAGGCCACTCGAGTGCGCATGTGCTGGGAGCATATCGCAAGCAGAGTTCCAGGTGGTCTAGGGGTAGGCAGATGAGGCAGCTTCCCAGCGACCCCCAATCATTGTGCCCGAGGCAGCTGCCTCTTCTGCCTGCCCCTAGTTCCGGCCCTGGACAGGAGGCTGATTACACACTACAGACCTTATAAGTCAAGCCTTATTTGTGGTCAAGTTGAGAGCCAAAATCATAGTTACTTCAGCCCTACCACCAGAAGGATTAATGTAATATAGAAAAAACAGTAGGCAGGGTCAGACTGGGCCCCACACCTAATTCGCCCTGCCGACTCAGACCCACTCCCTGGCTCAAACTATGGACATTTCAACTGTCCTCCCTCCAATTGTGGCTGCAATGGAAGTACAAGGTCAGCACAGAGGTGATGAGACTGTGAGAGAGAGGTTTGTTAAGGAATAGGGTATTTTGGAGGACTTCACGACTGGGGCGGGGGGCCTGTGGGGGTGCAGGCCTGGTGGGCCTTGGACTCCCAGTCCAACATTAGCAGTAGAAACAAAAGAAGTCTCAGTAGCAGGACTTCATTGCTTGCAAATGTGCATTTAAAGAGACGTTTTGTGTAAAAAATAAGAACGTACCAAAAATGTGTTGTACTCATTTAGATATAGAAGAATTGTGCTAGCAGGACCTGATAGGGAACTGAAGCCTGTCTTTACTTATGTGACTGCAGGGCTGTGATTGACTGTCCCCCACCCACTGTGCTTTTGGCAGGGACCATTAGGGACCATGTCCACCCCTCATTTGAAACACAGACAGGGACCAGTGAACATATAGGGAGCTCCAATAAAGGGGTGATTTTTAAAGATAATATCTATTTTTAGCAGTATGTAAAAGCAACACCATATATTACTTATAATTGCTTACAAAATTAGGTTTTTTTTCATTTATCCTATATGTCTCCTTTAAACATGAATTAAGTCCTGCTGCTGATCCTGCTTTTGCTCCTTCTTCTTCTTCTACTATCAGGGCCGGATTTCTTCCCCGCCCGCCCCTAGGCCGCGCGGTCCGACCAGGCGGCCGCAGCGGTCCTATCGCCCGCCTTCCCAGCGCGCCGGCGAAAAAACGCCGGCGCAGCTGGTGTAGTTGAATGGGGACGCGAACATCCCCATAATGCGGCTGGGCGGCATGCCACCCCTATTTTTTGCCGCCCTAGGCCCGGGCCTATGCGGCCTTGCCGCAAATCCGGGCCTGTCTACTATACAATCACCCTATCAAGATGGTAAGGGACCAATATTTTAAGGTGGTACTGTGTGACTAGGGTTGCCACCTTTTCTGGAAAAAAAATACCGGCCTTTCTATATATTTATCTTTTTTCCCTATTTATAACATTGTGATCAGCCATCATTTTTACCGGCCAGGTGGCAACCCTATGTGTGACTGAGCCCATAGAGCACACAGCAAATACATACTCACACCACTCCATTCAGCAAACCCAACCAGAATACTAGAGAAAAGAGTAATATTAATGGCTTGGGGTTTAGGGTCTGACTGAGCCAGGGGGAAACTAGCCCTCGCGGGCCCCAGGTCAGACCTGCTCCCTGCTTTTCACTGTGGTATCTTGGCCTTTTTCCAGGGGGCGTGGGAGGCATTGGGTCTACCCATTTATCTGTATAGAATCTTTTAAAAAGAGATGCTGAATGGACCAATAGACCAGTACCACTTGCTACTATTTCAAAAGAATTCCCACTGTTAAAGAGCACTGCTCTCATATTTCTCTTGCTGTCCATACAAATTATAATTCAAGGACAACACTTTATGTCACTTAAATTCTGTGCAGTTTTAAAAATCATGGACAAAACGAAATCATTGTCAATAGGAGGTTCAGTATCCTCTGCCCTGTAAACAGCTGTACATTATCATATGGATTTTCATATGTATTTTTGTTATATTATATATTATTTAGGACAATCTGCTATAAAAAGATGTATCAGGTGCGTGAGGAGCAGGTTGGCTCCGCCTGTTGTACGTAAAGTTCGGCACTATTTTTCCTCCTGTGCCGGAGGAAGGATACAGTAAGAGGGAAGCGTGTACATAAGCGCGTACTGGATGCCTGCAAAGAACAGTGTGTTGTAGAGGTTGGTAAAGGGATAGGAGGCTGCTCACACACACCCAGCACGCGCATTCAGCATGTCTGACAAGGGGGAGCTGATGGAGGAGATCATGGAGGCCAAAGTAATGTGGTACCCGGACTCCAAGAAGATCACCCAGATGGATCAGTTCAGGAACAGGGTGAATAGGAATCTGGGGCTCCGCCTGGGTGAGTGGCACAGGGATGCGGGTGCCTCCAGGGAAGGATACACAGTGTCAGATGGGATTGCAGCACTGTTATGTGCCTTTATACACGTGGGCAAGCACAGTTGGGAACATGTACACAGGAGTTCTTACACTAGCCAGTCCAACAGTGATGGAGGGAGTTGCAGCATATATAGTGGAGCTTAGGGAATATCAGGTTGCAGTAAGGCAACAGAGTATGGGCAGGGCAGATGCAGAACCCTGGAGTAGAATTAGGAGATTGCATAAAGGGCTTTTGCCCAGGGACCCAGCATCTTTTGGATCTTTGGGGTGAATGGGAAGAATGTAGATAACATGAATTAGGTATATTATAATATAGTGCAACAGTGTTTAGATATGTTAGAATATACTTCAGGATGTTAGGCATCCAACCATTGTTGAACTGAAACTTTTTACATCCTTCTGACAAAGGAAAGCTGTTTGGGAGTTATAGTTTAACAACAGCAGGAAGTGCTGCAGGTTAGTTGTCCCTGATAACTCCTCTCTTACTTTGGTTCTGCATAGTTTCTGATTTGGCAAAACAATGTGCTGGAAATGTGAGAGTGGTTCTCAGCTTGTGTGTCTGTGACAGCTGCAGTCCCTAATGTCACCAACAACAAGGACACAGCCCAGCACTGTGGGTCATGGGAGAGCAAGGCTAACATGTAGAAGCATGTCTGAAGAATAATGACATAACTGATTTCTACAGCCCTCCTGATATACATAGAAGTACAGCTCAAAGATTCCACAAGCAACCAGAGCTTGGCTAGGCATGCTGGGATTTGCAGTTCAGTCACAGATGATAGACTGCAGGTTTCCAGTTGCTGATAATATGCCATGCCAGACCTACTTAGTGACTATTCTTAGAATAATGTAATTGTGCTTAAACCACCCCACCCTGTATGTAGGTAATAGTGAGAGCAGCCACTGAATCATCATTCTGTTGCTCCACGAAGGAGCTTGTCATTTGCTGCTGACGTGCAGCTCCGCTTGTCACTGACTGGAGAGGTATTTCAGCTGCAGCTGGAGTGAAAACATCCTATACTTCCCCTGTGTAATTAGATCTCATTCATAAGAGGCTGTTCTATCTGTTGTGATAATAAACAGCTAACAGCACGGTGACAATAAAGCCAGATTTCAAAATTAAATAGAAAAAAATAGTTTGCTCTTTTGAAAAATTGATTTTAGTACAGAAGTCTGTTGGATCAGAGGCATTTTTTTTTAAAGAAAAATTGTTTTCCTGTGACAGTATCCCTTTAACAATCTGCTTTGCAACGGCAATTTGTCTTAAAGGGGTTGTTCACCTTTGAGTGTGATGTAGGGAGTGATATTCTGAGACAATTTGCAATTGGTTTTCATTTTTTATTATGTGTGGCTTTTGCGTTATTTCGCTTTTTATTCAGCAGCTCTCCAGTTTGCAGTTTCAGTAATCTCGTTGCTAGGGTCCAAACAACCATAGCAACCATGCACTGATTCGAATAAGAGACTGGAATATGAATAGGCGAGTGCCAAATAGAAATATGATTAATAAAAAGTAACCATGACAATACATTTGTATGCTAATAGAGCATATGTTTTAGATGGGGTCAGTGACCCCTCATTTGAAAACTGTAGTGTAAATAGTCGGAAGAAGAAGGCAACTAATTCAAAGACGATGAAAAATGAATAATGAAGACCAACTGAAAAGTTGCTTACATTTTGCCACTCTATAACATACTAAAAGTTAACCGAGAGGTGAACCTCCCCTTTAACCATTGACAGATATTGTTTTGCCCCCATTTGCTACCCTTCAGCTTCCAGTGGCTGAATATTACAGACTCCCAATAACTCTATTAGATAACGCCTGCCATTTAGTAAGTAGGAAGATTATCCTTCTGTAACAAGATAATGTTACCACTAATAGCGCTTTTATTAAAAGTCTCTTACTGCTCACAAACCTTTGCACTAAAATCTCGTAAGTGCTTGGGACAGGCTGCATTCTAAGAGCAGAATAATATATACCTTAATGACTTTCTTTACAATTTGAACATGTGAAGAGCTATTCATTTAGTGAGGTCACAAAACAAGTGAATCTTGCTCCGTTATGCCCTCAAGCCAAATGATCAGATCATAGCACTGTCTAAGCTGTCAGGACGAGGAGCTAATACAGGCCCAACTGGATTTTTTTAACCCGTCTGATTGCTTTTTGGTTGATTATTATTCGGCCTGTCAGCAGCTTTTAGTTGTCTGTGTATGGCCACTGTAATACAGTGATCAGCAGGTATTCTACCCTATCAGCCAATGGTAGGCTGGAGTATCACAATACTCTTATCTGCTCTGTGTTTACAATAGGAGCTCAAAACATATGGCCCAATTCAGCTGAAACAAAAACTACCCCCTCATCTCCGGTGTAGGTTATTTCCACTTATTAGGCTAAAACACACTCAGAGGTGCAGAAACTTAAGACATTGCATTTCGAGCGGATATTTCGCAAGTATGAGCAGGGGTTAGGGGCTGAAATCAGCCTGCGGACTTTAGCAGGTTGATTTCAACCCCTTCTAGCTTTAGCCTTTAAATGGGGGGCACTCTCCAATTCATATTCCCATCTCTCATTCAAACCACTACCTGGTAAATAGCGTAAATAAGACCATAGAAACCAGATAGCTGCTAAACAAAAAGCTAAATAACTGAAAACTTGGGTTGCCATCTCACCCCTTTAAAACAAACACATATGGAATCCACAGCCTGCATGGCTAATTAGCACTTTATTTAGATGCATGGCTGCACATAAGGGCTCAAACGCAGGTTGAGACGCAACATGCTGCATTTTTCCTGCGTTCGGCGCCTAAACGCGCCTGTGTGAGTACAGCCCCATTGAAAAGAACTTAATGCGTCTATTCCTGCGCTCCCCTGTGGCTGAACGCAGAAAAACGGAGCGCAGCTTCAACCGCTCGTCAGTAAGAGCCCGTAATCAGTTCAGTCTGCAGCCTACATCTAAATGAATTGCTAATTAACCATGCAGGCTGTGGATTCCATATGTGTTTGGGTTTTAATGGAGTGTGGTGGCAACCCTACTGAAAACCCATAAGAAAATGACAGCTGATTGCAAAATGTGTCTACACCATTCTAAAAGTTAATATAAAGGTGAACTACCCATTTAAAAGGATAACTTTTATTACACTTATATAAATTTTACATTTTAGAACTTGTATCAAAGGGATATCCCCAATACATTGGGATTTGGTTGAAATTTAGTCCCAATCTCCCTCCCAGTGCAAAGCATCATTGACAAGCATCATTGGAGGCACTTCCTCCCTCTCACTCCTGGCTACCCTGGACAGGATAAATAAGTTAAAGTTTATTTTTCTGAGGGACTGAACTGATGTGAGTGTGCACCAGCATCAGTTTCAGTGACACCTCTGTATTGCACTGTACCACTATTAAATGGTTGTATGCCTAGATAACATGCTATCTTTATTATTGCACAGCCCTGCAATAAACCGTGCTACCTGACTTTCTAGTATCGCTATAAAATGGAATATGTGTCCTTAGAAAGGTGATTGCGTTGTGTCCTAAGTACCAGCAGGAGGGAGTGCCGAGACATTAAATGAGAGGGCATTGCAGGACGTACGAGGAGGAGAGAGTGTTTGGGCTCTTGCCAATAGGAACAGTGACACGCCTGTTTATTTTCCTACTTTCACGCAGCAAATCCAGCGTGGCTGATGAGCAATGTGTTGCTGTATATTAAAGCTGACCTTTTACTAGGCAAATAGTTGACTGAAGTTCTAAAGTAAATATGAAAAGGCCTATAATATGTGCCCTAGTTTGTTTAACATCCATGACGTTTAAAGGAACAGTTCAGTGTAAAAATAAAAACTGGTGTAAATAGAAGGCTGGAGTGACTGGATGTCTAACATAATAGCCAGAACCCAACTTCTTGCTTTTCAGCTCTCTAAATCTGAGTTAGTCATTGACTTGAAGGGGGCACATGGGACATAATTGTTCAGTGAGTTTGCAATTGATCCTTAGCATTCAGCTCAGATTCAAAAGCAACATTTATGGCCCATGTGGCCCCCCTCAAGTCACTGATTGGTTACTGCCTGCTAACCAATTGGTGGAAACCAAGAGAGCTGAAAAGCAGGAAGTAGTGTTCTGGCTATTAAGTTACACATCCAGTCACTCCAGCCTTTATATATTATATTTTTGGCTAACTAACTATATTGAAAACATTTTGTTTATTTTGCACAGCCTATTTACCCAGTTTTTATTTTAACACTGAACAATTCCTTTAAGGCCTAGTGTTTTCCCCGGCACTGATCTGCTCCTTGTATTACGAAAACGAATGGATGAGTATTAAAACATGATAATGACATTATTTGTTTATTCTATTTGGTGATATCTCAAGCAAGGACCCTCTGGAATCTGTGATACAGAGCAGGTGACTAAACATTTAGACTCAAGTATTTGGGTACAACTCCCAGCATCCTTTACTAGCCTCTGCACTTTTGCTTGTGTCCCTAGTTCAGAATAATCATATGGAGTGAGCGACCCTCCCCGGAATGTTGGGATGCAGAGTTAACTAAAGGCTACTTAATCAGAGCTTGATATTGATTTATGGTAAAGAAAGGTGCAGAATTGTGCATGTCACTACTCGGATGATGGCAAATATAGTTTCTGTAGTTACATACCAAAATTAAATGCACAGTATCCTGTGCACCTCACATTTTTAGGAACAATAACAATTAAATTAAAAGTATTATTTAAAAGAAAACACAATACTGGCAATAGAGTGTTCGCAACAAATAAACCATATATATGTGTTTTTTTTTTTATTACAGCCAATTACAATGAACTGTACCAGTGGTCTGTGGAGTTTTATCCGGAATTTTGGGCAGAGTTTTGGGACTTCAGTGGAATTGTGCACTCTAAAACATACAATGAGGTACATTATTCATCTGTTCATTTTTCTACAAGGGCAAGTGATTCCTGATTGGAAACACCCGGGGAGTGGTTATTGGAAGTTTTCAGTTCATGAACCATTTGGTGGTAGGTTCCTTGGGCAGGACCCTTCTAAATTCATAACAAGTTTACAAATATAGGAAAGTAGTGAACTATTAGATATTTAACCATTCCAGGAATATTTTGGACAACAACTAAATTTTTACAGGACACTCCGTAACAGGTTTTAAATTGTGTAAAAAAGTGAATTGATGCAAGAAGCTATTGTGACCTAATTGTAATTTGATATATATCATTTATTGGTAACTCCCTCTTTTCAGCCTATGCCTAACCAAAATGGTCTACCCCAATAGTATATATGTAACATAACAAAATCAAAACCATGCATTAACATTTTCTAGCTGCCCTGATTTATGGCACAGGATGCTCTTTAGAATGGTTCATTTAGCAGTCACTGCACTGCACACGTTTATATTAATCTAGCAAACCTACTAGTTCAATGTTAGGATGAATCTAATTATATAAGCATATAGTGTGCAACATTTTATAGAGCCATCGATAATTGTGGGGTTCCATATTTTTATTGGTAATTTTTTTGGTCATTGTATTCTGCAGGTAATTGATAGATCGAAAGGAATCGCAGATGTACCAGAGTGGTTTAAAGGGAGTCGCCTGAACTATGCAGAAAATCTCCTCAAACACAAGGAAAATGATAAAATTGCTTTGTATGCAGCAAGTGAGTATTTGTTAGACTGGACAGATCCTTGACCCTGTATCATTGCAGATGAGCACAGATATTTACATGGCATTAGCAAAGAATAAATTAGTTATTAAAATAAGGCTTCATGGAATGGGCATCGACCAATCCCCCCCCCTTCCTTTTTTCAATGGACATTATAGGGCTCATTAACTATGGCCCCAGGTAGAAGTGCAAGAGCGTGTCCTAACTGTTCATATAGAGGGCACTGCCCAAGGATTTAACTGTTCTCTACACTTAGCAGATTGTTCAGGGTTGGTGGGTGCAGGCCACCTCTGTCCTCTGCTTATTAACTTGCATATTTGCCTGTACATCATTCTTGGGGCAGTCACAGGTTCCTGTGCTTTGAAACAGAGCACAGTGACATGTGGCAATGATCAATTATAACTCTAAAGAAGCAGTATGCCCCCTTGTCCAGCATGAGTGCACAGGGCTTGTGCAAGACATACTTTGTTTTGTTATTTCTTGAGCTAAACAGGCAAAATAGCATATTAAACTGCTCTGTGTTTGATCCTTGCAGATTATTCGATTACTAGTGTACAACTAGTGTTCATCCTTTGTGTTTTGGAAGCAGGAGCCCATTATGCAGGGCCATTATCTGTGAATTTGGAATCTTGAAACATGAAGTAGTTGAAATGATCCCATATTTTCCTTTATTTGTAGCTAAAAATATCACTATTTCTAGAATTCTGCCAGATATTGAAAATAGAGAATAAGTTACTCAAACTGGGAATTGGGAATTTTAATTTCTGTTTGTTACTGGATCTTTAGTCCAGTCATATGTACAGGTATGGGACCTGTTATCCAAAATGCTTGGAACCTGGTGTTTTCCCGGATAAGGGATCTTTCTGTAATTTGGATCTTCATAAATTGGATCTTCATAAGAAGATCATGTAAATATTAAATAAACCCAATAGGCTGGTTTTGATCCAATAAGGATTAATTATATCTTAGTTGGGATCAAGTACAAGGTACTGTTTTATTATTAAAGAGAAAAAGGAAATAATTTTAAAAAATTTGGATTATTTGATTATAATGGAGTATATGAGAAACAGCCTTTCCGTAATTTGGAACTTTCTGGATAATGGGTTTGCAGATAACGACTCCCATGCCTGTATTTGTAATACATACCACGATTTTTTGCATTGCCTTCAGAATCAATCTTTATATTTTATTTATTATCATTCTTTCTCCTAAAGTCACCTATGAGCCCAGTGTCAGACTGGGGGGCCCGGGGCCCACCGGGACTGCTGTCCAGGGCCCCCCGCCCCCCTTGCTGCTCCGTGCGCTGCCTTCCTACTGTTCCGTGCTGGCGCACATGCGCAGACGGCGTGGGGCTCTGGCTTTTTTTTTATTTTTTAAAAATACCACGATTGGTCTGGCCCGGTGGGGGCCCATGATGGGTCGGGTCCACCGGGTTTTTTCCCGGTCTCCCACCGGGCCAGTCCGACCCTGTATGAGCCTTAAGACCCCCATACACGGGCCGAGAAAAGCTGCCAACAGACCAAGTCGTCAGCTTATCGGCCGAGTGTGGGGCCATCCGACGGCGTCGTCGATCGATATCTGTTCGAAAGTCGGCTAGATGCCGATCGGGCAGGTTAAAAAATCCTGTCGGATCGCTGCCGCATCTTTCCTAGGGCCAATGATTGGATCAGCCCGATATTACCCACTTCAATGTGGGCATATCGGGGAGAGCTCCGCTCGTTTGGCGACATTGTGTATGGCCACCTTTAGTCATGTATTAAAGTCCCCTAACAAAAGGATGGAAACAAATAACCTAGTAGCATAGGGTGTTGTTTTTTGTGGCTTTATTTATTACCATTTCTGAAAGTCAAATTAGCATCTACTTTGGTAAGTCAGTAACAAGTTGCAGTCCCCCCTGCTTTTGTGTTCCAGAAAGTGGAGGTAATAATTGCATTAGTGTTTGATTCACTTGGCACAAGTCAGTTGTAGCTATTGACTTGCCTGCTACGGGAACCCTGTCATTATTGCTAGGTTGAGTATTATGCTAATTCCCAGGTTCCCTTGTGTCAGTGTGTACACACTGTAGAAACGAAAGAGGTGCATTAGTATGCAAGTACCTTTCTGAGTAGCATTAATGTTTTGCATCCATCTTATTGTGTGTGCTTGCATTCGTAAATTAACCCTCTTTGCTGGCACTTTAAAGGAGAAGGAAGGGGTGTATTTACTTGAGGGTGCCAAAAGTTATGCACCCCTAAGTGATTGTATTTACTTACCTGAACCCCCACATTTATTATTTGTGGTCCCACCAATTTATAATGCATTTTCAATGGATGCATTTCCCTGATTTTAATTTTTTTCCTAGATTTTATATAAAAATGTTGTCCTGATGTACCCAAAAATTGCTGTTTGTCCTCTGTGAATGTTATTATTAGTGAAATAGAGGTTTAAAATACTAACCAGATGTACATTTTGCCATTGTTCTGCCTGTAAATGGTTAATTGCAAATAGTTTGCCCCTCCTACAGTTATGTACCAATCACTTATTGCTGTAGGTTGTGTATGTGGCCTTGCACATGCCCCCCATAGTGCAACATTAATGCTGTTATTAACACAGTATTAACAGTATTAACTGACTTGTGTTTTTATATCCTTTTGTCCTTTATATCCTTTCAATACTTGAAGAAAAGCTGCTTTAACAAATTTCCCTGACTTTACATTTTCCTGAATTTGACATAATTTTTTATTGGTCCCCTGAAAAACGTATGGGTTTCTACTGCATTTATTTCAGAATACTGGCCTTTCAACGGTAATCACCTTTCCCCCAGATATAATGCTGAGGAGTGAGCATTGTATTATTGTGTTTGCTGAGTGGCACATTCTCACGTACTAAGTTATTTTCTAATTTCTCACCATTCAGGAGTATGTAAAGCTATTCTTGACCAACTTGTTTTTGCAGGGGAAGGGAAAGAGAACATAGAGAAAGTGACATTTGGAGAGCTGAGACGGGATGTTGCTCTATTTGCAGCGGCGATGAGGAAAATGGGCATCAAAGCAGGAGACCGGGTTGTAGGTAAATATATATTCTCAGCTATGGTCTCTTACAGAATGAAATATAAAAACAAGAACAGCACACAGACCTGTTCAATATCTACCCGAAGTTTTCTCTTTTTATGGTAATGTTAAATTTTATTACAAGTGTTCTGTCATTCAAGCTTTTTCCAGCGTGGTGGACTGGCAACAAAATGCTTAGAATTACATAGTAACATAGTAAGCTAGGTTGAAAAACGACACACATCCAAAGTTCAGCCTTTCAGGTCTATATATAACCTACCTAACTGCTCGTTGATTCAGAGGAAGGCAAAAAAACCCATTTGAAGCCTCTCCAATTTGCCTCAGAGGGGGAAAAAATTTCTTACTGACTCCAAAATGGCAATCAGACTAGTCCATGGATCAGCTTGTACTATGAGCTATCTTCCATAACCCTGTATTCCCTCACTTGCTAAAAAAAACATCCAACCCCTTCTTAAATCTTTCTAATGTATCAGCCTATACGACTGATTCATGGAGAAATTTCCATATCTTCACAGCTCTCACTGTAAAAAAAAAACCCTTCAGAATATTTAGACGGAACCTCCTTTCTTCTAATCGGAATGGGTGGCCTTGCGTCAGCTGGAAAGACCTAATGGTAAATAAAGCATTAGAGAGATTATTATATGATCTCCTTATATATTAATACATAGTTATCTTATCACCCATTAAGCACCTCTTCTCTAGATCTCGAGATCAGGACAGTGAGCATGTGTAGCAGCCCTGACCAAGGAGTTGGTGGGGGACGCGCTGAGAATTTATTCCCACTATCATTTCAATTACTTCCTCCTGGTTTGTAGCATAAGAACAAAGAAGAATGGAATAAAGGTGTTGACTTTCACTTTCTTATAGGTTATCTTCCAAACTGCATTCAGACAGTTGAAGCAACGTTGGCAGCAGCGAGCATAGGAGCAATTTGGAGTGCCACGTCTCCCGACTTTGGCATCCCTGTAAGTGAACTGAGCATTCCTGTTTTCACTCAGTGCTTTACTTGCTTACTGGCAGTCATCCCACTCATGTATTCCCTATCCATACACCTCTCTCACTATTTCCTCTATTGCTTAATAACTCCTCCATATGCCTTTACTGGTGTTTCAGAAGGTGCAAAGCTCTCTCCTCCATAACTGATATTACAAAGATTTATTTCTCAGTACTCATCTCGCTTGTACCTGAGCATGGCTGGTGCCATTGTCTGTAAATTGGCTTTTTATACCAGTTACTGTATGAGGCCCCTTGTATTCAGACTTGCACCAGTTTGTTATATAGTGTGCTGCATGGCTTTACTTTTTGAAGCAAAATAATGAAGGAGAATGAAGTTATAGTAGATTAGACTCCTGTAAAACCCTAAATACTGTATATTTACTGTAGTATGGCTACATCCATGCCTGGAATAGAATGGCAGACAACAGGATAGTTTTTGGCTCTTTCCTTTTTATAGACTGTAAACCTTTGAAGTATGACACCTCTGTATTAGACCCCTTTTTCTTGGAGACTTTTGAGTGTATGGTTTATTTAAACCCAAATAAATCAGCCCATAAAACAAATGAATATCAAATTAAATAATCTTATCTGGCCTAAAGGCCTATTCAATTTTTGGGCCTAATTGTTTTCATTTTTCACTGATACTATAATGAGACTCTGGGAAAGAAATTCAAGTATTCTTACATGTTGTTAGTTTCTCATGTCGTGGGGTTTGTGCTCTGATAAACCTCAGTCGCTCTTTAGGGCTACACTGCAAAATGGGAACCCCCCTCCCATTCTCAACCCAGCAGTTTATCAGCAGATCAGTGGGAAAGCAATCAATTAACAGTTCCCTGGTACATATGAGAATAGCACTCAATAGTAAAAATCCAAGTCCCACTGCAGTAGTAGAAACAATAGCTTATCTGATAGCAGTTCCATTGTGAAGTACTGGCTCTTTTTGCAAGCCATGTATCTGGCACAAATGACCTGAGATGGCTGCCTACGCACCAATATTACAACTAGAATAAAATACACTTGTTGGTTCAGGAATACAATTTTATATGGTACAGTGAATTTCATTGTCATGTAAATAGTGTTATTAAAAAATAAAAATGACACCATTGAAATCAAGACAGAATCCCTTTAAAGGAAAAGGAAAGCTACAGAAGCAAGTTATTGCCAATAGATTAGCCACAATAGTTCAAGCTATAACACTATATTTATTCTGTAGATTGCTTTACCATACCTGAGTAAACGGCTCTACAACTTCCTTCTGTTTGTTTAGGATAGCAGCTGCTATATTAGCTTGGTGTGACATAACTTCCTGCCTGAGTCTCTCACTGCTTGCTCATAGTTCTGGGCTTAGATTACAGCAGGGAGGGAGAAGGGAGGGGGAAAGGGAGAGGGGAACAAACTGAGCATGCTCAAGCCTGTGCCTGTATGTTTACGATGAAAGAAGGAAGTCTGATACAGAAGCCCATGTGTACACAATAGAAATACTGTGTTTCTTTTGACAGAGGACTCAGAGCAGTATTACTTTGAGGGTTTACTGATCTATTTATATAGACATTTATGTTAAAGCTTGCTTAGTTTTAACCTTTCCTTCTCCTTTAACAATACATTTTTGGCAATTGACATATTTTCCACCCATATTTTCCGCGTCTGCCACTAGAGGACACTAAAGTTCCATTGTTCATCAATTCATTTTTAACCATGGAGACAAGCAAAGAAAATACATAAATTCTTCCTTACACAAATTACTTTTAAAACCTTTTTTTGCTTGGAAGGAGGGGTTAGGAGGTGCTAAAGCTGAAATTTCAGGACTTTATATTTCCTTCCAAAATGCTTGTACTGTAATTCTCATTGTTAGAAATCTATACTTTCCTATAATTCTCTTTCACAGAAGCTAATCATCTCTTCTGGACTGAACGGTTAGCAGATTGTTCCGCACTAATTCATCTGCTAGACTGAAATGACACTATAATATGCTCTGACTATTAAGCACTCCCATCTCTCTTCAACAAGCTACATTTCATGTTCTACACGCGTATTCATTCTATTGCGATCAAATAGCATCTGTATATTCATTTGATTTTTATATGCATATAATTCAATTTCCCCCAACAAATCACTCAGAATAAAACGATAGCACCCTGTGGCGCTTTTCACATAAGCAGCCATGATGAATCTTGGGTAATAATCACGGTGTGCCATACATTTGCCAATGCTACTGCAGGACAACATTGCATGTCTCTTGGATGTAGAGTGCCATGGTATTTTGTAGGGATGCACGAATCCACTATTTTGAATTCTGCCAAACCCACGAATACCGAACCAACTCCTAATTTGCATATGCAAATTAGGGGTGGGAAGGGGAAAACATTTTTTACTTACTTGTTTTGTGACAAAAAGTTGCACGATTTCCCTCAACGTCCCTAATTTGCATAGGCAAATAGGATTCAGATTAATTTCGGCCAGGCAGAAGAATTCGGCCGAATCCGAATCCTGCTGAAAAAGGCAGAATCCTGATTGAATCCTGGATTCGGTGCCTCCCTAGTATTTTGAAATAACACCCCTACAGCTTTCAAAATCTTTACTGTAACCATGTGTTTTGCCAGCCGCTAGTAGCTAATGTGCAGCACTGTGCATAGGAAGGGCATCCTGGAGCTGAGACATCAGTGGGCTGCTAAGTCAGGGAAAGATAAGAAATGTTGCAATAAACCAGCAGCTACTGCCTATGTGACCACAGATCCTCAGATGAAACTTGACACAAAGCCTCTATCATGAATAGCAGACTGTGTGTTTTAATTAGCTAATGTTCTATAGATGATTACATTTAAGAACAAATTGACAAATTCAGATCAATGGGAAAAGGTTATTTTATGTTTTTTTTGTGTGAAAAAATATCAGCAGGATTTAATTTGAGGCGAAAAACTTTTCTCCTAATTCAGTTCCAGTTTTTCCCACATAATTCAGTTTTTTATTTGATAAACTGGAGGGGAGAAGGCTCTCCATTGCATCTGGCTCTGGGAAAATCTGGAATTGAATTTGGACATAAGATTTTCTTATTAAATTGAATCTGGCCTAAAGTGTATAAATGTTTTTAATGAGAGAATTTGCAGCATTTGCAATGACATTTTTCGATAACTGTTAAATTTCTTGTACTAGCAACAAAAATCTGCTAAGGCAGGGATATGCACAATTTATATAACTGCAAGAAGTCAATTTTTATCTGGAAAGGATACAGTACTGCTCTGATTATTTTTGGTAAAATTGTTACCCATGCCTAATTATTTCCGAACCACAATGTATCCATTCCAAATGAAAACGGACTCCTTGCCGTTATGAAAGCATCTCATGTTAATGAAATGTTCGCTATTCGGTGATGCCAGTATAAAATATACAGCGGATTCATGCTTATTTTCCAGGTGGGTTTTTTTTTGTTCTTGTTTGCAGGGGGTATTGGACAGATTTTCACAAATTCACCCCAAATTAATCTTCTCTGTCGAATCTGTGATTTATAATGGGAAGGAACACTCTCATCTAGAGAAACTCCAGTGTGTAGTTAAAGGTACGGTGTGATCCTGTGCATATTGTCTATATTGTCATTGTCACAAGATATTTGTCTCAGTGCTGTATAACACTATAGGGGTTATTTATAGGGTTGCCACCTTTTCTCAAAGTTTTTACTGGCTAGTGGGGGGCGGGAACAAAAGGAGTGTCCAGTGATGTAAAAAGGGTGAGGGCCATGTACTGTGCCACAAAAAGGGGTGGAGCCACACCACGCGATGGCCAGAAGGTCAAAAAAAAGGTAAGTTCTAAGCGAATTGGGGACAGGCCAAGGTTTTTAAAGGGTATTGCAAATTTACCGGCAACGACATTGTCAGTAAATTTGTAATACCGGCCCTGGCCTTGGCAGATGTTTTACCGGCTAGGCCTGGTGGCAACCCAATTTAATTATAATGCTGAAGGAGGTGTAAAAAAGCTGCCATGTTTATCAGACTTTGAACACATAAGAATACAGAGCTGCATTGTATGCATCATGGTCAGGTGGGGGAGGCACTTAGGTGTCCCATATCATGCTCCCTACCCACCTTCCGACACGTATTCAGATGCACAAGGTGCCCAGGGAATATATAAATGAGGCTCCTTTGTGTCACATACTTGTGCAGTATTTCATTTTACTTTAGGTTTAATGGCATAATCAAAATTGCTGAGCCTCACAGTAGAATCATTTTGTGATTAGCTTTGCTTACAGTATATACACATTATAACCTGAGCATAAGTCATGACTCCAACCAGGTTTTATATACCCCAATGCTCCTCAGCAGCCACTGGGAATGACTTTTATTTGGTGGCTGAATATTGCTCATTGGCATCTCCAGACAAAATGCAACTTTGATGATGTGGTGTTAGTGATTGTATGAATCCATTTTAAATATCTCAGAATACCCATGTGTAAAGAGATGACTGCCAAACCCACTAAATGACCTCTATATCCCTTCTATATGCCCTGAACTGAATTGTATGTGTAAATAAAACTGTAAAATATTTAAAATGCATTTGTGTATTTCTTATCATTATAATTATATGTTCCTTTTTTCATAATCTAAAATTTGTTCTCATTCTTAGGGTTGCCAGACTTGAAAAAGGTGGTTGTGATTCCATACGTCTTACCGAAAGAAAACATAGATATCTCAAAGATCCCTAACAGGTATGATAGCAGAGTTTAGGGACACTGTGTTTACTAATAGGGATTATTAATGCATTAAATATTTACAAAGCTAAACTAATACTAACTACTACTCTAAGTAAGGTAGTAACCCTACATGGCCTTCTTAAAGGGAAAGTAACATCAAAAAATGAAAAGTGTTTTAAGGTAATGAAAATATATGAACTTCTGCTCTGCATTGTTAAAACTGTTATGTTTGGTTTATATTCTGTACATATTGTGGGATGCAGGGTGTTGTAGTTCTGCAGCAGTAACTGAACCAAAGGCTGTCTATCTGCGGCCCAGTGGCAGTACTGCATAACCATATTGTGAATGAGTTTAATAAAATGTAACTATATTGGTGCCCCCAATAACCAGGGGCATTTCGGGGGTCCTTTCTGCCTTGAGGCGGCCTTTCTGAAACTGCCCCCCTTGCACAGCATTGCTAGTGCGGAGAGCGAAATTGCCTGCTGCTGCCGTCTGAAGTGAGTTTCTGAACGTGCCTCATGTCAGCAGTGCCCCTGCCAATAACAATATTATTTTACATTTCAGGGCTGTCCAAGTGGCGGCCCGCGATCCCCACTTGTGTGGCCCCCACCTACCTGCTGTGTTTGCTTATATGTAAAATTTAAATAATATCAGTACAGAGATTAACTGGCCCCTGCATTGTTTAAACCTCAAATTCAGATTCACATCCCTTGTATTGTTCACACCTGTGATCCCCCTGTATTGTTCACACTTGTGACACCTCTATTGTTCACTCCCCTAATGCCCTGTACTGTTCACACCTGAGACTCAGACTGAAACTGCCCACATTGTTCACCTGTTCACACTTTATACAAAATGCTAATGGGGCACCAGCACTGTGTCACTGTATGTAGTACATATGAGACTGGTCCTGATAGGTTTCCCTGTCTCTAGCTCTGTTCTGCATTTCCTATGCTCCCTGTGTGCCATACTCTGCTTGCCCTATGCTTCCTGTGTGTGCCCTGCTCTGCCTGCGTGTGCTCTGCTTTGCCTACATGTGCTCTGCTCTTCCTATGTATGCCCTGCTCTGCCTGCGTGTGCCCCCTGCTCTGCCTGCGTGTGCCCCCTGCTCTGCCTGGGTGCGCCCTGCTCTGCCTGTGGAACATAAGCCTTGTATTTGTTCTGGGGGTTTGTTAGCAGTTGAAAATAAATTATTGTTAGAGCCCCTAAGGTGTTTAATCATGTGCTGCGGGTTCTGTGTTATCCAAGGGGAAGAGAAGTTATATGTATTTAAGGGTATGTCTTAATATGACAACTTTTTTCACATATGAGTGATATCCCTGCAGTGAGCACCAACCATTTGGTTTTTTTCGTGTGCTACCACAATTAATGTGGACATGATCTTGTGATTACATGGGTGTGGTTTAAAAACAGGGAGTGGTCAACACTGGCTTCCATTATCGCCCTCCACCATGTAGGCTGGAAAAATTTTCGGGCCTTGGTACCACAGAAGTTGGACAGCACTGCTCTAGACAGTTACAACTAAAGCATTGGATTACTAGTCTTTGCTGGTACCAGGTTGATCTGGCTGATGAAAAAGAGCAGATTGAGAGCAAAGCTTTGCATACATTTATATCACTTGCTCTGTGCAAAGGCAGCATTTCATTATTGTCACATTATCTGACATTATCAGTTTATAGTGACTATATGAGTAGAGGCAGGATATTTCATAACAACCTGTGCTCTATTTATTAATGCATCTGCACCAGGCTTTTCTTCTTTTAATCTTCCATAAAAACCTTCCACATTAGCCTTATCTGCTATTGTGACAAAAAGATGCAAAACCTCTACTCAATCTTTTGTCAAACAAATCTGTTTTTGTTGCCACAAAGTGTAGCGTATACTACAACACCATATTCTATTGATCAGGCATGAACATTTAATAACCTACATTTAAATTAACATGCTGAAAAAGAAGGAAAGATGAGCTGCTCTAGAGAGCTTAATCTAGAAGAGACACAACTGGAAAATGAAGTGCCATGTGCTGCATATCGCTCCATTCTAGTTCAAATGGACCATAGGGAGAGGAGTCTGTAGGTGGATCAGGACCTTTAGGCTACAAAGATGGCAGCAGTGAGTGAGGGTGAGTATGAAGTGGAGGAAGCCAGGAGGGGCATGATTTAGAGTGCTGCTGATATTGGTCTTGGAGTCAGGGATAAAAGAGAGGAATATTAATGTTTCACTTGGTTCATGGGGCTGCTGGGATTATTTCTAAAAGCTTTGGTTTCATGGCTTGGAAAGGACCATGCAATTCTTGGTATTACTGCACAGCCAATACAACAATACAATACCTAGCAGTACCATGTGCCACCAAACAGTTAAGCGGTTTTGCAGCTGCTCCTAAGCTATGCTAATGCAGTGACATTTTTCATGTAAATTTTTGGGACATGCATTCACTTGAACGTCTTCAAGTGAAGATTTATCTTCCCATAATGAGCGAAAATTTAAATTCATATTCCAACCGGTAGACTCCTTTCACACCTCCAGTTTAATTTATATATTTATTACTTTGTTACATTATTTCCCCTGCTTATTTAATTTCTCCTGGAGCTTGCCGCTGGCCTCCCATTTTACTCGGGACCTAGCAGAAAAGAAATAAACTGATTATCAATGACATGAAACGTGTGCACTGTGTACTTGGGAATGCCCCTTGTTATGTGATAACTATCTGCACAATCCCAACACTTATTTCAGTTCAGAAGCATATGGAAAACCTCTGACCTGGCCCTTGTTTCACCAGATTTAAAATCCCTGGCTTGTATTTATTAACGGCAGTGCAGTAACTCGTAGCTGCAAATCAGCAGTTATATTTGCTGTAAAAGCATAATAAATGCTTGGATGTTATCGGTTAATAAAACATTGCATCTATGTGCCGGTCATGCTTTGTGGTTTTACAATTTAAAGCAATAAGTCTGGAAGACATGATATCTGTGTAGCTGCAGAGTGTGCTAAACATTTCCACTGTGTATTCAATGACACTTTATTCACAATGCCTCCCAACAATTTGATTCTAAAAGTTGAATGTACTGTAGAAGGAAAGAAAAGGGAAGTAAAAAAAGAGAGCTATATAGAAAAGCTGATGTGGTTGTCTTTACCCTTTACGCAGCATGTTTTTGGATGAGTTCCTGGCAACTGGAAAAGTTGGAGACCAGTCGCCCCAGCTGGAGTTTGAACAGTTGCCCTTTAATCACCCGCTGTACATAATGTACTCCTCAGGCACTACAGGGGCTCCTAAATGCATGGTGCATTCTGCAGGGGTGAGTATTTAAATGGGGAATAACTTTGTTGTCATATATACACATGTCCCACTAGTAGTTCTACCACTGCAACGAACTTAAAGGGATTCGGTCATCAGAAAACATATTTTTTTCAAAAACGCATCAGTTAATAGTGCTACTCCAGCAGAATTCTGCACTGAAATCCATTTCTCAAAAGAGCAAACAGATTTTTTTATATTCAATTTTGAAATCTGACATGGGGCTAGACATTTTGTCAATTTCCCAGCTGCCCCTGGTCATGTGACTTGTGCCTGCACTTTAGGAGAGAAATGCTTTCTGGCAGGCTGCTGTTTTTCCTTCTCAATGTAACTGAATGTGTCTCAGTGAGGCATGGGTTTTTACTATTGAGTGTTGTTCTTAGATCTACCAGGGAGCTGTTATCTGGTGTTAGGGAGCTGTTATCTGGTTACCTTCCCATTGTTCTTTTGTTTGGCTGCTGGGGGGGGGGGGGAAGGGAGGGGGTGATATCACTCCAACTTGCAGTAAAGAGTGACTGAAGTTTATCAGAGCACAAGTCACATGACTTGAGGCAGCTGAGAAATTGACAATATGTCTAGCCCCATGTCAGATTTCAAAATTGAATATAAAAAAATCAGTTTGCTCTTTTGAGAAATGGATTTCAGTTCAGAATTCTGCTGGAGCAGCACTATTAACTGATTCATTTTGAACATTCTTTTTCCCATGACAGTATCCCTTTAAGGGGCTCATCCTTAGGGGGGAATCATTAAAACAGTAACAGAATAAGAAGCTTTCTAATGTTTTTTTGGTCGAAAAAAAAAAATCAATCGATCGATGGATTAAAATCCTTCGAATCAAACGATTCGAAGGATTTAATCGTTCAATCTAACTATTTGCGGTAAATCCTTCGACTTCGATATTCAAAGTCGAAGGATTTACATTCGGCAGTCGAATATCGAGGGTTAATTAACCCTCGATATTCGACCCTATTTAAATATGCCCCTACGTGTGATAGTAACCCTCTTGGCACAAGTCAAGAGCCCTAAGGGGCATATTTATCAAAGGTCGAAGTTAAAAAAACCTTTGAATTCAAAAAGACCAACCAAATGGTGGTCGAAGTTTTTTGGGGTCGAAGTGGGCCGATTCGGCCTACTTCGATCGTACTCCGATCTACTTCGATTTAAAGTTTTTTTTAACTTCGACCTTCAATTGCCTCCATACATGTTCTAGGAGATCCCCCATAGGCTAAAACAGCAGCTTTTTGGTGGCGAATCGTTAAAGTTGAATATTTTAAGAGACAGTACTTCAAAAACATTTGACCTTTTTTCAAATTCGAATCGAAGTTGGACTATTCCCTAGTAAACACAAAACAATAGCTCGAAATTCGAAGTTTTTGAATTCGAAACTTCACCTCGACCTTTGATAAATCCCTATGTGTCATGGCATTTTCCATCTGATCATTTCATATAAGCAGCTTTTCAAATAGACATTAGCTTTCTGTCTTGAGTAAGGAAAAATGGTAAGATTTTTTTTCGTTATTTTGAGTTTCTTTTGTTTTTTTTGACTAGCATTTCTTTGTTTTCAGGGAACCCTCATCAAGCACTTAACGGAGCATATTTTACATGGAAATACCACCAGCAGTGATGTCATTATGTACTATACAACGGTAATTCCTTCTAAGGTCTTGGTTGCCAGACCATTTCACTTTATACCTGTAATACGTTTTTGGACTATCCAGGCCAACAGGGTTAACAACCAGCTAGTGTACTAGAGCATGGGTTACACTGGACTCTATCACTTAAGACAGGGCCTTTGCAAAGTGGAAGAAGTGAAGGTGCGGGGTAGTGAAACTGCAACTCCCACAGGCTACTGTGCATAAACCAATAAAGAAATGGGCGCTAGGAGGTTTTTGCAGTCAAAGAAAGCAAACTTTTATTTGATAAAGACAAATGATCCACAGGTTTTGTACTTACAAGCCACAGAGGCCCCAGCAGATAATCATGACATGGCTACTACAAGTCCCTCAGAGACAGCACAGGGGAACACTCCATGAGGCAATGGGATAACACCTGGATAGATACACCCTCAGGATCTCAGCACCGTGTCCTGGATCCTCACACGTTGGATCAGGGAACTCACTAGCCCTCATTCCATATTAGACTGTGTCCCTAAACTACAGGCCAGTCTTGCCTGAGGGGAGAGCTACCTCCTTGCTATCCCTCCTAGTTGGAGCCAAGCTGCTCATGCTAATTAACCTACCTATCTTACTCTCCTCCTATAGAGTACTATTACCTGTAGTACCCAATCTCTAGCTGGCCTCATTCAGGGGGTCCCTGCTCCCCGACTTATCTCTGTCTAGAGGTACTGGTCCCTCTAGGGCACATGGCTTTACTGGACCTTGTTGTACCCAGGCTCTCTGGAAACATCCAGCTGGGTCAGCAACCAGAGGATGATCCAAGCCTTCTCACTCACTATACCAAAGTGTGACAGGATGTGGTCACAGCAACTCTTGGCCAATTTACTGTGATATGTAAAGTACAACTAGCTACATGGGCATCTGACTAGCAACTAGGGAGATCAGGAAGTGTGGGGATTTAAAGCCATAGGGGCAGATTAACCCTATGGGTCCCTACATACCCTACGCCAAGGTCCAGCATCCTTTGTCCAAGGTCCCTTTGAAGATCCAACCATGGCTATAATATTGGTGTATCAGTCATTCAGCTATAGTTTCAAAAATGTCTAGTACAGCAAATATATATTTACCCCAAATTTTGACCTAACTTACCTAACCCTTACCTAACAACTATTAGTAGTGTATCTAGCAGAGCCAATTCTCACACTAACTGACATTCCAGTGTTTAGGAACCACAACCATCTTATATAGAACTGCAAGAAATAAGCACTGATCTATACTGCTTATTATACTTCATTATAAAGTAATATCTTGATCTAGTAACTAAAGTGATGGCCATTTTTGGCCATCAGGTTAGTCATTAGATGCTTTGCAAATGCTTTAACTTTCTTTGGAATAGCTAGGAACAAATTTAGATTTTCTGAACGAAGATTTCAAGCCATTATGTTTCTAGTTCACCTCAATTATCTGATATAGTGACACACTGTAATTTGGTTACCAGGTTAAAGTCTGCAATGCTGGAGCAAATACAGCTGTATAGCCATACATATATTAATTGTTTCTCTACAACAGGCTGGGTGGATGATGTGGAACTGGCTGATCACAGCATTGGCGACTGGAGCCTCCTTGGTACTGTATGATGGATCCCCACTTGTTCCAAGCCTGAACGTGTTATGGGATCTTGTAGACAGTTTGGGGTAAGTCACAGTTGCAAAAATGTCTTAAGTAATGTTATCTTATTTACAAGTGCTGTATATATCATTAACTGTTGAGTGTTGAGTGTAAGGGCTTTACCACAAGGGCAGATTCGGGGAGATTTAGTCGGCTGGCAACTAATCGCCTCTTCTGCAGAGCGACAATCTCCCTGAACTGCCCTCCGTCTGCTTAAAACCTGAAAACGCCAGTGGCAATGCACTCGGGGCGCTTCGATTTCCGAAGTTGCCCGAAGTTTCCTGGTGAGGCAATTTCGGGTGACTTAAGAAATCGAAGCACCGCAAGTGCATTGGCGCTGGCATTTTCTCATTATAGCAGGGGGAAGGCAGTTCGGGGAGATTGTTGCCCCACAGAAGAGGCGATTAGTCGTCAGGCGACTAAATCTCTCCTAATCTGCCCGCGTGCTAGCTCCCTAAGAGTCTTGAGGATTTAACAAAACATATTCCAGCACTTATGTACACAGTACAGCATGTATTCACATACTAATGACATGTGTCTGCACTACTGATGAGAGTTCAATTAAGCAATCTGGCCACAAAAGCAAGAAATAAACAAAGTAAAGCATTAGTGGTTCAAACCAAACTCGATTAAAAAGAGAAGAGCAGGGATAGAGTGATAGAAAAAAAGTGGCGAGAGTGTAATTGCGTCTTCAAAGCAGTAAAACAGCCCCTGTCCCTTTCTGAGTGCAAGTCGTATGTGTGTTGGGGGGGGCAACATCGGGTATGCTGTTGAGGATTACCTTTAACTTCTTGTATGCTGTGTGTTTAAAATAAGCACTGTGCCTAAAGCTTAGAATTGTGCAAAGTTATGTGTACATTCAATGTTCACCAGGTGAACCAACTGTCATAAAGTCACACACATATATGCACACACGCATATTTACACAGACACAAATAAAGTTGCTGGTATTTTTGCTTCATTGATCCTGTCATTAATTACAGAATACCCACTGACTAGAAACTTTGTTTATTCTTTTTCCATTTCATAAATGTTTCCCCCGGAGTTTGCCCCCCTGCAGGTTCACAGAACAATTTCAATTTTCCATTTTCAACTAAATATCATATGTCTTCTTTTCTGCCTTGAAAGAGAATCACCATAAGTCACAGCAGATCTCTCTCCATGTCTGTGAGATAAATAGAGCCGTCCCAGCTGTGTATGAGACAGCAGGCAAATGAAGCCTCTGAGATTCTCAGCTACAGAATCCATTAATGTTGATAAATCAGGAACCTTTTAATATTGATTACTGCAGATACAGCTTTTGCGGTTGAAGCCACAGGTTTGCTGGTAGGCCTGGACTGGGATTCAAAATAGGCCCTGGCATTTCAAGTACACAGCAGCCCCTCTGGCATTTGTCAGAACCCACAGATTGCCAGTCTGGGCCTGGCTAGTAGTTACACATACATCATCCAGGCTACATCTTCTCTTTGACTTTCTCCCATGTTGCCTATTTATTGGTAGGTCATTTCACATTACATGGTATGTCATAGTCCCAAATTCTGCCAGTCCACATTGACTGTGTAACCTTAAGGTGTATGAAACACACACGCACACTGCTACACATACTTTTTAAAAGCACATAATAAACAAACGGTGAATGGCCCACAGTGCTACCCATTTAATTGAAGTGTATCACAGCCCTGGCCATTATAGACAAGGACATTGGGCTACAAATGACCAGTTAGCTTGAGTACAACCCTTTTCTTTACATATCTTTATCAAAAATCTTACTTTTAAAGGAAAAAGGCATTTATTTAAAGGGATATTAAAAGGTCAAGGAACACCAAAAAAGGAAATGGTGTGTATCTATTTGGAGAAATTCCATTATAAAGATATAGGAGGCATCTCATTATCTACATCCTATCCCGCACATTGATTTATGGTGTTAATTCACCAGTGTTATTACCCATTACAGTTGTAAGAAAAAAAGATGCTGGTGTATTCTTGCCTGCAAGATTTTTGCACATTATGTTTCCCTGAAAATATTCCTGATGTATTGATGTAATCTTAAACTTAGGTAAATGAGGAGAAGCTGCACCCATTTATTCTTAGGGAAATTACATCAGTTGCAGGCATTTTGCTGCCCAAGCTTTTAGTAGTTGTATGAATAAGAGACAAAAGGCCTGAAATGGCTTCCTATTCATCTCGGTCTTAATTGCCTGGAACAGGTCGCTCAAGATTCCAAATTTTTATGCTACAACTGCTTCACCGTTGCAGGTTCAGACAATTGATAAAGAGCGATTCCACGCATTTTCTCACTCCAGAAAAGCCAGTAACTAAAGCTTCTAGGGACAAAATGGTCATAGTTGATGAGTCTGCTCTTATACAGGGATAAAATGCCTCTCGGCTACACAACGATAGCCTTTGTCACATAAAATAGGACATTTGTTGCCAAGAACCAAATAAATGTAAAAACAATATTTTCACTATATGGGGTAATGGTCCCTTCAGGGTATAATTTGCAGGTTTCAGCCAGTAAATTCCTTCCGTTTAGCTTAGTTACTATTTGTGCAATGCAGAATGCTTTTTTCGAATTCCTTCTGTTTCAATAAGGCTCAACAGACAACGTGTTCTAAATGGGGAGGATGATATATATAAATATATATATTATATACTTATTGTGGAGTACACCTATATATCGGGTTTGAGTTAACTTGCTTGCATCTCAGAATCCGTGACTTTCTTCTCCAAGATTCTCATTTTACTTTTATACATTTTATTTGTTTTTGCAGGATAACCATCTTAGGAACTGGTGCCAAGTGGCTCGCTGTATTGGAGGACAAAGGCCTCAAGCCATGTAAGGCTTTGCACTATGTTACTGTCATGCCTTAGTCAGTGTGAAACAGCTTTAGCTTGTATCGTTGTATGTGTGGGGGGGACTATGACTGCAGCTCAGCAACATATAAAGTGTTGAAAGGCTTAAGCAAACAGTACTGCAGAAAGGCTTGAGCATAAGCACCATGGGACAAGGTTAGAAGGTGTTATTGCATGTGAAGGGCTTTTAGCTCGTCTTGCCCTAACCGGGTTAGGTTCTCTGCATCGCTACTCCACAAGTCCTACCCTCTCAGAAGCCATGTTCCAATATATTGCACTGATAAGATCTAACAAGATCAAAACAGTCTGTCTGTAAGTTTTGGCTCTGAATCATTAGGCTGTATCTGTGCTATAAAACCAGTGGTTCTGGATGCATAGTTGGCCAACGGGACATAGAGTGATTTGCATGTCTCTGCCCATAATGCCTCATGTGAGTGTTAACCTCTCATTTGTGGTATTAAGGCAGTGCTATATGTATGTAGCACAAGGCAAGTAAATACCTTCTATTTTCCAAAGGCTTTCTGTTGCATGAATGAAGAAAATAGTTGATATTCTAAAGAAAGGGTTTTCTGCTCTCCATGGCTGCAACATGACACTCTCATTGAAATAAGTTAAAAATCATTAGATTTTGATTTGGGGGTTAAGGTCTTCATACTCGAATACATATTGTCTACTGGCTTCCACTGTGAATGGAGCAGCAGCCCTCTGACCTGCTTATACACTCAGATTAACATGCTCCTTGAGCAGTATTTCTTTAAAGCCTTATCAAGCTGGTCAGACAAACCTGGAAGACAATAGGTTTACAAAGTACGTGATTTGATCTGTTGGCTGGATGACCAAATTATTGGATCATCCTGAATTGGCAATTCAAATCCTTCAAAGAAAAGTTTTTGGTTTTTAACTCAATTAGACAATCATTCCATAAATGACCAGCTTTAGGGCATTTATAATATTGGTCAGTCCAGTCTATGACCCTTTAACTGTCATTAAGTTTTGGGAGTTGTACTTAGTGTTTAGTATGTTATAGATGGACTTATTCTAAGCATCTTTACAAGTGATCGTTATTTTTATTTTGTTTTGTTTTTTAATGATTCGCCTCCAATGTTTGGATTGTCAAATCAAACCTGACAATGCTATTTGGCCAACTGCATGGATGGATAAACTGTTTAACATTTGTGCGTCCTGCTTCACAAATGGCATTGTACCTGCATTGTTATAACTGTGTGTATGTGTGGCATAAACCAGATGTTTAGAGATGTTTCCCTTCTCTGTCCTTAGGTAATACCCACAGTTTGCAGACTCTTCATACAATACTGTCAACAGGATCTCCTCTAAAACCCCAAAGCTATGAGTATGTGTATCAACATATAAAAAGCAATGTCCTGTTAGGATCCATCTCAGGTGAGTTTGTGTGGCCTCTTTGCTGACCATCAAAAATCACTCTGTAGGGGGCGTGGTCTGGATGGCAACCTAGCAAGACGTGCGCGCTAGGTGCTCTGTACTTTCTACATCCTGAACTTTACTTTAAGCTACTCTGAAAAGCTGCAAAAGGCTCATTTTCTCTCCCCAACACGATTTGGTCTGCCCAGACGAGGATATGGGGAAAAATACCCAGAAGGTGCGCTCAGAGGCCGCTTCCAAGTTGGAACAGTTCGCGCGGCAGCAGGCCCAAGATGGCGGTGGGCCCTCGCGAAGTCCCGCGCAACAACCCTCACCAGATCAGCCATCTGACGCAGAAGCAATAGAGGTAGACCCGCAGCCAACACCTACACCGTCTGATCTAATGACGGCTATTCTGCAATGTCAAACCACCCTGACTACCACCTTTACCTGCAAGATAGAAGAGCTGCGGGTGGATCTCTCCCTGATTAAACAGGACTTACAAAATGTCCGCGAGCGCACCGGCAGGGCCGAAAACAGAATCGGTGATTTAGAAGATCGCACTGCCTCTCTGCCAGAGGATCTGAGGCTTCTGCGCCGCCAGGTACAGACCAACACAGACCGCCTTGATGACATGGAGAACAGGCTGCGCAGGTCTAATGTTAGAGTGGTGGGCCTGCCGGAGCGGAGCGAAGGGTCCAACCCTGAACAATTTGCGGAGGCCTGGCTCAGGGATCTCCTAGGCCCGGCTACCTTCTCGGCACACTTTGTGGTGGAAAGGGCGCACCGTGTCCCTACTAGGCCTGGCCCACCAGGAGCGCCACCACGCCCTTTCCTGATTAAGCTACTGAATTACAGGGACCGGGACGCGGCCCTTAGGGAGGCTCGCAACAGGGAATCCCTCTATTACTCGGGGGCCCGTATATCGCTGTACCCTGACTTCTCCGCCGCAGTGCAGAAAAAAAGAGGCTCCTTTATTGAAGTCAAAAGGAAGCTGAGGGATCTGGGCCTCAAATATGCAATGCTGTTCCCGGCCAAGCTGAAAGTGCTGGAGGGTGACAGATCCCTTTTCTTTGACCACCCAGCGGGTGCCCAGGAGTGGCTGGAAGCCAGGCCCGGTGGGAACCGCCCGCCTAGAGATCCGTGAGTACCTGTTTCATTATGACATGGCTGCGTTGGCCTCACTGCTGTCCTTGGTTTTCTACCCCTACTTTCCATCCGGATGTGCATAGAGTTTCCCTCTCTCACGGGGGTATCCTGCGGGGCCCATTTCCACCGCACGGGGCTGCGACACTGTCGCTGGCAGCGGATCCTGGTGCGGCTAGCCCCTTCTGCACTGTTTGCAGTGATTGGAACCTGGATCTCTGCCCTCTTGCTGCATCCACGCCGCAGGCTCTACCTAAGCTGACCCCGGGACCCAGGGATCCGTCATTCTCCTGCTTTCCGGATGGGATACTGTCCCAGTTGAACGGCCTGCTGTACGTTCCGAAGGCCTCCTAGTTTATTGCCTCCCCTTTCTAGCACACGATACAGCCGTTGCGGCCTTTTACTCTGCTTTACCCCGGCTTTTATGGAGCCTGTTATAATGAGAGCACCTAGAGGCCTTTTCTCTAGTTGTAACGCCCTTGTTCGACGAAGGACTAGAGACTGGAACTGCTGTGACCACGTTCTGAGTTGGAATTTTCCTCTGTTATGGGATACAGGTATCCCCAAGTTGGGGGGGGGATGCGGGGTGGGGGGTTAATGTGGGTGATATGTATGTATTTTTTTTTGCTTTCTCCTTTCTCTCTTCTTTCTCTTTTCTGGGAGCAGGTAATGATAGTCGTGCTTAGGTCTTCTATAGGTGAATGCTATGATGTGCACGCACCGTGGGGGCGACCTGCCCTGGGCCTGAAACCTATGGCTGTCTGCCACACTTTACATGACGCGACGGGCCTTTGGGTAGCGGCTCCCGGATGGGGACCCCCCACCGGTGCTGGGTTACTTTATACAGTAAATTATGTCTGTGAAATTCACGGTGTTGTCCTGGAATACCCGGGGGCTAAATAATAAGATAAAGCGCTCTGTAGTGATGGGCCAGCTTCGGAAATCTGGAGCAGACATAGTACTGCTTCAAGAAACGCATCTTATAGGTCAGCGAGTGCTAGCTTTGAAACGTAACTGGGTAGCAGCTGTATATCACTCGGAATACTCTACCTACTCAAGAGGTGTGGCGGTCTTAATTAGGAAATCCCTTAATTTTGTGCTAGAACGGGTGATCACTGATCGGATGGGTAGATATGTTATTGTTAAATGCAGGCTGAATTGCCTGCTGTACATTTTAGTGACTGTTTATATCCCCCCCCCTGCAGACACTACTCTACTCAATGAAATTCTCCAAAAAGTGTCCACCCTTGGACCCTATCCTACTATTTGGGGAGGGGACTTTAATATGGTACCCGACCCTGGCCTGGATAGGCTAAAGCCAAGTGTCAATGACTCCCAGGTGTTTGGAAACTGGCTAGATTCCGCGCACTATGTAGACGTGTGGAGGTGGAAATATCCACACCTCCGACAATATACCTGCTACTCAGTTGCTACTTCTGCCCTATCTAGAATTGACCTCATTCTGACCACGTCAGACCTTCTGGCAATGGTATCGAATATTCACTTTGGCACCCGGGTATGCTCTGACCACTCCCCTGTACTGCTGACTATTGAGACTGGTGAGACCGCCCATGCCCGCACCTGGCGCCTTCCCACAAAGTGGGTCTCCAACCCTAGGGTAAAGGATAGATATGTCGCCCAGCTACAAAGTTATTGGGAGATTAATGCGCACACAGCCCCTGACCAATCAGTTTGGGACGCCTGCAAGGCACATACTCGAGGCCAGTACACCTCACTGATCTCTGCAGCCAGGAGGGAGGTTGAGGCGGACTTGTCAGTGGCTAAAGTTAAGTTAGGTGAGGCGGAACGGGCTCTAGCCGCTAGCCCCAGTGATGAAGCTAAACAGGGTATGGTAGCTGCACAACGGGATGTGGATCTGATACACATAGACAAATATTCCCAAAAAGAATTATACCGGTCAGCGGCATGGTTCAGCCAGGGAGACAAAAATGGGAAACTTCTCGCCATTCTGGCCAAAGATGACACCCCCCACTTAGCGATAGCAGGAGTTAGAGATCAATCTGGGGTTCTTCTCACTGATAAGGCCCAAGTCACTAAGAGATTTGGGGAGTACTTTCAGGGAACGTATGCTGCAGTTCCTCCTCTGCCTGACCAGTTGCTTTCGGAGTATCTGGGGAAAATAGACTTTCCATCCATCCCCATGGACATGCGGCTCTTTCTAGATTCTGATATCACGGAGGATGAGATAGGGGCAGCTGTAGCGGCCATGCCGTCCGGCCGGTGCCCAGGGCCGGATGGCCTACCAGCTGAGTGGTACAAGGCGCACGTCCAAATCCTTACCCCCCAGCTTCAGCCCATCCTGAACAACGCCTCTGAGACATGCCCACTCCCCGATACGTGCTATATGGCGCATGTCACCCTCATTCATAAGGAAGGCAAGTCCCCGGACCTTTGTGACTCTTACCGCCCCATCTCGCTCCTCAACTGTGATGTTAAGATCTTTGCTAAGGTGCTGGCCAATAGGCTTAAGAGAGTGGTGCGGGGGATAGTCCACCCAGACCAGACAGGTTTTATGCCAAACAATGCCACGGATATAAATATCAGGCGCCTTTTCAATAACCTTGATGCCCCCCATGACAACGCAGGGAGTAGGCTAGTCGTGTCCCTTGATACTGCGAAAGCATTTGACACGGTCTCTTGGGCCTATCTTTGGGAAGTCCTCCGACACTTCGGTATCGGTCCTCGTTACATCTCCTGGGTAAAGGCTTTGTACCTAAAGCCTCAGGCTAGAGTAATGGTTAATGGCAACCTCTCTGATGCCATACAGCTGGAACGGGGAACTAGGCAGGGCTGCCCCCTCTCACCCCTGCTCTTTGCACTTGCAATTGAGCCACTTGCAATACAGATTAGAGACTCCCCGACTGTAACTGGGTTGCAAATAGGCAGACTTGAGGAAAAGGTCTCCCTTTACGCAGACGACATGTTATTGTATTTGGCTAATCCTAGAGGAGCCTTCCATGCTGCCTTAGACCTCATTGATGACTTTGGGAGGTTTTCTGGCTTAAAGGTCAACCGAGAGAAGTCTGTGATTTTTCCTATAGATCCCCTCCCTGCTGAATTTGCTGCTAGCATTGGCCGCCTTAGGGTGGTACAGTCCTTTAAATATTTAGGGATCACCATAACGAAGGATTGCAGAGGCTTTGAGGAGGCCAACTTGTCCCCATTAACCAAGGCGCTGGCCGACAAAATTGATGTATGGACGCAACTACCCCTTACCCTCCCTGGCAGAGTGAACCTTTTTAAAATGGTTTTCCTCCCCAAATTCTTGTACGCCCTCCACAACTCCCCCATTACACCCAGATCCCAGTGGTTTAAATATGCGGATAGGCTTATTAGGAGACTTGTCTGGGCTGGGGATCGTCCCCGTTTAAGTTTTAAAACCCTACAAGCCCCAGTCGCTAGAGGAGGACTAGCCCTTCCCAACCTTAAGCTATATTTTCTTGCGAGCCAGTTGACATACTCGCACTGGTGGCTGGTTCCCTGTCGGGACAACACCGCTACAATCCTAGAAGCCAACATTGTGGGGTCATTGGAAGCCCTAGCACACCTCCTTTATAGGGGACCTTCTATTAGACACGCTACCACGACCCCCATGCGAACAGTACTGGCGGCTTACCAAAAAAGCACTCAAACTGGCACATGGGTCTCGACCAACATGGTCCAAGTGGACACCTCTCTGGGGTAACAGCTGTCTTCCTCAGTTTCTCACTATTCCGGATGTCTCTCATTGGGCTGCATGTGGTGTCAAACATTTACAGGATGTAATTAGGGAAGGGGACTTAAAGTCATTCCAAGCTCTGAAGGAAGAATTTCATCTGCCCCAGGGTATGTATTTCAGGTACCTCCAGCTTTCCCATGCCTTTCGCTCCCAATTCCCTGAGAGGCCATTGCACATATCAGACACTGCTATAGAAAAATATTTACGTAAAGAGGGCCTAACCAAGCCTCTCTCCCATTCGTACACACTGCTAGGGTTGGCCTCCCCTGATCCACTAATTTCCGTCCTGGGTAAATGGAAAAGGGATATTCCTGAACTGTCCGATGACATGTGGGAGGACAGCCTCAGGCAGATCCCTGAGATTACTATACCTGTGAGGGATCGGTACATTCAGTTGAAGTTCCTAAACCGGGTCTATCTGACTCCCTATAGGCTGAGTAAAATGTTCCCTAATGTGTCTGATGTTTGCTATAGATGTGGGGGTGATGTTGGATCATATATGCATGTATTTTGGTATTGTCCCACCATCCAGAAATTTTGGAAGGACATTGTGTTTTATTGCTCTGAAGCAGTAGCCATGCCCCGTGTTGTGTCCCCACTGGTTTGTCTACTTGGCATATTTGAGGACCTGGATCTGGACCGCTGCTCCAAAAGCTGCTATCTCCAACTTTTCTACTTCGCTAAGAAGGCCATTCTACTGAATTGGAAAGCTACTGCCCCTCCGTCTCTACTGTTCTGGCTGAATCTAGTTAATAGCTCTCTGTCTAACCAGAAACTGACGTACCTCTCCCGAGGCTGTCCGGACAAATTTACCAATATATGGGGCTTGTGGCTGGCCTACAGAGAAAACCCGGTTAATCTGCTGAGAAATGTGAATTGTTGAACTGTGCTGTTCCTGATTGCTAGACATGTTAGCTTGACCTGCTCCCATTGCCTTCGCTCTCCTCTCTTCTCCCTTCTCTCTCTATCTTTCTCTTCTCTTTTTCTCTTCTGTTGAAAACCTGAAAATAAAAACTTTTAAAAAAAAAAAAAAATCACTCTGTATCTGTGTGCAAGCCAGCTTCTTACAGTATATGAATTCAGTTTGCTTCATGGATTGTTGGGTAACCCAGCACTGACTGGGAATTCAAGATTTGTAAGTTACTGCTATTACATACCATACAGCTAATTTCGGACAAGGCTGTTTGGAGAAATTCCTGAAACAGCCCATGCTAATCCACTATGAGTAAAGGGATACTGTCATGGGAAAAACATTTTTTTCAAAATGAATCAGTTAATAGTGCTGCTCCGGGCAGAATTCTGCACTGAAATCCATTTCTCAAAAGAGCAAACAGATTTTTTTATATTCAATTTTGAAATCTGACATGGGGCTAGACATATTGTCAATTTCCTAGATGCCCCAAGTCATGTGACTTGTGCTCTGATAAACATCAATCGCTCTTTACTGCTGTACTGCAAGTTGGAGTGATTTCCCCCCCAGCAGCCAAACAAAAGAACAATGCGAAGGTAACCAGATAGCAGCTCCCTAACACAAGATAACAGCCACCTGGTAGATCTTAGAAAAACACTCAATAGTAAAAACCCATGTCTCACTGAGACACATTCAGTTACATTGAGAAGGAAAAACAGCAGCCTGCCAGAAAGCATTTCTCTCCTAAAGTGCAGGCACAAGTCACATGACTGGGGGCAGCTGGGAAATTTACAAAATATTTAGCCCCATGTCAGATTTCAAAATTGAATATAAAAAAAATCTGTTTGCTCTTTTGAGAAATGGATTTCAGTGCAGAATTCTGCTGGAGCAGCACTATTAACTGATTCATTTTGAAAAAAATGTTTTTTCCCATTAAAAGTATGCCTGTAAAGGCATGTTGGCTCTGATGCATTTGTTTTTGTTTTTCGTATACTTGAGTGGCTTTTGGCTGTAAACAGATTTCACTGCACATGTGCACATATGCCAGTAATAACCAATCATGACATTCATTTTCTAAAAGATTGCTAAAATTCATTGCTGATTGGTTGCTGTTGGCCTCTACACTTGTGAATGTAGCATTTATGCTTCTAAATCAGCCCTCAAGTGTCTGTCTAGACTAGTCCTAAAGCAAAATAGGGCTTTTGTGGTTAGCCAAAAAGGAAATAAAACAGCACAAAAAGTGACAATAACTTTTCTGGCACTAACGTACAGGATTACATAACACGATATTACACATTATTTAGGTATATATAAATGTTTTGTATTGTGATTATTGTATTAGTGTATTTGTATAATGAGTATCTATTAAAGGGGATGTAACCCTCTTCCCCCCAAATTTTTTTTTATTGCTTAGAGAAAGAAAATTTTAATTCTAAAAAACATATTCAGATAACCATAATATCGTTGAATGAAATTGTTTAAAACTGGCGATATACCCAGAGGCTGACTGTTGTGATGTCAAATTCTATATTCTGATATTGTAATGCCTATAGGAGAAATCTGATTTCTATGACTATTTGCCCTAACCAGTATCGATATGTTAGAACAATTCATTTCATTGACTCTCAGGAACTACTCTCTTTCTAATTTTATAAAAACGACATTATTGTATTGTATATAAGTCACATTATGCCTTTCCTCTTTTAGGTGGCACAGACATCATATCCTGTTTCATGGGTGAGAATGTGTCTGTTCCAGTGTATAAGGGAGAAATACAGGCCAGACACCTTGCCATGGCTATTGAAGCCTGGAATGAAGAAGGTAAACCATCTGTTCTGGCACCAGTGAGATAAATATGGAAGTTAAATTATAATTTTAGGAAAATGAATTACAAATATAAACATTGTATATTGAATGAATTGTGTATTATTAAGCACTCCAGTAATTTTCTATACTGTCCCAGCTCCTTATAGTCTTAGTCAGACTGCAAGTAGAGGATATCAAATTTCCTGTAGGACCTGGGACCTTAGTCCTGGGATCTTACTGGGCCTTTTCAGGAGGGGAAGTTGGAAGTGTGCTTAGCATAGATATCATTTTGAAACGTCAAATTGATCTTTGAAACTTCAGCCTGCCAGAAGGTTTTCATGTGCCTTCTTGTCCTGCTAAAAAGAAGCAGCTTTCATGCTGACACCGCCATGCACTGACAGTAGGTATTGTGTTCCATGGGTTATTTGCTGGCTTGGCTTTGTGCCACATTACAAGAAGATGTCTGGTGAAACCATTTTTTATGTCTTTTTTTATAGCTTCCGCTTTACAATGACTTTGCATTGTATATAGCACTATTTGTATATGTAAAGCTTTATATTCTTTAGAATACAGAATTGTACAGGCTTGGGAAATAAATGCAAAAATACAAAATATACAGTTGCAAAGATTTAATGTCACATGTTAAGAGGCACAGAAGGAATGAGGTTCTTGTGTGTAGAGCTTACATTTTAAGTGGATGGAGACAAAATGCAAGGGACAAATTGCTGTCATTATAATAGCTGGGGCATTTGGAACATTGTAAGGGATTTAAGGCTGGAATTTTAAATTGGAGATATTAAAAATTTAGGATAATGGATGTGCAATTACATGGATAATTAGATCTTTAGAAGTTGGGAGTTTTAGAAGGAAAAAATCTCACTTAGTAGAAGGGTTAATATTAGTTTCACCATGCAATTCACTTCATCCAAAGGTGTAATAACGAGAATTGCTATGAATACTCTTAATTAAATAGGTCACGCTTAACAATCTCGTTCAGTACCTGCAAACTGTGAATTAGATATTCAGACGCCATGGAATTTGCATAGCAAACAAACACATTGGAATAAAAAAATAAATGAACTTGCGTACTCACTGTTTAGAGAACAGGAGATGATTTTACTCTGCCAGATATTTTATTTAAAAGTGTCTGTTCTGTGTTAAAAGAAAAAAAGGTGAAAAATGTGTGTGTGTGTGTGTGTGTCTCCGGTCTGCAACATCACATTCCCCCCTTGCTGTATGCTATTTTGTAGACATAACACCTCTGTCACATGCAAGTTTTAGGGAGCTGAATCTTTCCACGCATTAAATAATTTAGTTTGTGGTGCTGCAGGATAGATAGATAGATAGATAGATAGATAGATAGATAGATAGATATACATACAAAACCTCCATGTTGCCGGCACTCTCGAAAAAAGGTTATGTGCCTGGGTGCAGTTTCCAAATAATTTATCCACTCCAAATACAATGAGATCCGCACTCTCAGGACTTTTCTTAAAAATAATTTTTTTTTTATTTCAAGGCTTCAGACTGACGTTTCGACCTGATCACAGGCCTTTCTCAAAGTGAGAAAAGGCCTGTGATCAGGTCAAAATGTCAGTCTGAAGCCTTGAAATAAATTTTTTTTTATTTTTATGAAAAGTCCTGAGAGTACGGATCTCATTGTATTTGGAGGATATATATATATATATATATATATATATATATATATATATATATATATATATATATATATATATATATATATATATATATATATATATATATTTATTTAAGACAGAGACATTTTGTGCATACTGCTACTGAAAAATGCCTTACAACAACACAGGGATTGTTTGTCCATATATAGCAATATATTTAAGCTGGCCAACTACGTCAAAGTCATCCCATATCTGGCCTGTCCTATGCTCAATTTTCATCTGATTCATTAAGAATTCTATTGCAATAGAATTTGTCTATATGTATTTTGTGTTCACAGCCTCATTGCACCTCCGCCTAATGGTTTTTAAAAATTTGTGGTGAGCACAACTTTCCCTTGTTTGTTTTATTTATATATATATGGTCTGCCACAAGTTGGCATCCCCAGGATGCTCTCATGCATCAGGATTAAAGGAAAAGTAACTCCAAGATATGACAATGTTTTAAAGAAACTAAAATATTATGTACCGTTGCCCTGCACTGGTAAAACTGGTGTGTTTGCTTAAAATTCTCTACTATAGTTTATATAAACAAGCTGCTGTGTAGCCATTCAGCTTAAAAAAAAAAAAGGAGAAAAGGCACAGGGTACATAGTAAATAATAGAAAATTTCTCTAGATACGATTGTATTCAACAGAGCTTATCTGTTTTCTGCTATGTAAACTCATGCCTTTTCTCCTTTTTCAGGTTTGAATGGCTGCCCCCATGGCAGGCTATGAACAAATGTCAGACCTCAGAAACTGGGGATATTATACCCAAAATGTCCAAATAAACACTGGTTTAGAGTTTATATTTCATATATAAGGAAAGCCAGCAGGTGGAGCCATGTAATTGCCGATCAAATACAAAATTTTTTTTCCCTGCCTTTAAAATGTATATTTCTATATGGTTGGTAAAAACTAGAACAAAATAATTTGATTTGAAAAGAAATGCAGACCTTATTTTAATTATCAAAGTGTGCCTAAATGTGATCTGTTGGCTTCCTCGCCTCTGCTCATATGAGAGGGTGTTTCTGTGAATGTCAGAACAGCAATGTATTCCTATGCCTAAGCCTTCAGCGAAGTGCATCGTTATGGGTAAATGTATTCCTTATTAATATCCTCTGTATATTTTTACTCACTGATTCTGTTATTATCATGTCATTATGCAGATGCATGCAATGTGCTTTTGCTAATATTCTCTCTATCTTCTCCAGGAGAATCTGTGTTGGGGGAATGCGGGGAACTGGTGTGTTTAAAACCATTACCATCTCAGCCCACACATTTCTGGAATGATGAAAATGGCAGCAAATACCAGAAAGCCTATTTTTCAAAATTTCCAGGTACTCATTTGGGACAACGCAATGTTTATTGAATAGTTTTCTTATATTGAATAGTTTTCTTAACCATTTTAGTGCTAATGTTTTGCCAGCATTACTGCAGAGTTAAACCCTTCCTAGAACCCCACGTAGAGGCCCCCTCCCTCCCCTCCCAGCCTAGCTGCCCCCGGGGGAAATGCCCCTAACTCTTTACTTACCCCTCGGTGCAGATTCAGGCATCAGAGTTCACCGCAGCTGTCTTCCGGGTCTTCGATAAGCTGAGACAGAGACTGGTGAAGCGGCGCATGTACAGTTGGAGCAATTTACCGGTTTGCAACAACTGCGCATGCGTCGAAATGGACGGAAATTGCCGGAAGATTGATATTATTGATTGATTATATCGGTGTTACTGATAACATGATGGGGTTATTTCAAGACAAACTGCTGATACTTAAAATTGTCCTTTTTAGGAGTTTGGGCTCATGGAGACTACTGCAAAATAAATCCAAATACTGGAGGGATTGTCATGTTGGGACGAAGGTGTGTATGTCTAGCAGTCCATTCATTTTCACAGTTTTATCAGAAATATTACCTGTGGAGTAGATGCCATTAGAGACGCAATCAAGGCCTGTATTGTCTTTGGCATTGTATCACATTTTAGAATATTAAATAGTTCATGGTAGCCAATTTCAATACATTTTTAGTCACTTTTGAACAAAATTACTTTTCCACCCATGTTAAGCTTTGGGTTCCCCCAATGCATTCATTTCCTCCGCAATGCATTCATTTCCTCAGCAATGCATTCATTCCCTCCATCATTCCCTCTACAATGCATTCAATTCCCTCCACAATGCATTCATTTCCTCCATCATTCCCTCCACAATGCATTCATTCTCTCCACAATGCATTCCTTCCCTCCATCATTCCCTCCACAATGCATTCATTCCCTCCATCATTCCCTCCACAATGCATTCAATTCCCTCCACAATGCATTCATTCCCTCCATCATTCCCTCCACAATGCATTCATTCCCTCCACAATGCATTCCTTCCCTCCATCATTCCCTCCACAATGCATTCATTCCCTCCATCATTCCCTCCACAATGCATTCATTCCCTCCATCATTCCCTCCACAATGCATTCCTTCCCTCCATCATTCCCTCCACAATGCATTCATTCCCTTCATCATTCCCTCCACAATGCATTCCTTCCCTCCATCATTCCCTCCACAATGCATTCATTCCCTCCATCATTCCCTCCACAATGCATTCCTTCCCTCCATCATTCCCTCCACAATGCATTCATTTCCTCCCCAATGCATTCATTCCCTCCATCATTCCCTCCATCATTTCCTCCACAATGCATTGTGGGTACATATCCTAGTGGTAATAACATTTGAAATAATTGTCAGAAGTTCTTAGCTAATTAAAATCATCCACAAGTCCCAAAGAAACTGTAAAGCGAATGTTAAGAAATAAGGGTATATTTATTCACGTGGAAAAACTGCCTTTTTGCAGTAAGCCATGGCAATTAGGTTTGATCAGTTTGTTAACAATAGAATACTGAAAGCAAATATCTGAATGGTTGCTATCAGTTACTACACTGAGGATTAGGAATACCATCAAGCCCCACATTCTCCACAAGCTTAATGGTAAAATAGACTTGCACACAATGAGATTGGTGTTCTTTTGTATCATTTGCTAATTTATTGTATATTTAATTTGCAGTGATGGAACGCTGAATCCAAACGGGGTGCGATTTGGAAGCTCAGAAATCTACAATATAGGTAAAAAGTTGTTCAGCTTTGACAAATCCCTTGTTCATTCTGCACGAGTCTGCACCTTTCTGCATAATTTGCGATGGAACTAAATGGGTTATTTTAAGGAAGTTAATAAATGAGGTTCTAAGTTAAATCCTGCCAGAATTTTAAGTGGGAGAAATGGCAATGCTTAGTCTGGGTTTGTACTGCACAAATTCACTTTTGGGACTTGCTAATTAAAGACATTTTCAGCTTTCAGTTGCTGACTGGATACACTAACAAAGCCATTATTTTGTCTGCTCAGTAGATACGCTGGGTTTCAAAAAATTCTCTTGGCGGCGTAACTACGCCAGTGCATAAACAGCAGCAGATTCAAGCTATCTCCAAGCTTTCTTTTTTTTTTATTTTTGCTTTCCCATACTCAATTGAAATGATTACTTCTAATTTCTCAGGATTCCTTACATCATTGTGTTTGCATAATTATGAGGGATGCGCCGAATCCTGGATTGAGTAAGATAGCTTGAATATACTGAAATGTACAGTAAATTGTCTTATATGTTGGTAACTCAATGATGTTAAATGATAACAAAGTGGGGCTGATTTATTATGATCTGAACTGGGAATTTTTTATTGGAATCTGGCAGATCTTATCAAATCAAACAGCCCATTCCATTGACTAGATAAAGATTTAGTTTATTTCAGCTGAAACCATTGGGATTTGTTATCCCAAACCATTCAAAAGACCATCTGAATCCTAATTTGCATATGTAAATTAGGGGCGGGTAGGAAAATCACATGACTTTTTGTCACAAAAGAAGGATTTTTTCCACTTTTTCCTTTCCTACCCCTAATTTACATATGCAAATTAGGGTTCGGTTTCGGTTTGGTATTCGGCCGAATCTTTCACGAAGGATTCGGAGATTCGGCCGAATCCCAAATAGTGGATTCGGTGCATCCCTGATAATTATGTAAACGTAATGACACAGGGCATCACTAATGACAAGGAACCATGTTTCTGGTAATGATGCAGGGCCACCGTTTCATTTGAATTGCTTCTGCCATCTTGAAACTGCAGTGTATTTCAGCCATGTGTGATAGGTACTATTTGTATTGAGTGTAGTGCCCTGCTTTGTTTGGCGTTTTTACGTACATCAGAAATGCTTGTATTTGACTGATGCAATTAATTTCAACCCGAATGCATTATTAGCATGATTATGCCTTCGGAGGAATCTATTAATACATTAGGTGTAGCATTAGCCTTACTCTTCCCTGGGGCTGAGGTCACACTGTTACTAGGGACAAAGTCAATGCCCTGCAATCTTAACCAGAAAACAGATTGCCTTGTAGGAAAAAACGAGAAAAAAAGACAACGCAGGGGGATAGGGCCAAAAACCAAGAAAAGGCTTGCAGGCCTCCAGCTGGGGTTAACTGCAGCTCCCACAACCCTTCAAAAAACAGTTGTCGGTAAGGAGATTTTGGGTATTAGGCAATGGTTAGATATCGAAGCAGAAATATAGAAAAAGGATAACTGTTCTTACTTATGACCTAGCAGTTAGCAGGGTGTTGGCTATAGACAACAGCATATTTTCAGTGCATATTTTAACATACTTGTCCCTATTGCAGTTGAAGCCTTTGTGGAAGTATCAGACAGCCTGTGCGTCCCGCAGTACAACAAAGATGGAGAGGAAAGGGTCATTCTATTCTTGAAAATAGCTGACAACTTTGAGTTCAGCAAAGACCTGCTGAAAAGGATAAAGGATGCCATCCGTATTGCCCTTTCTGCCAGGCACATTCCAGCCTTGATTTTAGAAACAAAAGACATTCCAGTAAGTGTTGAACACTAGCACTCTGAATTCTTTATTCTTTCAACCTCTAAAAGAGTATGGCTTGTGGGGCAATCTGTACACATTAGCTGAAAGAAAGAAAGAAAGGTTCAGAGGTCCCTGTATTAGAGCCAGTATATGTGCACCATTAATATTATTTCATGGCATGCATTATGGTAGTCACGGCCAGTCTTTCGGTTGTGTGATCTGTACATGTGTTGCACATTCCACATTCCAATTATGTAAACACTTGAAAGACATAAATTACAGTAAAACTATATATATATATATATATATATATATATATATATATATATATATATATATATATATATAACAGCCCATACAACAAACTTTCATAAACGGCACGTAATCTTTGGCTTTCAAAGTGTTAAAGCCTTTAACAGCCAATCACAAAGTACTGCAGCAAAATGTTCTAAAAGTTTGGCAAAAAGAAAAAATCACGACCTTGAAAGATTATGGAGCTGCCAAGTGTCATCATGATCAGAGTCTTTTATCCCCATAAGTCATAAGCAGCCGAAAAACTGGATTTTGCATAATGCTGCCTCGCTAGATTTAATGTAAAGAAGTAAGGGTTTGGCAGACAAGTGCACAGGCTGATATGCATTGGAAAGGCAGCTTTAATGTGCCTGTAGGATGGCAAATGTCTTTATTTCTGCTTCTTTCATAACTTCCTTTTTCACTTTATTGGCTTAGCCAGTCCCAGGTGATTATTCCCACCCCAGCCCACGTTTATCCACTGATCTTCATTCTGTCTTCTCCATTTCTCTCCTAACCACTCATTTTGTTTCTGTCTTTAATATTTAACTTTACTTTTAGATTGAATTTTAAAAGGAGAGGATATTGGTGTGTGTTTGGTGTCTTCAGTATATTTTAAATATGCCTTGCAGTCAGTTAGGGTGTTCTGCCGCTCCCACAGGATTAGATTAATCGTTGTAAATATGATTCAGTGCTAGGAAATTATACCCAATCATATCTGAATATTTCAGATATACAAATGATTCTCTTACAAAATCAAGGCTCCCACAAGCTTCTGCTGGTATATCAGATGTGAAATAGAGCCATGACAGGGCTTTCCTAGTTATTGCTATTGAATGTGGCAAGCCTTGTCTAAACTCCTCGTGTTTCCTTTGCTTTTTAGTACACCATCAGCGGGAAGAAAGTTGAAGTTGCTGTAAAACAGGTCATTGCAGGAAAAGAAGTTCTGCACCGGGGGGCCTTCTCTAACCCCCAGTCTTTGGATCTATACAGTAATATTCCTGAGCTTCAGAATTTCTAAGCAATTTACAAATAAACTCTTCGCCCTTGTATTTATATAAACACAGTATGTACCAGTATAGGTATATTAGAAGCTACTGGGTTCTTTTAAAACAGACCTTACTGCTTATTTTATTGAACTTGAGAGCTGCATTTTTATCCGTGCCTGTGTAACGTTCCAGTCATTGCACGAGGAGGTGAAGAAGTGGCAATCGAAATCGCAATAACCATGGGATACTGCAGGTTTATTTAAGAAATATGTATTTAACAGTAACTGTATTATGCAAACATGGAATTGGTTTCAGCATTTCTAATGTTGATATTTAAGCTCTAAGACATTGGGGTATTCACAACATAGGAGTAAACTGCAAGTTTACACTTTGGCAAATGGAAGATATGCCCTATTTACAAGTATGGTTTACATTCTGTACAAAACGATATATATATATACACATAAGGTTTGTGGCTTCATAGCATTATTGTATTGTTTGTGTATGGGAGGAGCCATAAGGATTGCTTTGAAGTTATATTGGCTTTAGGAATATTTATTGAGCTGTCTCCGATATAGAAGTAGGTGGAAAAGGAAAGTGCAGCTCTTTCTCATTCCTTATATACAGCGGATAAAGCCAAACTGGAAATGTATCCTTTACTTCCTGTACATAAGAAATCTAGTGAAAAGCAGCTGCACAAATCGTCGTTTAGAGACACTTGTTTAACACATTCTGATAAATGGGGCCAGTGGATTGTGCTGATTTTTGTTTCATGAAATTACATTTTGCTTTAGTGTCATACATTTTTTTCATAGTTTACATCTTTTTTTTGTAATGAAATAAGCCTCCCACCCGCACAATTTGAAGATTCCTGAATTTCTGTATTGTATCTCAAATTGTGCGTGGCTGTTGAGGAATTTTAATGTTGCGATATTTCCCAGTTTGACCTGGTAGCCACTGCTTCAGTAACCAACTGTACAGAGCCTTGTTCTGTATTCCACTCTGCATTATCACTATGGAATAGAAAATCTCTCGACATGGCTATTGCAAGGAAAGGCTTTCACTGAGACAGTGTTAATAAAACACAAGCTGAATACAGTAAAACAGGAAGACCTGTAATTTACTACTGTAAATGCTCCCATTTAGTTTTATATTTACCACTTTAACAGCATCAATGTAGGGTTAACAAGGGGGACATATGTATGTACGATTCATATTTTAGTTATAGTTTTCCCTAATGCTGCCAAATTGTCACTTGCTGAGGTCAGGTCACAATATTAGCATAACTCTCCGATCAATGCAATTTTTTTTAGTGTTTCTTCTATTATTTTAAAGAATCTGTTTTAACGCATCACGTTGCCTGGTATTGATTAAATGGAAAGTCTTCTATCCTTAAATGACACCCAAAATCATTTATTTTCTATGTATGTTGCAAAATCTATGTTCCTGTTAATTATATTGTAAAATATCGAGGCTGTTCTGTAGATTAAATCAATATAAATGTGGTTGTCTGATGCAACAAAATGAACACTTGCATATATTTGTTTACTAGCCTTTTTTTTATAAGCAGGGCTTTGCTCTCCAAATACTTAAATAGAAAATGTGTATATTTCATTCAGTAGAATTCCTTGGTATGTTGTGCTTGTAAAAATCACATTAAATGCATATATTTTTTTGGATTTTGAGCAATGGTTGCATTAAATTTATATAAATATTTTGTGTTTTAACAATTTCATTATTTTATATAAAGGACTCCTTTGGTTTTCTGGGTTTAGCATATTGAAATATTTTACTTTGGTACCTAGACCTTATAGAAATCCAGCAATTTTTGTGCTGTTGGTTTTATAGCTCCTATTTCAGGTTCAGAACAGTCAAGATGCCATTGGGGAAAATTCACTAAAGGGCAAATTTTCACCAACAAACGCTTCACCAGGCGTAAATTCGTTACCACTATGCTAATTCACTAAAATGCGAAGTTACGTCTCAGCTGCCGAATGCTAGCGAAGTTTCACTGGCGTTTCATAGTGAACTTTCACTAGCGTTCATTTCTGCCTAGCGAAACTTCGTTAGTACAGGTATGGGACCTGTTATCCAGAATGCTCGGGACCTGGGGGTTTCCGGATAACGGATCTTTCCGTAATTTGGGTCTTCATACCTTAAGTCTACTAGAAATTCATTTAAACATGCAATAAACCCAATAGGCTGGTTTTGCTTCCAATAAGGATTAATTATATCTTAGTTGGGATCAAGTACAAGCTACTGTTTTATTGTTACTAGGGATGCACCGAATCCAGGATTCGGTTCGGGTTTCAGCCAGGATTCTGCCTTTTTCAGCAGTATTCGGATTCGCATATGCAAATTAGGGGCAGGGAGGGAAATCTAGTGACTTTTTGTCACAAAACAAGGAAGTAAAAAATGTTTTCCCCTTCCCACCCCTAATTTGCATATGCAAATTAGGGCTCGGTTCGGTATTCAGCCGAATCTTTCGCAAAGGATTCGGGGGTTCGGCCGAATCCAAAATAGTGGATTCGTTGCATCCCTAATTATTACAGAGAAAAAGGAAATCATTTTTAAAAATTTGGATTATTTGGATAAAATGGAGTCTATGGGAGACGGCTATTCCAATTCGGAGCTTTCTGGATATCGGGTTTCCGGATAAGGGATCCTATACCTGTACTCTTGTCCCCTAGATCAATATATATATGTCTTTATTAGAGATATTGGTGCAAATGCTTGAAGTGGCCATTTATTCTTAAAAATGTCCAAGGAAGCAAAATAAAGACAAAAGAGATCCTCTAATTCCCTAGACATGAGCCCACCCTAAAAAAAATGTGGCATGCCCCTCAAATTGGTAAAAAAAAATGAACACACTTTTAATAGTTAGAACTTTCGAAAGGCAATACCGCTTTAATATGAATAAACGCCAGCTCTTTTTAGAACTTTTATGACTTTTCGTCATACAGGATATGATGTCACTGACCTAAGATTGAGGAGGATGTAGCTTCATCTTATCAGTTCGCCTGGTCTAATCTGGCGAAGGAAACTCTGGTGAAAGAGGTAACTATCGGTAAAATTCACATTTTTAGTGAATTTGCAAAGTAAAGATCGTTCGACTGAGAGAAAATTTGCCTGGCTCAAAACTGCACCAGCGACGGTCTCTTTCGGTAGCGAATTGTCCTCTACGCCTGTTAGTAAATTGCCCATGTCCCTGCAGATTGGATTTCTGGAGAATTGTCCCTAGCGACGGTCACTTCACCCTTTAGTAAGTCTGCCCCCACGTCTGAACCTCAGGAAGCGCATTCACTCATATTTACTGCACACGCATCTCAGCAGCAAGTCCTCCGTTCAATTTTGTTACTTTGCTTCTATTAAACTAGTAGATCTCGCTCATGAAACGTAAAGTCTTGAAGAGGAGCCGCATGATTCTTCATCTTAAAGATGCGTGACTGAAATGGTATTTTTCTGCCTTCCTGATTCAGACCTGCAGACTTGAACACGAGAGAGACTGAAATGTATAGCCAATTCTTTACACAACGCCTCATTATTCTAGATGCTGTATTTGACAGGACCGGACTTGAATCCGTCTTTCTTTAGGTTTAAGCTGCTTATTAAATCATTCTCGGCGGAGGAAGTGGCATGCTGTGTCCTCACTTATCTCTGTCAGGATTAATCTCCAAATTTATAGCTTCTTGTGTAAGGGGAACCTTTCATATTTTTTATGTTAAACTACTGTGTGTGGCACACAAAGGCCATTCCGGACACCTCCAACTAATCACAACTGATTTACATATGTGGTCAGCAATGCCAACTTTTTCACAGTTTGAGATCTTTCCAATGAGGAATTGTATATGTGATTACATTGCAGAAAATACACAAGTAGGCTTAAAGATAATATGACAATGTGATACCTGACATTGTATCACATAATGAGCAAAGGGGCTGGTGTACATTTCATTATACACGGAGTAAACTGCAAATCAATTCTTACATTTCACTCCACTCTCCAACAGATGAATGCAGGCATCACTGTCAGGGAGATTGCAGGCTCATACTTCCTCTTAACTAATCCATGGGCTGGAAGTCATGGCTTTTCTAACATATTGGGCATATTTACAGTATATAGTCTGGAAGCTGCATCTTGAAGTATACAAAATATATAGCTACATGATTATTGTCTCTTAATAATTAAGTAACAGTCTATTTCACATCTCTGTATATATGGCTCAGGCACTTGTGGGGTTACACGCCTATCCAGGATCTGAGATTCATGGCCCCCTCTTTCCAGCACAACACTCACCGCACTTAACCTGTAAACCAGAACCAGTAGAACATCACCATCCATGATTATTTATTGCACCTTTAATGGAAAGCCAAGCCTGGTTCAAGAAATAAAATATAAAAATCAACATTTTTGTTTTCAAAATATAAACTTTATGCCCTGGACTGAAAAGGCAATACTATTCCATAATGTCTGGGCCCGGTATTTTCTTAAAGTGTTTAATTTTCTGTTTCAAAATAATAATTACAGCAATAAATAGATAGCTAGATTGATTATAGGCAAAGCAAAGGGCATATAGCATAATATAAAGAAAAAAAATACACAGCTGGTTTATTTTAACTTTCACTTGTAGTTTTAGATTATTATGATTAGCATGTATTTATAAAACATATTCCACAACTTTGTACAAAAAATAAGTGTATACATTAAACATACTGGAAAACATAAAAACACCAATATCCTGTCACGTTCGGCACCCTATATCAGGAACCCAAGCTAAGCTCCCTGGTCTCGGCTCTCACTTCTGCCTTTAACCGCCACCTTTCACCTCGGGAGGAGCCCTCGGCTAATCGAATGCCCTCCAGGTCTTAACTGAGAGAGGAGCAAAGCTAACGGTTCTGGACGAGCAAAGGGGCACGATCGTCTCACCAGGATACTGGAAGGAAGAATACCACCAGGAACTGGCAGGCCAGGCCAGCACAAGCAGAGAATTGTCAGACAGGCCGGAATCAGGATAGGAGAGCGAAGAATAGTCAGTGTACAGGCAAAGGTCGATTGGAGAGGTCAGAGTAGTCACAAGCAGGCAGGATCAGGATTGGAGAGGTCGGAGAAATCAGGCAGGGAAAGGTCAGGATTGGAGAGGATCAGAATAGTCAAAAGGCAGGCAAGGGTCAAAACCAGTAATAACAATGAGAATCAGGCACCTAGGAACTTTACAAATAGAATCTAACAATGGGCAGTGATTTTAAGTACCAGGCCCCTTTAAATACTTTGAATTTCGCACCGTTGTGCGATGACGTCATCACACTGGCACATAAGCATGGGAGTGTGCGGCCGCACGCGCCATAGAGAAACCGTCAATGAAACAGACAGGACGCATGCGGCAGGTGTCCCCGCCGAAGGCATGGTTGGCGCCCCCGCATGCCAGAGGAAACACCACTGGACCACCAGGGTAAGCGGCAGAGTTTATTACATAACCAATACAAGAGGAAAAAGATCCTGCCCAAAAGAGCTTACAATCTTAAAGGAGAAGGGGTAGAGATTCAATGTGCAGGAACGGGCAAGATCAGAAGTTGACACTAAAAGATGTGGCATTGGGTATTTCATTTAGCAGAATATAGTGAACACTGAAACTATGCTAAGATACTGTAAGCTCCTTTTGAAGGCAGAAAGATTGAGAGAGAATTCCAGAGAAGGGGGTGCAAAGTCTTGAATGTGAGTGTGTGAGGAGGGAATAGAGAGGAGTTGGGGAGTAGCTCATAAGAGAGCACAAGAAGCAGTTTAGTGAGTATCTGGAGATGAATTTTATAGATGTAGAGTGGGGAAGAGATATGAACTGCTTTGAATGTCAGGGTCATCAGTTTGAATCTTATTCTGAATGGCAGTAGAAGCCAGTGGAGGGAATGGCAGAGTGACATGGCAGAGGTGGAATGGTTGTTTAGGTGTATGAGTGTAAACTTATGACACAAGGTATGGAAGACTTTCTCAAACAGTTCTAGTTTATTGCTGTGACCTTTTCATTACGGGTAAATGGTGGCACAATCGTTTCACCTCACCTTTCCCTAACATAGACTATTGTCCCTTCCTCTATCACTGCCACCGTATTTCCTGTTTCTTTATTCATTTTCCAGTACCAACAACTTTATACTTCACAGTTGAACTTAAGAAGCACTGCCACCTAGTGGCCAAGCTAATTATACATTAACTATTTAACCATTCACATTTTGCCTCCTTACATGAGTCTAGTGGCACTTAGGCGGAAGAACTGTTGCTTGAACAACTAAAACATGTCCCCTAAAGTGAAATATGGTAAATCCAATTTTTGTGATATCCTATAGACACCCAGCTCTAAGATAGAGCAACATCTAGAGCAAGTGTAATGGAAAGTTAGTGATTTTGAGCCATGATGGGTGTGTGATGGTTAGACATGACCACCATCCAGCCCGTGACCTGTTACTCAAAGAAGTAATGTAGCTATTCCCCTACAAGACTGTGCCCCCTACAACCATAACCACATCCACTGTTATTGTAGTTTCCAGCTATCCACAGTATGCCCAGAAGGTCCCATAGGGAAGGAAGGGCCATGATATAGTCGCATCCCTACCCCCCCCCCAGTCCCTGCTCAAATACAAGCTCTCTAGTACAGAAGATGAAAAGATGGACATTCTAAGTTGAACTTTTCCCTCAGTTATGGACCGAGCAGGCTATTATAAAGCAGAAAATTGTTGTCAGATAGCAGTAGGAGAGATCAATGTGTCAGATTTCTATTCTCAGCCTCCAGCAAATGTGTTAGTAGAGGGCATAATTCAACTGCTGTGGTGTGAATTGGATTACGAGTGCTAGTGAGGCAGAATAAAATAGAGTCTGATAGCAACATGTGGATGTCTCTCTCTGGCTGGTACGAAGGGGATCTTTTAATTTCACACAGGAATGGGCATAAGATAGGATTGGCAAGCATTATGTAATGAAATGGATCCACACTCTCTGAATAGGTGTAGAAAATGTCTGGTTGGAAGCAATACAGTCTACTGATGTCTGTTTAGTATAAACCTAAGGTTGGATGTGCAATCAGAAAGAAGCAACTGTCTGAAAGCATTTGGAGTCAGATACTGAGATGGGCTATGCTAAAAATTCACATGGATTAACACCTGCAACCTAGGGGTTCTTGGATCTGGTTAAACTGTGATACATTCCAATGCATTGTCAAATAATGGTACATTTGTAACCTCTACAAATAATGGCAGCAACAGTAATAACACTATCATAATGGCGACCTGAAGGTTACTGATGAACAGACTCGGTTACTTAAAGGAACAGTCACTCCAAAAAAGTGTTATAAAAGGGGGACGGGCACTAGGTTTGCCACCTTTATGTCTGGCTGAGACCGGGCCGGGGGGTCCGTGACACCAGTGGGCGTGTATGTGACATCAGTGGGCGGACCCGTGACGTCAGTGGGTGGGGCTATGATGTCAATGGGCGGACCAGTGACGTCAATGGGCGAGGTATGACGCGGCGATTGCCCGATCGCCGTGTCAATCAAGGGAATCCCGCCCGGTTTTCCTTATTTGGAAAACCGGGCAGGAAGTATAGACCCGGGCAGCCCCTCAAAATACAGAGCTGTCCAGGTCAAAACCGGACAGGTGGCAACCCTAACGGGCACCAAGCACGTACCTTCCCTGCTGCCTGCTCCAGTCCGGGCAGATGAGTCCTGCTCTATGCGCCTGTGTGTTTGTATGCACGCTCACGTACACGTGCATGGTGGAGGGGGTCGATGCAGCCCAGCCTTGGTTTTAAAGTAATTAAAATACTGTTGCCCTGCACTGGTAAACTGGTGTGTTTGCTTCAGAAACACTACTATAGTTTATATAAACAAGCTGATGTGTAGCCATGGGGGCAGATATTTAGTCTGAAAAAAAGGAGAAAAGGCACAGGATATGCAGCAGATAACAGATAAGCTCTGTAGAATACAATTGGATTTTACAGAGCTTATCTGTTATCTGCTATGTAAACCTGTGCCTTTTCTCCCTTTTCAGCTTTGAACCGCTGCCCCCATGGCAACACATAAGCTTGTTTATATAAACTATAGTAGTCTTTCTGAAGTAAATACACCGTTTTTACCAGTGCAAGGCAACAATACATTATATTTTAATTACTTTAATAGACTTTTATTTTTTGTGTTACTGTCCCTTTAAAAAGCATACCATTAGGGAATAGAGTTGCCACCTTTCTGTGGGCGGGGGGGCATGACATCACAGGGGTGAACCAGTGGCAGGGGCGATATACATCATGAGGGTGAGGCTATGGCATGGCGGTCAGAGATTGGCTGATCGCCACGTCAATCAAGGGAGATCCTGCCCGGTTTTCCTTATTTGGAAATCCAGGCAGACTGACTTGACACGGGCAGTCCTTCTGAAAACTGGGCCGTCCGGGTCAAATCCGGACGGGTAGCAACCCTACTGGAGGAAACACTGCTGCCTTGCAGTGTTGGGGTTCTGCATTTGATTTAGATCTTGGCACTACATACATGTATGTTATCCTTGTGTCTACTTCAGCTTCCTCCATTGCACTCAGTTATCACTCCCAAAGAATAAAGGTGGTAAATTGGCTACAATTAAAACCAACCCTACTGTGTGAGTGTAAATGGATTAAAACTTAAACCACAAGCTTAGATGAGGCAAACAAGCCCTGACAATCTCTGTAATACGACAATAAAATATAAATAAAGGTTCTGTTTTAGAGAATTTACAATAGGTACCATTATTTGAGCTGGGAACACATTCTGGTCAGCACTGTAAGTAAAAACTCCAACCTTGCACCAAAAGGGAAGGATAGTTTTAAAAATTATACAGTACATGCCCACTAATGTCTTCTGTGCAGCCACATAAAATTCCCATGAGGATATGAAGCTTTGGTGGAAAACTTTGGAGCCATGAAACTTTTCTGTCTGAGGGTCCTGGCTGCCAATTTACAAACCCAGCCAATAATATATACCTATATTGAGAGGGCGCTTCGATGAGGCTATAAAAGAGAAATTTTAAATAAACATAAAAATGCATAAACTAAAAAAGTTTAAAAAAAACTAAAAAAGAAAATAAAAAATGTATGAAATAGAGGAAATGTCTGTTCAATAAATATATAGTCCAAAAAGTCCCAATAGCCAATGGGCATTAATTCTAGCCGCACTCCTTTATTCTTCGGGCGCTGCCTCTTCATATAAATGGGTGGTCAAACTGGTGTATATCTATAAAGTTAGGAAAAAGGGTGGTGCCTTTCCCTAGTAAAATTCCATTTGAAAGATTTTGGCTTTAGAATAAAATGCACTTGCAAAGTCATAGGCATCAAAAGGCTCGTCGATTTGTGATAAAATCCGCCCAACGTGTTTCCTCACCGATCCGTGACTTCTTCAGGGGCACACGATCGGCAAGAGTCGTGGCAGACACAAACCGCTTCGGTTCAGATCGGTGACGTAATGCATTTGGTGGATTTTATCACAAATTGATGAGCCATTTGATGCCTACAACTTTGTGAGTGCATTTTATTCTAATAAAGACAAACACTTTCAAATGGAATTATACTAGGGGAATGTGCCCTTCTTTTTACTTACTTTTCAGCCAATAATATGTATGCTTGGTGCAAATGTAGGTGCCACGGAATATGATTTGGCTGGTGGGGGGACAACGTTTAAGCAGAGGTAAAAATATGGAGGCGCCATGACTATCCTGGAGTCCCTGGTTCCAACACACTTGTTTTTAATAGGGACAGAAGAAGGATTACAGACCTAGGAAGCCTGGTCATTTATTTATTAAAAAATGGCACTGATGGTAGCTGTTGGAATCAGTCTACAAATGCATGTTTGGTTTAACTAGAAATGTGATCTCATTACTATTGGTAAGCTAGAGGTAGCCCAGCAATAATAAATCCACTGTAAGTTAATTATGTTTCCTACTGGTCCTAGGTTCGGTTAATGTGTTACAGATTTAGGAACCATTCTTAATGGCATTGACCTTTGGTTGGTAAGTATTTTTCAGATTTGGCATGCACAAGCTATACAGCGTTGCTTGGTGGAGCAACTCTCCACTTATAACAGTTTCCAGCCCCATGCAATCAAGTGAACTCTAGATCTCTGATTAGCACTGATTTGTTGCTCAAACATCAGTAATCAGGTTTATTTAACAGCAGCATGCTGGAGTACAAGCATCAGTGTAATGCAAAGCGGCATTTCATTAAAAGGACATTGATTTTCTTTTTATTGCCCGCAAAATGAAACTGACAAAAAAAACAAACCCTGCGATAAGAAGAAAAGAAATCACTGCGTCAAAGGGGACAATTGCTTTTGTAGAATGCATTCATCTGTCTCTCATTTTATCTGTGAAATTTGGATCCTTCTAACCATTTATCTTGGCTTTGTGAGCACTTCTTGTAGCGGACTATTTATGTTTTATCTATGCCCGGTGGGCATTGTTAAATACTCATGTTCAGGTAGAATTCAGCAATAAGCATAATTAGGGGTGACAATATTTTTCCTCTCCAACCATTATTTCAAAGAAGCATTCTCGCTCTCCACCTCTGAGTTTTTCCTTTCTTCTTAGCCTCTATGTATTCTCAAGTCTCAAAGGCTGCAGTGCTCGCAGTGCTTTAGATAACATAATTACTTTCTATGTTGAGAAAGCACTTGAGCAAGTCCTGATGTGACAATGCTATTAAGTTTCAGTGGGCAGCATATTGACCCTGTAAATTCAAACTCTGTGAGGTTGTTGATTCTGTCTTACCCTTGTATTTAATAATTCCACTCAAGCTATGGAGTATGTTACATATTTCATTTAAATCAATGCCTACCAACCCCACAAGATATTTTCCTAGTATAACAGGTACAGGATATTATTCTCCTGTATTGCCATTGCATCTAAATTGCAGAAGATGAATGGCGCAAAAGCTTTAAGTATGGGACGTCTGTAAAGAGAAGAGGGTGTCATAACTGATGTAGAAGAGGCATGCCTATTATGAATTCATAAATCCTTTCCCTGTCAACCAGTAGGACAGAGAGTGAAGTCATGGAACAAGTTGTGACAGTACCAACCATACAGAATCAGGAACCAGGAGCGTAGTAAGGATAAACAGGCTGGATCAGTACCAGTCAGACAGTGCAGTACAGAATCAGGAGCCAGGAGGGTAGTCAGGCCAGATCAATAGCAGTTAGGATTAGGAACCAGGAGCATAGTTAGGATAAACAGGCCAGTGTCAAAACTACAGTACAAAGTGAGGATTCAGTAGAGTGGTCAAACAGGCAAGGGTCAGCTCAGGCAGCGAAACAGCAAGGTGAAAAACAGGCAAAGGTTAGGAACAGATCATCAAACAAGAATCACATCTCACTATTGAGAATAGACCTACGTTGAGCAACGTAGCTCAACGTTGAGTGTTGAGTCAGTACAGTGTAGGTGGTTTTATAGGCAGCTTCATGGCTTACACTGATTACCTGTTGCCAAATTGGCAACAGGTGAAACAAGCCAAGCCAAGCAAATACATGGAAAGCAATAGGAGTGAACCAGTGTCTTGGCTGTCTGCTCACATAGTGCAAAACACCTGGTTCAACTCCAAGCAGGTTGTTGCAATTTATTTTACAGAGCCTCTGAATATCATCATCAGAATATTAGCCTCAACTAATCTGCATTGCTTTGTCTGATATTAACTACAAGTTTCTAACATATTGCACACATTACTTATGCAATTGCACTTTGTGAAGTTCATTTCACAACGCTTCAGTGCTTTGCATTGTAAGTAGAATGATATTAGATATTTTAATAACTAATAACATGTAAAATGGTTCAGTGCCTTTATACTGTTGCTTTATGTAGAACATTTTAATAGATGGAATTGACTCCCTATGCTTTGTTCTACTCTCAAAGCTAACTTTTCTTTTCTTCAGTTGTGTTCAAGAAAGAGCTAATTATAAACTTCATTTTTCATTGTTCATTAGTTATATTTGCTTCAGTTAGTGAAAAGACGAATTATTACCCTCTTATAATTGGCTTAGCTCGAAAATGTAGGTTACCAGTTTCTGACAGTAAAAAGTAAAAGGATATCAAGGATTCTGGCTGTCCGCTTCCTCTGCCGGTATGTCGTAAGTCTGTTCTCCTTCAGACTCAAAATAAGGATCCAAATTTTTAAAGGAAAACCAGCGCTAACAGCACGAGGTCAGGCTCACAGAGAAGAGAATGAAAAAAAAAAAAGAAGAAGAGAGAGATTTTCGCCAATATGGTGTAGTATTTTCCAAATGTGTTTGCACACCTTTTGTGATTATCTTATATAATAAATAAAGTGTCTCTTATATTCACTCCAGCGTATTTTTGGGATTTATTAACCACTATCTCAAGCCTTGTACCGTGAGAATTTGTATAGGGCGGTACTCACAGACGTTTAAGGAATAGTGCACATTAAGAAAGCGTGGATATCAGCAGCGGGTTTTGCATGCGGCTCCAAAACGTCATCCCAAATGTTCCAGTGATAAGTTCGCATATAATACAATGTTTCCCGCAGTCACTGCTTTCGCGTTCCCAAGAGTCTCCAAGCTGTTGGTGTATGTGCGAAAAGTCACCGGCGTCTTTTCCCACCGCGTGTAGACCTCAGGCGCTTAGCGATGGCGTAATAGCCTTGACGCGTTTCGTCCTTTGACTTTTTCAAAAGGCTTTTACCAGTTTCTGACAGTTGCCCTCAGTCTGCAGAAAATGTGAAATTTAGACAGCAAACAAAGCAAAAACTTTTCTAAAAGCATCAGAGAAAAGAAAAGCTATAGCATACTGTTTAGAAATTACCAAATATATTTTACAAATATTTATTGAAGGGTCAAACAGCTACTAGAATGCAAAGCATGCATTCTATTAATAAATATTACTATACATCACTGTTTATCAGCTATTTATTTATTCCAACTAATACTCATTAAGAACTTTCTTAAAGAGGATCTGTCACCCAAAAAAATGATTCAGAATCCTATTTTATCACATTAGTCAAGCAAAATGAACTTTAGTTACACTATATAACTAAATATATATAGTGTAACTTTAGTTACACTATATAAATGCTTTGAATCTTGTTTCCTTCACTCTGGGAACGTATAATTATAGCAAGCAGGCAGGAGCCATTTTGTGGACACTGTTATAAGGGCAAGCCTTGCATCATCTCAGACTCGTTTGTGCACCAGAACTGTTGTCCATCCCCATGCCCTGGTTACACAATTAAATGGTGAAGAGTACAGGGGAATGTGTGGAGAGTAATGACATCTAGGAAGTGCTGAATGGAAATTGAAAGTAATTGCCTGCCCCGCCTCTATGCCTAGGTATAGAGGAGGGGCAGACAATATTTGATTGACAGCTGAGATTTTTAAATGAACTTAAAACAGCTATGAACGTTTTAATAAAAAATAGAAATTCGATTTCATGTTTAACTGGAAAAGGACATTTATTATACAGCTTTTTGTGTCTTGTTGACAGGTAGACTTTAACTGTGTTTTTATGAAAAATCTATACTACGCAAATTTTCATATGGTATCACACAGAAGGCTACTGATATTGGCCTGGAACAAATTTATAATCAGATACAAAACTGGCTTGAGGATAGATTACAAAGAATGCCACTAAATAGAGAAACAACAGTGGCATACCGCAGGGCCTATCCTTTGCTATTTCAATTGTTTATTAATAAGCCTGGGATTCTAAATACTGTTGATATTAAATTGTGCAAAACTATAACCATTGTCCCAGGGGCGTAACTACAGTGGAAGCAGACCCTGCGGCTGCAGGGGGGGGCAGGAATTATAGGGGCCCCATAAGGCCCTAATACATATACAATGTCAAAAAATATTGGTAAAACAGGTAAACCTCTAGACATTTTGGGGGCCTGAAAAATAATTTGCTGCATTGTCCCAGTGTTTGGATTTTTTGCACTGCACTTGCTGGATAGGGATTGGATAGTACTGGGGGAGGGCAGAAGGCTTAGTGCACTCACCAGCACAGAGAATAAAGAGGATAGGCTCAGGAATAAAGATCTAAAGACCACCACCGTAAAGGCTTGGTTCATGTTATCATGTGAAAATGTGAGAAGTGAATATCTGTAGTATCTAAAAAAGGGAGATCTGATGTAACCTACAGTACTACAGCAAAGGTGCCATGCAGAGTCATGTGTAATATGTACTTAAATGGAAACCGCAACTGCTTGGTCAAACTAGCATTGTACTATAATTATGTCAAGCAAACTATATTTTCGTATTTTATGTCTCAGATGTGAGACAAATGTTGTTAATTAGAAACAGTGTTTTCACATACAAACAGATTGCGTCATGAGCCATTTCTTGCAGCTTAGTTGTAATGGAAGCAATGCAAAGTAGGACAAAAGAGTAGACAAAACAGCTATTTCCTTACTAACATAATCTCAGCTGAACAGCTTTCTCAATTTTTATTATATAACTGTATTTATATACCAGTGCTACAATATAGAGCACTTTACAGTGATCCACCAGTCTCTGGCCAAATGGAGCTGATCCACAGACACAAAATATACACAACACCTGCAGTTTCATCAAGAGACAATCAAGAGTTTTTGGGCTGTGGAAAGAAACCTATGTAGATCAAGCTGGACACATAAACTAAATGTTCTGGTCAGAAACTGCTGTGCAACAATGTGTATAATACTATTATATTTTGTGTGAGTGTGAAGTTTAACCTCTCAGCATGCAAGTTTAGTACAGATAGGGTCAAATCTACTTACCTTCAAAGTTGCGCCAGCGTTGGCTGCGCCGCACTTCGCCACACTTCGCCAGGGCGCCGCTAATTCACTAAAATCCGAAGTTGCACTCAGGGAGGCGAAAGTTAGCAAAGTTGTGCTAGCGATGCCTAATTTGCATACGGCACCAAGTTAAAATACAATGGACGTATATGTAGCAGCAAATACATTACACTACACAAGCCTGGGAAAGCTTCATAAAATAAAACAATAATTTGCCATTTACATGTGCCCACTGTATAGTTTAGGTGCCATATGTTAGGAAATGTAGGGGGGAAGAAGGGTACGCCCAAAAAAATTTACGATCTTTTTCAGCCTATCACCCTTAAAAAAGACGCCTGGTCTGAGGTGGCGAAGGCAAGTATGGCGAAAGAGGTAAAGTTCACTAAAATGCGCAAGTGAATTAGCGCAGTTACGTCCCTTCGCGATAGCGCAACTTCGCCTGGCGTAATGGTGTGAAGTAGCGTTAGAGTAGGTCCACTTCGCTAGCGAATTTACGCTAGCACCCGTTAGTAAATCGGTGAAGTAACGAAATGACGTCACGCCGGCGAATTTGCACTAGCGTTAGCCGCTTCGCTCTTTAGTGAATTTGCCCCATAGATGCAATGTTTCTATTCCATCTCAATCAACATACTAATAGGAAGGTTTGTAATATTCATGGTGACTATAATTGTTAGAACAGTTACCTGAGCTTAGGGATTGAAGCACAAGTTACTGAAAAAAAAAATATATATAGTATACATGTCACAATACAAGGCTGAGGCTGATAAGTAAATAATTAATTTCGCATGGCAGCTCACAAACCAGCATAATTAACATCAAAATGTAATAATCAACCCAATCAGCTTATATAACAGGTATACCTCATTTTCTGCGTGATGATTTTCGATGACCCCTAAGCTTAGCTACTCAACAGCTGCTCCGAGCCCACTGAGCATGTAAGTATCGCAGACACTCCTAACTAAATCCAGGATGGGAAACTCTGAATGCCTAGATTATTACCGTGTTAGAGATCCTGAACCTTTGGGCTTTTTCAATATATAAAATATGACATTTATAGTTATATTTATTTTTAGGGTTCAATTCTTCTTTACCTAGTTTCAAGCTGATTCCCTTGAGAAGCCTGCATGGAGGAGTGTTGATTCCAGGCATCTATGCAGCTGAATAACTAAGCTGCTCAGATGGATTATTATGAGTGAGTTTATACTTTTACAAATGATATATATATATAAGATGCATATATTCATACTAAACCTGTTTAGAATGCAAAATATACAGAAGGTGTATGTGGCAGGCACATGAAAGCCTTATTAATGACACGTGCTGTTCTTTGCAGTTGCTGCCACCATACTTACAATATGCAGAGAACAAGTTACAAGAAGGTACAGCTTCCCAAACATTATATATAGGATTTGCAGCTGAATGGCCTCTGAATGCATAGAAAAAGCTGTTGCTTCTGAAGTACTAAAGATTGTACTGCACAGCAGAGGAGTGTACAACACAGTCCCAGTTGCTAGTTTAACCAGTGCATAATTCTCTCTGATTTCATTTTATAATAAAATTAGTCATTTAGATTGAGGCGTTCCCCATTTTATGTGTACTACCACGTGAGTGATGCATTGAATTAACTAGTGAAAACCCGTTGTCATCATTTCTGTTAAAAAAAGAAGGGCAAAAGAAGCTACTTGATGTGATAGGCATGTGATGGACTCCTAATATGAACTATATAGTATAGTTGCTATTTCATTTTCCCCAAAGGGAACAACCAAGAATTAGAAAAAAAATCTGATTTTATTTACAAAGGTAACATAAATTACATTTTTCCACCCTAGCCATGAAACATTTAGGTCAGAATTCCCGAGGCATTAATAAATATAATGATGGATCTGGTGATGTCAGCCAGGATGTTTTAATTTTCTTTCTATTGCATGACTTTAACATTACTCTTTCCCCCCCCCCCCCAAACACACATCACAGTTAACTGAAAAACAGAAAACAGAAATATTGAATACAGATATGGGATCTACTATTCACAATGTTTGGGAGCTGGAGTTTTCCAGAAAGAGATCTTCCTATAATTTGGCTCACCTACCTTCAAGTCTTCTAAAATTAATTAATATTAATAAAACCAATAGGATTTTTGACTTTGACAAGGATTCAAATGACAAGGAAGTCTAAATTACATGAGCAACACTTTTCCCATTCCCCCATTTTGCTAATGTTAATAATAATTTGCAGTCTCACTCACAACTATTTTCTTCTTTGTTGTCCTGAATTATTGGGTGCACGGTTCCTTTTTCTGTTTGCAGTTTGTCTAGTGACCCACATTTCCTAATACTTCTAGTAAGTGGTGGCCTGGAAAGGAACTGTGAATGGATAAAATGGAGTATTATCGATTTTGCCTAAAAGCAGGAGGTAGGAATTAATTTTAGAAGTCTTTGGAATTATAGTGTTTACATGGAAATTGCATGTGTTCAATAGTGAACCTGTTTTTTTTTGTTTTTTTTGCTGAGGCATGTTCAGCCAACAACAGAAAGCAGTGTACATATAAGTGATAGGCCAGCTTCTTCAGTCATTATAGAACAGTTAGAACCAAATTGCCTAATGAGTGAGGATCAACTAGACTCTACTGACATATAGGCTTCTGCATTGTTTTATCACCAACTGATCCAACCCTGGTGAGATCACAAAAGGATTAGAAGTAAAGCAGTAAAGAAAAATTTAGGAATTGTGTATGATTCCATTTCTCTTGCCTTGCATCACTAACACAAAGTAGGAAAGTCCTAAATATGACTCATATAACAAAGCATCATACTGTAAACACAATATATATGTTTTAGAACTAACCACCCCTATAAGAGATCTTGCTCACAGTTTTATATACAGATCTGTAATCCAAAATGCTTCCGACCTTTAAACATAGGATTGTTTTGCCAACAGTATGAATTTTTGCTAGCTTTGTTACCCTGTTCCTGTTATTTGAGTGCAATAAAGTAAAGCATATTTTACAATGATATTCAGATACTACATGTAATCTAGACAATCAGGTCTTCTGCAGAGTGGAAGTGTATCAAGGAGCAAATTTACTAAAGGGCGAAAATTTGCCAGCGTGACGTCATTTTGGTACTTCGCTGATTTACGGTCGCTGGCGTAACTTCGCTAGTGAAGGAAATAGACTCTAGATAGACTCTAGGTACTTCCCTCCCTAACGCCTGGTGAATTTGCGTTCTGGCAAATGGACTCTGGCAAATGGATGCGGATTTTACTGAACGTTACCTCTTGCACCAGACTTGCCTTCGCCACCTCATCCCAGGCGAAGTGCAGATTGATTGTTTTTTTCATTGTGATAGGCTGCAAAAGAATGGAAAATCTTTTTGGGGTAACCCGCTTCCCCCCTACATTTCCTTAAATATGGCACATAAAGTATACACTGGGCACATGTGTATGGCAATTTAACAACTCTATTTTATTAAGGTTTCCCGGGCTTGTGTAATATAATGTTTACTGCAACATATATGTCCATTCAACTTTAACTTCCCGCCGTATGCAAATTAGGCAACGCTAGTGCAACTTCGCTTTGCTTGGCGCAGTAACGCTAGCGCAAATTAACCAGCATTCGGCGCCCTGGACGCAACTTCGGATTTTAGTGAATTAGCGTTGTCCTGGCAAATCTACGCTTGTCGAAGAGTTGTGCTGTGAGAGAAGCCGTCACTGGTGAATTTTCTGAGGTTAGTAAATTTGCCCTCCAAGGTCTCTTTTCTACAATAATAGTCACCATGAATATTACAAACCTTCTTATTATTATGTTGATGTTGATTGATTGAGATGGAATAGTAACATTGCATTTATCTATTAGATACAGATGAACAACTAAATCTACATGGTTAAACTTCACACTCAAACAAAATATAATAATAGTATTATACACATTGTTGCACAGCAGTTTCTGACCAGAACATTAAGTTTATATGTCCAGCTTGATCTACATAGGTTTCTTTCCACAGCCGAAAAACTCTTGATTGTCTCTTGATGAAACTGCACGTGTTGTGTCTGTGGATCAGCTCCATTTGGTCAGAGACTGATGGATCACTGTAAAGTGCTCTATATTTTAGCACTGGTATATAAATACAGTTATATAATAAAAATTGAGAAAGCTGTTCAGCTGAGATTATGTTAGTAAGGAAATAGCATTTTGTCTACTCTTTTGTCCTATTTTGCATTGCTTCCATTACAACTAAGCTGCAAGAAATGGCTCATGACGCAATCTGTTTGTATGTGAAAACACTGTTTCTAATTAACAACATTTGTCTCACATCTGAGAAAAATAAATACAAAAATATAGTTTACTTGACATAATTATAGTATAATGCTAGTTTGACCAAGTAGCTGCTGTTTCCATTTGAGCACATATTACAGCCTTTACAGTGTTGGTCTTTCGATTACAGATTATTTATCACATGTATAATATATATATATATTCAGTATTTTTTGCAATGATCCCTAAGCTCAGGTAACTGATAGTCACAAAGAGAATCAGCAGAAAAGAAGATGGGGAGTTACTGGGGCATCTTTGGAGACACAGATCTTCCCTATTAAAGGGCTGTGGTTGCCTTGGGCTGGTACAGAAGCCCAAAACACAATGTACAACATTTCTGCACCACTTCTTTAGTTTAGCTTTAGTTCTACTTTAAAATGTTTCCAAAAATATCTGCAGTAAGATTGCAGATGAAAGTATACAAAGGTATAACAAAGGAAAACAATTAGAATAAGACAGGGATTGGTGCTATACTTACTATTTATAAGTCTCCTTATAAATGTAATAATGGGATTTGCTTTCTGTATTCACAGTTAGAGGGCCACAGAATACAAAGAGCATGGAAACTCCCAGGTGGGTCAACAGAAATTAGGTCCTTCCAGTAACATAACTAGGCATAGTCGGGCCCAGGTTCAGGCCGTGCAGCCCGGCCCCCCACCCCCCTTCAGAAACCGTTTTTCTAGGCAGCTACCAGGGCACACAAATCGCCAGCTATTACAATCGCACTCCATGCTGCCCCGGTAGTTCCACCACTGGGTCCGTCCCTTGATAATCTAAGGATCACTGAAACATCCTCTGGGAGAATTGTCTGTTGAAAATAATTTATGACGTTGTTTGATCAAAAAGAGTCTAGTGCCTCCATTACTATAAGAGGATCTAGTGATGAAATAAAATAAACTGTAAAAAGTAAGTTCTAGGAGGTCCCCTATAGGCTAAAATAGCAATTCGGCAGGTTTTAGATTGCGAATCGTCAAAGTCGAATTTTTAAAGTGACAGTACATGATACATATTCGAATTTTCGAATTTTTTTCAAATTTGAATCGAATTTGGACTATTCCCTAGTTGAAGTACACTACAAATAGCTGAAATTAGAATTTTTTTCATTCGAAAATTCACCTCAACCTTTTGATAAATCTGCCCCTAAGCATTTTATTATTCATTGCTGCAAACAACATGTCTGCTGTGAGTGGTAGAAGGAGCAAACTGAACTGTGTGTACCAGGTGAAAATGATTAGGTTGAGGGCACATGGATCCTTTATGATCATTTTGATCAAACTTATTCCAGCAGGACATGGTGGAGCTGAAAATAAATAAAATAAAACTTTATTTCTATTATCTTTCTTTAGTGGATGTCATTTTGGCAGCATGTAGCACTAATCACAAATATGTATATGTGCATTAAGAAGGATGCCTGTTACTTACACATTTCTAGGCAAATAAGGCAACTGTAGCATGACAAGCACTGGAACCGGAACTTTTTAGGTGATTTCAATACATATTTATGGCAGGTAGTTCCAGGGCTGCAATTTTTGCTATTTAAAAAAGTAGTGCTCAAAGCAATGACCCATGTGCCATTACTGCTCTGATCTTTAATGTAGTTCTATATGTTTATATTTCCCATATATCTCACTAAGTAGTGGTTCTCTCAGCTGAGATTCTAACTCTCTTTATAATATTTAAACCACCTATCTGAAATCTGCTCTTTACATTACTATAATATTTCGAGCTGTTTCAATGATTAATTAGCAGGGTAACTAAGCTAAGCATATGAAGGGAACACAAACAGTATATATATTGAAGATGCTGTACTAATTTGAAGTGCATACATTGTAACACAAATAGTAATAAGTCCTAATTTGGGATGATCGTATCCATTTAAAAATGGCAATAACATAGGTGCAAATTGAAGCAATTGCTTAAAATATTGTACATTAAAAGAAGTGATAACTACAGTCTATACATTGCCTATTAAATTTGTTTAGTCAACAGAAATATATAACCATCATTTGCCGTCTTTATCTTTTCACCCCAATTTTTGCCGAAAGATTTAAACTTCGGAGAAAGTCGGAAGAATTTTTATTCCGAGTTCTAATATACTGACTCAATTTTGATTCCTTTTGCTAATCATACCCTGTTCTCTCTCATCTACAGAATGGGACCTGGCATTGCACTGCTGCTGCATAATCTTCCATTCAAGCCTCAGCTTTTTCAGTGCATTAACCTTTTCAATTATTTGTTGGAGAGCTCGCAAATATCTGCCGTCCCATAATTAATGTTAAACGACCAAGATGTCTTCAGATAGGCGGTGCGGTTTCAAAGCAATATGAGCTCTCTAACAGAGAATTAAACATCCACAGCACTTAAAGTAATTGACATGCCCTCTTTCTTTCTGTGGCTTGTATAATGTGGCATAATTTCCGTGTACCGTCCTTAATTAGTCTTAGTTTGTAGAATGAGGCTGAGCAGGTGTCAGCATCTTGTTCCCTTTATGTGCTAGGATGAATGGCTGCTCTGAACATTCATTTTCACACTTCTCCTTTGACGTCGGAATCAACAACTACATCTTCTAATCTAACATCGAAAAGAGAAAAAGTTCAATTGAATTTATTGTGGATCCTCTTTATGAGATCGAGGTTTGTTGAATTAACAGCCTGGATTGTGGAACAGCTTCACAATTGTCAAAGGAAAATTCATTTTCATAGAAAAGTCTCACATAGTCTTGTGTTACTTTGTGCAGTTCAACCTTATCTCAGGCAGTTGCTATATTTGGACCACATGCCTTTGGGCCAGGACTTATTAAAACAATAAAACATACAAATCCAATAAAACGGTGAACCATAAAACTGTAAAACAAGCTAAGCAGGAGTCCTTGCAAGGTCTCAGCCTCAGACTTAAGGACATTTTATCAAACATCAAAAATAAAGTTTACCACAGATTACAAAAAGGTAAATTCCCCAACTCTCACTTGTACATGATTTTTAGGGGCACATTTATTTGAGCTTCTTGGAATCCTGTGCTCTCATGGCTTAGGGGTTGAATTACTGCTTTGCAGTGCTGGGCTCCTGAGTTCAATCATAGCTTGTACTCACCAAGGGGTATATTTATCAAAGAGTGAAGTTAATAGTGAAGTTCCGCCACTAGAGTGAAATTCCGCCACTCTCCATTCATTTCTATGGGATTTTTATAGGTGTATTTATCAAAGGGTGAACTTTCACTTTCACCCATTGATAAATTGCTGCTTTTCTGCAATTTAGCACCTATGTTTGTAACCCAGCCCCATTATATACACAGCATAATACATGGATAATTTTTTGCGTTACTACATAGATGACAACTCAGCTGTGATTACATAGATGTTAGTTGGCAGGAGTCCATATACTCAGCTTGGTCCGTTAGCTGTACTTCCATTACTAGCCCTTGAGAACCTCAAAAAATACTGAAAAGATTGCATATTGGAAATGACATATACTGTATAACAGGAGTTGACAGCTAAAGAAAAGTATTCTGCTTTATAAAAGAAAACCCAGAGTGCATTTAGAATAGATAATAAATGTGGGCGGCCTACCGGGTAACATGTTCATGCTGATTTCATTTATCTGACTGGCTTGTTTCTTGGAAGCCCAAAGCCCTTTGTGAGACCAGGGTCATCCAATTTAGCAAATCTTCCTTGGAAACATCTTCAGTGTCCTGCTGCCATTGTCACATCACTTTCATTTCATTTTGTTACAAAGAAAAAGACTTGGACACTTTCTCCTGTTCTCAGTGTGTTGCTTTATTGATGCAAACAGTTGTCATGTGCACCAGCAATTTATTTCTTCTTCATTATTGTGAACTCTGCCCATAATGGGGAGGGCTGCCCCCTCTGGCTCCTGGTATAATTCATTATCTCTGCCTCACCTTTCTCTGTCTTCTGTAAGAGTTACTGGGGCTCTGATGTTCTTCACTGTGGAAACCTCTTACCACCTGTTGCTTCCTCATTTCTTGCAAACCCTTTAATATAATGCCTCTTTCATGTCATATCACAATGAAATCTACCAAAGCTTCTTTAGCCACCCTCTATGGTGATGTACGTGACCTCAAATCCTTTCAATATTTGGTGGTTCACAAAATGCCGGATGTTCATCATCATCACCACCATCGTCATCATTCATTTATATAGTGGCAGAAAGTTACCCAACCCTTAACATTAATTTAGAAAAAATCAGGGTCTCACAAAATTTGAGCAAAAAAGGGTTACAGAATAAATATATGTTTAGAAATTCCTGCTCATTAGAGGTTACAATCTAAAGGGGTTAGTACTTCAGACTTGGGGGGTTATTTATTAAAACTCGATTTTCTTGACTTTTTAGAGAAAAAAAAATATTATGCCCCGAAGCTGCTAAAAGTTTCAATCCAAAAACACTTCCTCTAAAACCTGTCAAATTCATGTGAAAGTCAATGGCAGCTGTCCCATTTGAAGATGTTTTTAACTTTCACATTTTTTGGGAGTTTTGGGGTGTTTGACAATAGTTGATAAATTCAAGTTCCTTACGTGGAAATTTGATAAAGACATATGATTCAAATTGAAACTGGAATTTTCGAGTTTTTTTTATATAAATTCAAAAATTTTGTTTATTTTTTCGATTAAGTTTTTTATACCTGAAGTATTAGTAAATAAGCGAAATTCGTGGATGGGAGTAAGGTCAAGTTTGCTTCTGGTAAAATATGAGAAAAAGTTGTAATAAATAACCCCCTTTGTGTTTATCTTGAGTTATTTATTTGGCCTTGAATATACTTTAAAAGCTTGACTTGACCAGTATTGGGCCATGTCCACTTTATTAAGAAAAAAAGTTCCTATGTGTACAATATATATAGTCTGTTAAAGTATTATAGCGGTCTGTCCAAGCTGCATGTTTAATATCTGATCAAAATGACATGCCTTCAGGAGGCTGCTGTTATTGCATGAAGCTAATATTAAAAACATAAACCACACAGCAGTTTATGAGAATATTTATTGCAGAGCTAATGTACAGAATGAATCTAATAATTTCCTGGCCAGAGGAATGTGTGTGTGTTTTTATATATATATATATATATATATATATATATATATATATATATATATATATATATATATATATATATATATATATGTATGTGTGTGTGTGTGTGTGTGTGTGTGTGTGTGTGTGTGTGGGGAGAGAAACAATCGATCCTCTGAATTTGGAGGAGCAATTGTTTCTTTTCCTTTTAAAATTTGTTTACACCATCATTACAATCCCACATAATAATATTAACAAACTACTTATATAATTAGAGTTTTGAGCACAACATTCCCAATTACTGTTACATTTTACAGCAGAAAATATTTTATACTTTCTGGTGCTCACACAAAAGTAGGCCAGCACAGTTATCTGCTAACAGGGCTATCCAATAAGTGCATATAATAACTAGGGGTGGGGTTAATGTTCGGCACCCCCAAGTTATTTTAACTTTGCTTCTCCTTTATGCCAGTTGCAGGCAAAACAAGTCATACATATTAAGAGTTAAGATCCACTTGATTGCCATTGGAATGTATATTTGTCTGTTTTGGTCACCAATGTGCAGGGCTAAATTGGCCCCTAGGTCAACAATTGAATCAAAATGTAGGCAGGACCGTCAGGTGAGGAGCACATCATTGTGCTGATATGGCCCTCGACCGATGGGATCTTGTTACCTGCCTGATAGAGGTTTGACAGATATCTGTCAAACCTCTGACCCCTGTAAAGTTCACTTGATAACAGGTATGAATGAATAGCTTCTAGGCATGCTAAATGAATCACCCAATGTATGTGAACCCTCAACAGGATTCATGCTGTAGCTAGTTGTGCCATTTTCCATCCATTTTATTTATTTCTGGCAGCTACTAATGTCCCTACATGGAGCAACTGTGTCAAGCAGCGTATCCGATTTTAGCCCAATTTGCCAGCCTTCACTTGAGTCTTTTGGGAGGCAATCTTACAGACTGGAAAGAAAATCTGATCTGCCAATCAATCCCATAGGGTGCCTGCCTCCACTGACCTGGAACGTGACAGGGTTCATTTCTCACATTCTTGAGATCTGTACAATCTGCTCATCTAGGCATGTGGTGAAATTGCACAATATCCCCTTATTGGCACTAATACTGTCACTTGAATGCTTTATTACATATACAGTATCACTACTCTAAATATGCTTGAGTAACCTGAATTCTATCTGTGTGCATGTGGTGTAGCCAGCTGTCGTCGTGTTTTGAGGTCTTAAAAGTCTGCACTTGCTTATACATATATGTACAATCATTTATTTATGTATGTTCATCAAAAAGCCCCACCCTGCTTCCCAGCGCAGTTATATTATACAAATAAAACGTTCATATCAGTTTCTAAATTACAGCTATGGAGCAAACTCCAGTGACATTAAATCAATTTTTCTGATGCACAGTATCAATTTGGCATCCATTAAAACCTGATGCTTTGCTAAGCAGTATATCATTTTGTACTTTTATGTCATTAAGCTCATATTGTGAATTCATAAGCTGACAGATGAAAAGATGCGTGACCAAATAGAAAGCACAAAAGATCAAGAGGAGAATTTAGTGAAGACAAAACGGAGAGTGATAGAGAGCAGCAGGCACAGTGGAGTGACAGGAGTGGGTGAGACCATTTACCCTTTAGTATTAGAGAGTATTGAACAAAACAAGCAGTTCCCAGTTACTGCCTCTGATATGTGCTGTGTGTATTGCATGGTGCTGCCATAAATGGACCAGTAATTCCTAAAGGCCCATGACAGAGAGGTCAGACAAAAAGATTTTTTTATAATCCACTATATATCTTTTTCTTAACTATCAACATACTATATATAGTTTATAAAACTAGAACACAGTCATCTATTATAAAATAGAAATAATGTAATTAATATTTAAAGCTAGGGATGATCAAATGTCTTATTTTGCGAATCTGCTCTAGAATTTTGGCCATGTGTTTCAATTCTCAAAATGTTTTAGTTTTTTTGCATGAGACATAAATGCAAAAATAAATGGGCGTTAGCTCCAATGCATTTGGCAAAGAAAAAACTGAGGAGGAAAACACCTAATGACTTCAATGCATTTGGTGCAAGAAAAAAAGCCATTGACTGCAATGCATTTAGTGCAAGAAAAAACAAAAGAGAAAAATAACGCCCTTTAACTCCAATGGATTTGGTGAAATCAGACAAATGTTTCGTAGGTTTCATAAATTTTTTGTGAAATGGTGCAGCTCTGCTCTTCACGATTTAAAACAAATGCCTTGCAGACCCTCTTTTCTGTCTCAAGAGTTTGATGTGAGGTCAGAATAGAGTCTGAACCAAGGGGGAATAAGAGGCTCGAAAAGGCTGGAGTACCAATATCTGCAGCCGATCACAACATTATTCTGCCCCCCCTCCTAGCGTGAAAGATAAAACCAGCAGGAGCCCAAAATATTAGGAAATGCAAGGTAAAACAAAGTAGCTAGGAAAGGACACACCGAAAGCAAACAGAAAATAGCCATAAAAGTTGGTACTTCCTAATGACAAATTATACTGATTTGCACATATGTAGCTTTGTCTCACAATTTATTGTTATTTTAAGCGTATACAAAAGTTATATGCCTGTATATTTATTTTACCCTAATTTATGTTCTGTGTTCTTAAGATCTGTGCTCACAATGCTAAATACCAATTCACATCCCCACTTATGTATTTTTGAACATATGAAGTGTTTTTAGGTCTATAAAATATTATAACTTACATACATAACCAGTTAAAGGAGTTGAACTAATGAATTATGGGTACAGGAGTCACAGGAGAGTGCAAAGCATTGTGAGGGCTGACAAACCCCAGAAATGTGTTTAAGGCTGCAGGTAAACCACCACTAGCTCTGGTAAAAAGGCAAGTCCTTTGCATCTCAACACTACATGACAGTGCAGATTACCAGTAATAAACAGCTTCCATAGACATTTCCATCTGAGTGGCAGCACCTATTCAGCACCTTGGACAGCGCACAACAGAAGCAGCCACATCAGTTGTAATGAAATGCAGCAAGTGAACAAGTATTGCACCTCCATTCATTCTCCCTACAAAATTTAAGTCATTCCTTACATGCATCTTAGCTAACAGTACTCATTCCACAATGGGCACCAATACCATCACCTTTAGAGACTGCAGTCTACTGCAAATGCAGCTACTCATAGACCTCACTGATCTCTTCACTAGAAAAACAACACAATATTTGGGTACTTGGGTATTTGTTTACTTATCTTCATTGAAGCCAATACGTTCTTTCCAAGGAGGTAGCTGGCAAAGGTATAAATAAAAAATTCAAACACACATATACAGACTTCTTGAAAGGTATTTCATAGTTTGTGGGTTATTGGGGATGGAGGGATGGTTCTGTACACAGATATCACCGTGGTATTAATGGGCAGCTAGACAATACCTTCCAGCAAGCCTTAAATACACCCTACCTAAAACAATAATCTATTGCAAATACTTGCTCAGAGATCAGGCATGCACCCTAGATGTCCAAGAGATTATTGACAAATACTTGTTGCACCCTCTCAGTGAGAATAAGTACTCCTTAGATCACAGATGTTGTCTCAGCCTGAACCCACTCTGTTTTGAAGCAAGAGCCACAGTGTCTGAGATGCTGAGATCCATAAAACGCTTACTCTGAAAGCCTCAGACTATAATGATGAGTAACTGTATGAGTTAATTATATGACACTAGTTGTTGATTTTTGTCCAAGATCATAAGCTGTTATTCAGTATGTAAATGCTGAATAACTGATTGAAACGAACAGTATGAATAACCATAATTACTATTTAAATGTAACTTATTTTTAAACATCTGCTAAACCAAAGAATTACATTTGGGATGTCCAACCTGTGGTTTACTGCTGTTGTTAACATAAACAGTCAAAGTCCAGCAGATCCCCATCAGGTTGTCCAGTCATTACTGGTATTGGCTTCTAAATGAAAATCCTAAAGCATGAAAGGATTCTATACCCCAACCCTTAGTTTTTTAAGCTTCATCTGATGATGATAAAGAACATCTGTGCAGAGTCTGGCTTAGGTATTTGGGGCTACTGATATTTAATTGCTCTCCTATAACCTCTCTTATAGTCTTACAGTCCAATTATTCCAGTATTTGTCATAATTTAGGCAATTGAATCAGGATTTTTTTGGAGTGTCAATGCCTTATGCATTGTATTCTGTGCAATATAAAATGATCAGTGCATAACTTTAATTTCTACTGCCAGAGATGAGCAAGCATTATGGGTTCAAAATTTGTCGCAACTTCATTTTCGGAAGTTGCCAGAAGAGACCTTTTGTCAACGGGCAAATAAATCGCCACAAAATCTTAGCATGTGCCCTTACCCTTACGCAACATTTTACACACATTTAGATTTTCCTTTGCCATTGGATCACTCTCAGCAGTATCTGTGTCTTGTATTATTGATTGTGCTTTGCACTAATGATTGTGAGTGACTTTCAGAGAAGAGATTCCCCATTTTTTTTAAAAAAGCCAGTGTGGGATAATACATGCATTTTTACCTAGAATTGGAGCAAAATGTTCTTCTCATTGATGAATGCAGTAAGAGTTTTATGCATTAAGCATCACCTCCTGTTAAAAGGAAAGTAAAGCCTCATTTCAAATCTTTTGTTTTAGGACCAGTGCATCCAGAACTAAAGAACAACACCCCCAACTTTGTATGTTACATATGCACAGGCCTGAACTGGCAATCTGTGGGTTCTGGCAAATACCAGAAGGTGCCATAGAAAGTCAGTATTTAGTAGGCTGGTGGGGGCTGTTTGGGCCTCTGTGTGGGCTGAAATGCCAGGGCCTATTTTGACTCTTAGTCCAGACCTGCTTATGCAGTAGCCAGGGCCGGAACTAGGGGTATGAATAAGAGGCACCTGTCTAGGGTGCAACAATTGGGAAGCGCTGGGCAGGTACCTCTTGAAGAGCATTTCACCTACCCCTAGTCTAGACTTTGTTGTCACCTCTCTGCACCACTCTGCTCCACCGCACAATGATCTATTGTTATATGCACAAAAGGTGGGAGTGGGGGGGGCAAAGTGGCTTGCCTCAGGATCACAGTTTGTCTTCCAATGTGTATATGACTGCTTCTTGATCAAAAAGATGGATTCTGGGAACAAAAGTGACATCTAAAAGTTGTGGCCAATATTGCTGAGCAGCTCTGTATCTGCTGGAACACAGATAAGTTTGGACATGTGTCAGTGACACATTCGGGAGGGACAGGGGCTCTGTAACAATACTAAAAATGTAACAGGTAATATTAGCATATTGAAGCAAAATGCTAATATTGCCTCATCCATCGGTTGGGAGGGGTCTGAGGGGGTCGAGGGAGTTGGGGAGGTCGCAGGGGGTCAGGGAGAGGTCGGGGAGGGGGTCAGAGGGGGTCGGGGAGGTTGTCTGAGGGGTCAGCATCTAATATGGGTGCTCCGGCGTCAAATTCGGCGCACTGCGTTCATTGTTTGGCGGCCCAGTTCAGGACTGTCCGTGGCCCAGTTCTGGGCCATGGCCCGGTGGTAAGGGACCCCTATTCTAAATTGAAACTTTAAGTAGATACAGTTCTTATCTTTTTCCTCCTGAGCAGAATCCCTGTGTTTCATTAAAGGCAGCTGTACAGTAGTTGCTAATATTCCACAGATACTGCTGAGAAACATATCAACTAAATGTATCAACTAAATGTAGCACATTGTAACAGTTCAGAATCTGCTTCTGGATCCCTGAGCTGCCAGACTGAAACACCAGAGACACGAACATTAAACTTTAAACTTAAAAGAGAACTAAACCCCCCCATGGACGTTCACAGATAGGTGCAAGGGATTTGTACCTCATAATAAAGGATATTTCCTTATATTGTTTTGTAATTACCATTAAGAAACTGCCATAAATTTCGAAAAAGGCTTACATCATATGGTCAGCACCCCTTCTAATAATGGTCCATCCCAATGCCTATTCTACTGCTCAGAGCAGCCATCCAGATTTAGCTTCACCCTTTCCCTCTGTGAGAAGCTCCCTGCTCCTCAACCAGGCCCAGATTTGTATCAAGACCACAAAGGCCCGGGCCAGCCTAGGGGCACCAGAAATAGAAATCCGGCCCTGTCCTCAACTGTGTGAGGAATGAGAGAATCAGAGTAGAGATTCTGCTCCAGATGAAGGAGCTTCTTTCCCAGGGCAGATGAGTGTGAATCTGTCAGGTGTTTTAAGCTTAGAGTGTGAATGCCAGTTTATGTGTGTGTATCTGTGTGTATGTGTAAAATTAACTGTATTTAATGGGGTGGTTCACCTTTAAGGTAACTTTTAGTATGTTATAGAATTGCCAATTCTAAGCAACTTTGTAATTGGTTTCCATTATTTATCTTTTATAGTTTTATAGTTATTTGCCTTTTTCTTCAGACTTTTTGCAGCTTTCAAATCGGCGCTGACCCCTTCTAAAAGACAAATGCTCTGTAAGGCTACAAATGTATTGCTTTTGCTACTTTTTATTACTCATCTTTCTATTCAGGCCACTCCTATTCATATGCCATTCAAATCAAAGCATGGTTGCTAGGGTAGTTTGGACCCTAGCTACCAGATTGCTTAAAATGCAAATTAAAGAGCCGCTGAATAAAAAGTGAAATAACTCAAAAACCTTAAGTAATAAAAATTAAAAGCAATTGCAAACTGTCTCAGAATATCACTCTCTACATCATACTAAAAGTTATCTCAGAGGTGACAAACTGTGTGTGTTATAGAGACTGTGTAACTACATTCTTTATTCATTCGTAAAGGTACAGGTTGGCTGTGGGTTTTGCCACAAAACACATTAAGCCCTACAGTTCCTTGCTCTGCTGCTCTATTGAATCCCCCACCTATCCATGCCCTCACTCTATTCACTCTTTTCTTTTACCCTTTCCCTTCTCATTCTGCTGAGTTACCCCCTCACTTACCTCTCTGTGTCTAACAGCCTCTGCCTCAATCTATGTATCTGTATAGATAGAAATATCTATCATATTATAATATATATTTTTGCACCTCATCCCCTCTCCTGCTTCTGTCCTGTATCCACCGCATTGTTTTTTTTTAAGATTCTGATCTTTTAAATATAATAAATCTGAAGTTTTAGGGTCTCCAAGTAAAAAGTGATTACTCAGCACATCAGGGAAGAGGCCCAGGTGCACTGCCCTGAGCCCTCAGCACAGGGAGCAGACAATCCGAGAAATCTTTGGAGCAGGCACTTAAATAAGGCAAACTTCCACCAGGCAATATATTCAAAGTGAAAAGAGTTTATTGTGTCCACAGCCTTACGCGTTTCGTGTCAGGCTGTTATCTTTTAACTCTTCTGCCAATCTGCTTACTCTAATTTATGAACAATAGAACTCCCATTTTACATTTTTCAGGGGACCAGAAAATGTATAATGCATTATTTATTGGGTGGGGAACAAAAATGGTATAACATATGGAAAAACTTAAAATGAGGGTACGTAAAATGGTTTTACTGTATATATCCAGCTGTTACTCTAGAGGAAATAACATTCTACAAACCACTGGCTAGTAATTGTGCTAAGAAAGTAGAAAAGAGCAAGTGCTGTCCTGGCAAACAAGGAGTTTGTGTCACTAATAGAATGACAATGCTATACATGTGCAACACTTACTACTTTACATATTTATAGAAATTATGCTCTTAGGTTTGTGTGGAAACTAAAATATAGGTACAAGTAATTTGTGTAAAATGTTTTTTTGGATCTGTCCCTACATGGGAATAGTGTGACTAATAAGATTAAAATATCTATCTTTAGATGATTTTTGGGGTAATACCTTACTAAAGCTACTAGTTGTAATCCCTTTTATACCACTATCGTTGTCGAGGGTCAGTTAATCAGACTATGCAGGAATTTTTTCTACTGGGGTAGTGAAAAAACCTTATTGCACCCAGGGCAAATCAGTATGATCCAGTTGTTTTTCTGTATCTTTTTGATCAAGATAGATCAGAACTTTTAAGTATGTAAGTCTTTAAATTTAAACATGCGTTGCTAAAGTTTGGTCAGAAAAGGCCAGTGTTATTAGACTTACTTGCAGTGGTATAACTAGATATTACTGGGCCCCACAGCAAGTTATTTTTCAGGCCCCCAAAATGGCCCCCAAAATGTTTAGAGGTTGAGCTGTTTTACCAATATTTATTGAAACTTTATATGAATTAGGGCCTTGTGGGGCCCCTATACCTCCTGGGCCCCCTGCAGCCACAGGGTCTGCTTCCTCTATAGTTACGCCCCTGCGTACTTGTCAAAAACAAGAATAAGCACACCCAATAAGCTTCCTTTAATGTTTTCAGTTCCAACAGCACCTGGGTTCACTGTGCTATAAGTTAATCTAATGAAACATGGGGCAACAAAAGAATGGAAATGCATAAGTCACAAAGCCATATTTATTTAGAAAAGGCAGTGCACATTGTGATTATTAGATGGGATATTGTTCAACAAGGTATTTAAAGTAGAACTAAAGAAGTAGTTCTACTAAATTAAATCATGTCACTTCCACCTAAGGAACATATCCAAATTACGATCATTTATCACCCAAAATGCTGCCAAAATTCTTATTCACTCTCTCATCATATCACGTCTAGACTACTGTAACTCTCTTTTAATTGGCCTTCCCCTCCAGAGACTGTCACCTCTCCAGTCCATAATGAACACTGCTGCGAGGCTCATACACCTCAGCAACCGCTCCTCCTCTGCCTCGCCATTCTGTCAATCCCTGCACTGGCTTCCACTACCTCTCAGAATTAACTTCTAATTAATAACCCTGATATTCAAAGCACTTCATAACTCTGCCCCAGCCCACATCTCTGAACTCATCTCTATATACTCACCCAACCGCTTACTACGCTCCTCTACTGACCTGCTACTCAACTCTTCTCTCATTACCTCCTCACATGCTCGCATTCAAGACTTTGCAAGGGCTGCACCCCTCCTCTGGAACTTTCTCCCACTGTCTGTCCGACTTTCTCCCAACCTTTCTGCTTTCAAGCAATCTCTTAAAACGCACTTCTTTCAAGAAGCCTACCCTCACTCTGCTTAACTACCAAACGCAACACCACATACAGTACCACATTTCTCACCCACTTAAATCGATCTTGCCCACTCCCACACTTTGTGTATTACTCCCTTCCTTTTAGAGTGTAAGCTCTTTCTGCATAGGGTCTTCCTCACCTTTTGTACCGGTTTTGATTGTGATGTATGTAACTCCATATGTTCTCTGATTTAGTTGTATAATCACATTTACTTTACAGTGCTACGCAATATGTTGGCGCTATATAAATACATGTTAATAATAATAGGGCAGAAATGTTGCACATTATGTTTCTGTACCAGCCCAAGTCAACCACAGCCCTTTAGTAGTAAAGATCTGTGTATCCAAAGATGCCCCAGTAGCTCCCCATTTTCTTTTCTGCTGATTCACTGCACATGCTCTGTACTGCTGTCACTTACATAAGCTTAGGGACAATGCACAATATATCGAATGTATAGAATATAAATGTCACAATATAAGACTGATTAGTAAATCATTCAGATTAATGATACATGGAAGCACAGAGACCAGCACAAATAGCATCAGATTCTATGAGAGGCAAACCTCATTTTCTGCTTGATAATTTGTGATGACCCCTAAACTTTTCAACAGCTGTGCAAAGCACACTGAGCATGTGCGTGTCACTGACACTCCTAACAAAATCCAAAATGGGAAACTCCTATGACTTTGAAGGCCTGAATCATTACTAATGTAGGGATGCTGAAACTTTAGCCTAGCATAAGTTCAGTGTATATAAAATATGGCTTTCTAGCCATATTAGTTTTTTTAGGGCTTCTCACTTTGCAACGATCAAGAAGTGTTCTGGATATCTTTGTTATGTACACCGATCTATTACAGTTTCAACTTTCTGTGGCATGTTTAATATTATGCTGCATGTAGTTTGTGTTGTTTTTCTCTGCCAGTTATTGGGTATAAAGTCTTTATATTAATGAGTTAAGATGTGTTTCTATTAACAACAATTTCAGTGGTGTTTTTCCCTTTTAATGGGATTCTGATTTTTATGGTTTACTTTTTATTTCTAAATTACACTGTTTACATTGCAAATAATTCACCATTTAAAATGTTATTCTTGAACTAATAAATGTATTTTTTGAGCTGTAATAGTGGTGTGGAGGCAGCCATCTCAGTTCTTTGTACCTGATTCTGATGGAACTGTTTTGAGACAACTATTATTAGTCCCCTTCCCATTGTATTTCACCATGGCCTAGGACAACCATGCTTTCTAGCCTCCATGCTGTGGTAAACATGAGAATTGCACCAAAGCAGGAAAAAAACCTTCTTTTTCCTGTTTGGGTGTTATTCTCATGTTTACCATGGGGCTAGGGAGGACCTTTAGCCATGCAGAGGTGTGAGGTACCTATTGTTTTGTTGATAGACTGCTGATGGTTTGCTGGGGAGGGAAAGGAGGGGTGATAACACTCCACCTTACAGTATAGCAATAAAGAGTGACTGGAGTTTATCAAAGTCACATGACCTGAGGATCCTGGGAAACTGACAATATGTCTAGCCCCATGCCAGATTTCAAAATGAAATATAAAAAAATGGAAAAACAGATTTCAGTTCTGCTGCTGGAGCAGCACTATTAACTAGTGATGGGCGAATAAACACGCAGCGAATTCCCGCGTTTCAAAGCCGACAAATACATTTGCGAACTGTGGAGAAAATTCGCAAACGGAAGATACGTTACGTCAAAAAAATGTGGGCATGCGTCAGAATAGTTGCAAGCATAAAAATTGTCATGCGTCAAAATTATTCGGACGTCCATTGACTTTAATGCATTTGGACAAAATAGGCGTGCGTATAAAAATTGTTGCAGGGCGTCGAAATTTTGACACCCATTGACCAGTGCGTTTTGCAAATTTTTTGCGGGAAAAATTCACCCATCACTACTATAAACTGATGCGTTTTGAAAAAAACATGTTTTCCCGTGACAGTATCTCTTTAAGGCTTGATATACCCACTCATTTATGCCTATGGTGTGCATCCGGTGCCAGCTGTAGTCCTGTCTGCACAGGTTAAATATTCACTGAACAGAAATGTTCCAGCAGCACTCCGAAAATGGGAACAAAGTGATTTATTTTTGCTGCTGGAACATTTCCTTTCAATGTGTATAGATTCCTCCTTGTCTATAAAGAATCTTTTGTAGAGTTATTTGTTCTGCCATAATTTTAATATAATTTCTACTTGGAGTTTATGGCCAATGACAATGCGAGGGCAGCATCTATTTTCAGACTCAGACTAGGGCTATAGGCTTCCTGCATTGGTCAGTCCCCTCTCTTTACTAACTCTAGTCCTGGCTGTGTTTAGGAGAAGATCAGGATGTTTTGTGGGTAGATCACAGTTAATTATTGGGATATGATTATGAGTGTGTATAATATGAGTGTGAGTATGCATAAATATCCAGTTATTAATGCAGTCAATATTATAAAGGAGTATGATCATCACACTAAGAAAGCAAGTGCAGCTGCCTGATAAATCATACATTCCAGTGCAGTTAATTACTCAGGGGCTATGGATTCCTCATGGGTGTTATTATTTTTTCTCAGTAGCTGCTGAGGTGAGAATTGTGTCTGGGTGATTAAAAATTTTGGGAGTCAGCCTTCCCAATCTAAAAATAGCAGCTCCCTTAGATTGTAAGCTCCCCTGGGGGAAAGGACCGCCATGACTGATGTAAAATCCATATAAAGAAACGTGTAATGGTAATACACAGTATAAATATAGAGAAATAATAATTTTGCTAATGTTGTCTATTTTTGGGCAAGCATCCAAATGAGGATGTAAAAACGGCTAATATTTTGAAAACGGGAAAAAAACCATAATGTAAAATTCAAAAGTGTTAAGAACAGTGCTCTATGTTACACTTTAACATGTTTTGAGACTGAAGCATGCCCCCAACTAATCCAAGGGCTAGATATATTGGTGACAGCACAGCACTCTACTTTTTAATAAAAGAAGCGACACCCATTCCTGTATCTTTGGCATAACAAGAGTGTGCTAACTAAGTCTTCAGAAGAGGCATGCATAGCTGCCCCCGCCTGCAACCCCCTGGGATTTTAATGCTATAGATGAAGCCGACACCTCGTTCCAGGCACCCCTAGTCCCTGGGATCTGCTTTCTCTATACTTCCACCATTGCTTGACATTCCTGCTTCAACATTTACAATTCCTTCTTTTGAACCCATCGACTGATATATAAAGAATTCAAACCATCGCCATTTGTCTATTTTCATTCTCTCTCATTATGGCCCTGCCCATTGCACAGACCACTCTCTCTCTCATGAAAAGTTTTCTTGCAGTTATTTTATATTTTGCAATGAAGAGTAAGAGTGAAATGCAAAGTGATGCAGTGACAGATACTGAATGTGAATAACTTGCACCTAATATTTGCACGCAGATCCCACAAGGGGTCACTGTTGCTCCAGCAGGGGTTTATCATACAAATGAGAGGGTTTAGGTAGCAGACAGCAGCACTAACCAGTTTGTGTGTGCTCTTCCTAACACATTTCAATAAACTGACTTGGCCGGTAGGGAGGTCTTGACAGGTTAAATGAGATTATGAGAACAAAGCAAAGTGATATTGCCCATGGTTTTGTAATTATAGCCACAACAAAGTAAAAAAATAAGCAGCGGCGATGGCTGCTGGAAATCAAGTGAGGCAAATTTTAGAGCAACAATTTGTGTTCATAGGAAAGAGAATTGATGATTCCAGAAAACAAACAGACAGCGCAGTTTAGTGATGGCGAGTATCTCTTTTCATCTCAGCTCTCCCGCTGTGCTTCCTCTGATAGAATAAAACTCCCAGGATCTCCACTCTTCTGTAGCTGAGCCCATGATACAGTCTGTAGCCTGGGAGAGCTGAGAGACGCTGTCTCCACTAGCAGCCCTGACCATGATGTTATTGATATATCTTCTGATGGTTTGATTCTGAAATCCCTGGATGTCATTTTAATCCATCCCTGAGAGAATTGCAGTTCAGAGGGAGAGAGAAAAAGTGCTGAAAGGATGATTTAAACCTATTAAACAGCCCATGAAGGACACAAGATCTCACACGCTCACTCCTACAGCATTTTCACATCTCACCAACTGCTCGCTGCCAGGGCACGTGCAGTAATACCTACACATATAGCATACAGAAATGTCTTGATGGGTGCAAGATGGGATCACTGATCCTGGGCCCCAGTCGTGTGTGTCCTGGAAAGAAGCAGTAACTTTGGAATAGTGTGCATAGTAAGGCAAAATGGAATCCGGGGAAAGGGTTGTACCTCTAGGATTTTGTGTAAAGAGATGAAGGACAGATGAAAAGTTTGTTTCTGGTTTTGAATTTTGAATTTTCATAGGAAAGTCATCTAAAAACAGTTCCAGTTCCAGTAAGCAGTAGAACATAGATGTAGTTACCTCTACTAGAGAACGGATCAAGACAGCATAGCAGTGATCACCAACCATTGACTCACAAGCAACATGTTGCTAGTTGATGCATTTGATGTTGCTCCCAGGTGCCTCAAAGGTGCCTATTTTTTGGATTTCTGGCTTAGAGGCAAGTTTTTGAAAAAATAATGACCATGTGCACTACTAAACAGAGCCCACTGCAGGATGCCAGTTCACATGGTGCTAATTTGGCACTAGGGTTGCCACCTTTTCCGGAAAAAAATACAGACCTTCCTATATATTTATAATTTTTACCTAATAATAACATTGGGATCAACCATTATTTTTACCAGACAGGCCGGTAAAATACCAGCCAGGTGGCAACCCTATTTGGCTTCTTTTATGTGCTTTTATGCTTGTGTTGCTCCCTGACTCTTTTTATATTTGAATGTGGCTGATATGTAAAAAAAAAAGTAGTTTGGAGACACCTGCTCTATAGCATTTTCCTGTACATGGGTTACTTAGGAGGTTTTCTGCTTTTATATTGTATCATTTTATATCATTATATCATTATAACTCCCTGTTATTATTTTGGGAATCATTGGGAAACTAGTTATTAATCACCATAATGTGAATCCTAACAAAATGGTAGAAAGGTATGACTATAGTAGGACCAGTGACCAGTAGCACAAGTTTTGCCTTCTCTTCCCTTCCCTTTTGAGTGGTGGGGGAATTAGTCTCCATTTTAAAAAAGTCATATGGATTTAAGGGCCCAAGAGACATCTAAGGCCCTTAAGGTCATTTTTCACTAGCAATTATATTGGCACCTCAGAGATGTCAGAGACTGGGCCTTCAAATATTTCAGAATTGTAGTACCTGGCTAGTAAAGAAAATAGGGGTCATTAAGCAAGTGCAGGACATTGTAGAAATTGCAAAAACAGGTGCAAATTGCCATGTTTTTCACATATTGCTTCCTGCTCTGCACTGAATTTTTGCAAATTTCTCCACTCCAAAATCAAGTGCAGAGACCTCTGCTCAACCATGAATAAAGCACTGCCTGTATTTGGCAGCACTCTACATAAATGTAACCCCTGGAAACACCAGGCTCTGTTCTCTGAACATAGCACCAGCTTATGCCTCCCCCTTAGATCACTTCATAGTAAATGATCCCTAAAAATATAAAAGTACAGTCAAGAGGGCTAGTTTAATATTGTAAAGGCAAAGTGCTTTTTTATGAAAAGGTGAACCCAATACTAACAAAATAAGTGGTTGATAAATGCATAGTATCGGCTTTACAAGTAATTCAGGTTAAAGCAATTCATCAGTGCATAATCAATAACAGAACCAAATTCTATGCAGTTTCAGCCTTTCCTTTAGAGTTTAACTATATTATAATTAACCTTGGGTTTTTCCAAACCCCTTTTGTAGACAAGTATTGGAACATGATGAGATGTAAAGCTACGATCATTTTGCTTCTAGCAGTTGTAAAGGAGAAAGCCCTGGTGGGGGATGGTTTAACAGGACATAGGCTCTTGCATGTCTCCTAGAACAAGAACTCCAGACAAAATGGGGAGAATAGGGTTATGGCAAATACAATCCCAGCATTCTACAGCAGCTTTTCGTCTAATTTCAGAGCCCTAGAAGTAGTCTGACTCGTCCAAGGCAAGATGCCACACAAATGCTGAAATGCAAATTCAAAGAGAAATGTTCAGAGCAAGTACTTAGCTATAGCATATTACATTAGTATTTGTTTAAGGACAAATACATGAAAGTCTATGTACATATATATTATATTCTTGCAGAAGTGACAGAATGTATAGGCAGAGCTGGCACATGAAATATGTACTTGTACAGGAGATACTAAACTGGGTCATGAAGCAAATAGTCTCGGAACATGAAGCAAATAGTCTTCAGAACTGTTTCTCTTGCTTGGGATATTGATTTTCTCCATACACCAACAACATGCCATATGGTGGCAGATACAATCTCCTTTGTAATAATGAGATAACTATTTGCTGCACATCTTTCAGCCTCCAATGGTAAGTGAGTCCTATTGGGATACAATTGATGGTCAGTGGATCTTTGTTTTGCTGATACTGCAACACACCTCTACTATTAGGTATCCTGCTGAATTGACTGTATCCACAGTGAGGATATATCATATTATATTGTTTTTATTGTACTGTATATATTATATGTATAATATATATATATATATATATATATATATATATATATATATATATATATATATATATATATATATATATATATATATATATATATATTATATATGAATGCCTTCTTTGTATATGTAATGGGTTAGGGTTTGCCTCATCTTTTCTTGGGTTACTATACACTGGTTCCAGAACCAAGGGGTCCAACTCCCAGCAACTCCCGGTAGGCACAATACAATTGGACTATATCTTCAGGTGGGTCCCCGCTTATGGGATGGAGGAAGTCGTACCCCTCTGGTACAGACACACAGCCACCACTCTGTGTTAAATAACATGGGGCGCCAGTGGTTCTTTAAAAACAATGGAACTCTTTATTCAGCCTTTTGTACAATCCTAAAATGCCAATCACTTCAATTATCACAGATTCTTTCGTAATCCTGACTGTCAGGCCTTTAGTGACCTATGACAGTTTCTGACCTGATGCTTACTTGCTCCTATACTGAGGTCTACTTCCACCTCAGGCCCTAACAGCAACACATCTCCTCCTCCAGCAAGTGGGTGCACTAGAAAAAGAGTGAATACATGTGGGCATCCATTTTTATAACCTCTGGGAACTACTTCCCCTCCCCTCTTGGAAAAAGGACCCAGCCTAGCTGGCTAGCTCCCTGGGGTATAGAATAACCTTACCCTTTTATAAAATAGAATATCTACTGGCCAGTCACTGAACTGCAATAAGAATACTTTCACATAGGAAAAAGGAATCAGCTTCCCAATCTACCCAATCTAGCTGACTTAGTTATGCCCATGTGAACAAAGGAGCTAAAAGTTATCAAAAATGTTACCCTCCTACATATATATCATATTATATCACCTAGAGTGGAACCAGGATGCTCTATTAGCGGCTTACCCACTGGCAGAACCTTATTCAGATAATGTAGGAAACACTGGTCCTGTTCAAGTACTGAAAAAGAATGTGCATTGTTTACCTATCTGAAATATTTAATAGCCTAAAGAACTGAGCAGCCAGGTGAGGCTTTTATGATGTCTTCTACACAAGCAATATTCATAGAAGAGACTTGCTCTAATGAATTGCTAGGAAACATAGAAATAATTATGTTGGACATAAGGTCTGAATGCTGCATGAATCAAGTGGTAACCCTGACAGAAATAGCACTATAAATAATGGTTTCTTTCATTATGTCTGGTTTTAAATTGTAGGTAATTAGATATTGAGTTTAGGAATAATTTCTCATGGGTGACATTTCAGCAATGATTAAAGACCAGGATAAGTTACTCAAACTGTCACCAATTACTCCTTATGTGGCAAGGGATAGAAATGAGTGTCAACTCTCACTCAAAAGCATCACTGGCTGGATTTCCTCTCTCATACAAGATTCACCAACAAAAACTCAAAAACAAAGCTATTACGTCCTCAGCAATCAACCAATATCCTACCTAGACTTTTCATCATGCCTGGCCTATACCAACTTATTACCCTCTGGCTAACACAACTCCCACTTGTTATTTATTAGAAAGGTCGAGAGATCAGGCAATTACACCTATATGGCAATAGCTAAGAATATGGCAGGTTCTCTGCTACATTTGCTGCTCTGGCTCCCTCCGGCACCACTGGGCAAAACATTAATGCATCAAAACTACGAAAAAGGCAGTAAGCAAAGTTTCCTGATCCAAGAGGGGCAGGGTGTAGACAATAACATTACGGAACAATCAGTGAATTGATCATGCAGCTCCACCACATGTAAGGCAGGCTATAACCTGCAATGTCTGCAAAACTTTGCCCAAGGCTGTACAGGGTGTGGGATATGTCTTTGCCTTTGTTGTGTCAGTGGTTATCAAAGAGTTAACCAGAGAAATGTTGTCATGTGGCCCCCCTTCTGTTCACTTAACAAGTTCACACTAGAGAACAGTCAATAAAATGTGATTTTAATTCCATATACTTTAACTACATTACCTGTAATGCGTATTAGACAGTAATGCAGTTTTAACAATGACATGAAAAATAATGTCCAAAGAGAGAGCATGGAACCGACAACAGAAAAAAAAGGATTTTAGATGTTCTTGGCTAGAGAAATGTATATTTTTATAGGGCTCTGAAAGATTAGGCAGGCTAATGAAGCAATTTTAAGTGCGATATAGTAATAGAAGTGATAACATAGTAATACCATTGCTTCAGGATTTTTGCCACCTGAGGTGGACTTTCACATGCACATTTGCGCTCTCTACACTAGAAGATCTGAAATTCTGATTTAAAAATTGGAATTTCAGCCCTTAAATTACCAGGAGCAGCTTTTTGCCGACCATGTTAACCTATGGACTGCTGCCTCCTGAGGAGAGTTTCTCAACCCACCTCATTGCAGCAGCCCCCTGCATTGCTAAGGAATTGATACTGAGTGTTGAACTGGAGGTCATGGGCCCACCCGGGTGCCACCTTAGGCGGCCCCTTGACGCCAGCTTTGAGGTCCACCTTGAGCTGCAACTCCCTTCCGCCCCCTCTCTCCCAGTGTAGTAGTGTCTTATCGTGTACCTTGTTTTGTCTTTTTGCGGCTGCATTCAGGGTTGGGGGGAAATTTTAAAAATGATTGTATCGATTGTGCATCCTCAGTGCTTCTGGACCAATGTGGGTGTGGTTGGGCAGCATGCCACCCCTTAAATCCTACCGCCCTAGGCCCGGGCCTTTCCACAAATCTGAGCCTGACTAGGGAAGCACTGAATCCAGTATTCAGTACAGGATTCGGCCGTTTTCAGCAGGATTCAGACGAAACCAAGTCCCGGGCCAAACTGAAATTGGATCCTTAAAATCATGTGACTTTAATCATACAAATGATGGAAGTAAAGAATTGGTTCTTTTTAACCCTTCCTGGCCTAATTTGCATTTGCATATTAAGATATGCAGATAGTGGTGTGTGGTACTTATTCAGTATACCAATGGGGCATGGGACACCATATTACAATCTTTAATAGAGAAATGTACTGTATGCACCACAAGTTTCATATCAGTAAATCCTTCATTGGGTAATTCTAGGTCCCTAAGAGGGATCTATGGATCCAAAAACAAATGTAAATATGCATATTTGCATATGCAAATTTGGGGTTGATTCGGTTTGATATTCTGCTGAATCTTCCACCGAGGATTCTGCAGTATCCCAAAATAGTGGATTCAGTGCATCCCTAGTATGTAAGCTGTGTGGGGGTTGGTAGTAGCCTTGGCTCTGTTTAGGTGATCTTAACTGGAAGCTACACTGAGTTACATGAGAAGGAAACGGAGCTTCCACTGGAACTGTAGACTTCTGTCTGCAGCTTTTATAAATGCCAGTTTCCCACATTCTCACTTTTATCTTTCTCTGGCCTCTGAATGTGCCCTTTATTTAGGATTGATGAAAAAAAGCTATTACATATGCTTACGTGCAGAATGGGCTACATTTTTAAAAGTTTAAATAACTGCAGTACTTAAGGGACTGTGGGAAATAGATGCTTAGGGGATGTATAAAGTAGTCTGCCAGCTCATGTTGCATACGCATAATGTAGGTTAGGACACATTAGAGGGGTTCTGTCATCACACATTCGCTCATCTAGGATATTAAGGCTTTATTCATGTATATAGTTTTAAAGGAACAGTTCAGTGTAAGAATAAAACTGGGTAAATACATAGGCTGTGCAAAATAAAAAATGCTTTCAATATAGTCTGAGCTGCATGCAGAGGAGCAAAAGCAAACTCAATGAACATGTATGTCCCGTGTCCCATTTAATAGCTGAGATTAATCACTGGAGAGCTGCAAAGGAGGAAGTAGTATTCTGGCTATTTTATTATTCATCAGCCTTTAAGGATCACACTTTGTCTAATTAACTATATTAGAAATGTGTTTATGTTGCACAGACTGAAACAAGTCACAAAATAAGTTACCTAGGGAGCACCACGGTGTGTAACTTCTCCTCTGTGTGCATCACGTTAGGGAAAGTACCCCAGAAAAAACGTTGTAGTCCAAACTGTATGCAGAAACACAGAGCACCACAGGAATGAAGTACAGTGTTGTAATAAAAATTCCAAAATGTATTAATCCATTAAAATCGGCACATCATTGTAAAAACATTTAAAGAACCATAGGCTTAATGTGTTTCGTGGCTGTCCAGCCACTTTCTCAAAAGCACAGACTATCTATTTACTCATTTTTATTTTTACATTGAACTGTTACTTTAAGGGTAATGTCACACTGTGAGATTCGGGGAGATTTAGTCGCCCGGTGACTAATCACCTCTTCTTTGGGGAAACTAATCTCCCCGAACTGCTTCTCCGTCTTCCGCCTGCTGGAATGAAAAAACGTCTGTGGCAGGGCACTCACGGCACTTCATTTTCTGAAGTTTCCTCGTGAGACAACTTCAGGCGACTTTGAAAAACAAAGTGCTGCGAGTGCCATGCAGCAGCCGTTTTTTCATTCTCACAGGCTGAAGCTGTTTAGGGAGATTAGTCGCCCCAAAGATAGGGTTGCTGGCCAGTGGGGGGCGGGCACCAAAAGGGGGCGGTCTGTGATGTGAAAAGGGGGCGGAGCTACATGGCATGCCACAAAAGGGGCGGAGCAACATCGCAGAGACGTCCACAGCGCTGGAAAAAAGGTAAGTTCTTTGCGAATTGGGGGCAGGCCAGGGGCTTTTTTTAAAGGGTATTACAAATTACCGGCAATTGCATTGCTGGAAAATTTGTAATACCGGCCCCGGCCTTGGCAGGTGTTTTACCGGCTAGGCCGGTAAAATACCGGCCGGGTGGCAACTCTACCCAAAGAAGAGGCAATTAGCGACTAAATCTCCCCGAATCTCCAGGTGTGACCTTACCCTAAGGGTAATTCCACCTTTAAATTAACATCTACTTTGCCATGTTTTTCCCTATAGTTCGAGCATCATTGTCTGCGGACAGTGGTGTGTTTGCTGCAACTGTGTCCAATACAAAACAACTGCAATTGAAAGACTTTCCAATCATTAATTGGGCACATGTTGCGCTTGTGCATCAATATATCTTGTATCCATCTGAACTCAGATCTACTTGCAATCGTAAATGAACTCTTTCAATTGAAGATTAAAAAACTGTTGTGTCCCTTTAAGTTCCATATTAGTAAGTGAATAATAGGCTTATTTATAGCTGGTTTCAGTCACGTTTTCCCATCATACAGCTAGGCCACTTCACTTGGGCTCTTTATGCAAGTAGAGACATGAATAAGGTCCAGATTACTGTGCCTCTGCAGCCATCCATCAGCATCCTATTTACACATGTAACTTTGTTTTCATAATGTATGCTGGAATAAATATATATTTATTTCATATATTACATAGCTCTATCACATTTTATTGCAGCTCATTAAGTCAGCTAAGAAATGCATTGTATCTATATTTAATAAGACATTTCTTCAGTCACCATATTTCTGCAGCCCCCATATTTGTAATGCATTTATTTTGTGCTAAATGTCATTGGACACTCAATACATAGGGCAAGAATTCACTGGAACTGTGAAGATATAAGGTTTATAGAAGAGAGGCGTGTGTTTACTTTGCCTAAGGGTTCTTGTGCATGAATGCATAAATGCACTCAATGAAGTTTGCTTTGTGTTATGTTTAAACAAGTGATGGACATCTCACAAAAGGAGTACAGATTTGTTTATTTCTCTTGGTTAAAGGCACCACCACCATGTTGTGTTCTACTGTCTTCTGCCCTTTCTTTCAATACACACCTGGGCCAGAATCCCAATAAGAAGTCAATCAATCAGACTGTATAAGGTTCATTTACAACAAAGTGGATGCAAAAAAATTTGGATAAATGCTGCATTAGTGAATAAAATGCAGATTGAATCTAAAAAATGAATTGTGCATGTAAATTACACTATATATGTACGTGTGGCAGTTGCGCAGCTATGCAAGTAGAAATATTTTAAATTATAGATGTAACTGTACCAATAGTGGTCACAAATAGTACCTGAAATGAACAGCTCTGGACAGTGAATCTTGCAACCAGGTAATGAAAGACCAGAGAAATGCTCATTGAAAATGATGGCCCTTTAATGTGGAATCAGTCAATGTCTTTGCCTTTTGCACATACTGATCTTTCTTTGGGCAGTCCACCTTGGTTTTTGCTCATTGTAATCATAATTTGCTTTATTTTGATCTGCCAATAAGTCAATGACCGAAGTCAGTGGAACAGAAATACAAAGCTGTTCAAACAGTAGCATAGTCAAGATACTAGTGTCGGCCCCCGTGTTTTGATGGAAGTCAAAAGTGGCAGGCAAAAATCTGCTTGTCTGGCCGCTAAGATAAACAACCAGATCAACCTCTCTGGGACCAAGATCAATAAAAATGAAAACAATTCATTTGAATTGGCCATATATATCAATTTTGTAAATGTAAAAATGTAAAGCAGAAGTCCTATCATATTGCCCTGTAGTAAAGCCTGATACCGGATCAGGGCCAGAACTAGGGGTAGGCAGAAGAGGCAAGTGCCTAGTGCGCAAAGATGAAGGTGTGCCAAGCACATGCCTCCTCTCCCTGGCTGCCCCTAGTTCCTAGCTCCTGAAAGGGACATCTTTTGCTCTCCTGCCCCAACCCCGCCTTCCCCTGGTAGCAGGGGATTGAGAAAGTGAGCACATGTGCACCTGCAGTGGGGGGGGGGGGGGCTGTGATAAGCATACAATGCCTTGGGCATGCTGGTAACTTGGGCAAGTCCTGTACTGGATATTGGAGACTTTTACAGAAATTACTTAGGCCAGTTTTAATATAAAATCAACAAAATGTAAAATGTGGCAACATTTTGACCACGTCCATTTTGTGCCCACACCCCTTAATGTTCATTTTACAAAATTTGACAGGTTATGAAAGTTTGAACACATTTCTGTGATTATTATGTGTTATTACCGTTTTGCTAATGAAGGTGAATTGCCCTTTAAGCTGCAAGTCATAGTTTCTCCAAGAGACCTGCTTATCTTAAATTGTTTCTCCAAGAGACCTGCTTATCTTAAATTGTTACAATTGTTTCTTTGCTTATCTTAAATTGTTACAAAGGTAACAATATGCACAAAATGCACCTGCCACGTATTTTGAGCTCTCTGCCAAAAGTCAATTAAGTTAGAAACTTTGTATCTTTTTCTGGCTGTTCAGTGCAGGAGATCAAAGAGAAAGTCAGGACATATCAGTAACAAACACAGGACCGCGGATTGAGCTGTCAAAATCGGGATTTTCCCGAGAAAAATGGGATAGTTGGGAGGTATGTATAGACTACTGCTGTGTTTGGTAGTGATGTGCAGGCTGGGCCAAAACACAAGGGAATATTTGGACTTTACTCTGCTGGCTTTCGCCTCCGGCCCCTGGTTGTGACTCCACAAATGGGCAGCTTGGCCATGGGTCTGTAAATGGAGGTGCTGGCTGGGGAAAGGGTTCGGTAAGGGTTAGGTGCGGGTTGGAAGCAGGCAGGTTAGGTGGGTGCACATCACTAGTGTTCAGCCATCGTTAAGCCATCGTTAAGCCCAACCTGGTCCATTGTGTTCAGTAGAGGCCCTCGTGAGATACAGAGACAGGAAGTCAAGTGACCAGACATGGAAGCTGCCAGGCCCACCTGCTGCTCTGCCTTCTATGATCAGGTACAGAGAATTAGTGCTGTGCTGAAAGAAGGACCTCTGCTTTAATTCTCCTTTAAGACAGCGACAAATATATTTTCTAATATTTTTATTAACTTGGAAATAGTGTTGTAATTATGAAAGTGTGTCATTTTTAATTTGCTTTGTATCAGAGACCTAGGAAGAAAGTCGAGTTGATTTCACATTGAAGACAACAATCTTTCCTCCCCACTTGAGCCTGTTGAAACCATTGAATCATACATTAAATAGATTTTGCATTTTGTTATGTTTTTCAGCCATGCTTGAGTCATTTTTTGGCCCTTCAGCATTTTATTTATTGCCACATGTGCCTCGTTACGATGCCTGGATGATATAGTATATGCTGCTTTTCAATTATTCTTCCTCCATGAGCTTGTGACTTGATTAACAATTTTAAGATGCATGGGAATTCAGAAATTTAAAGTGGGACATATTTCTAAGTGGCTGTAAAACTCCATCTAGCCTATAGGTGTTGCATAAAATGTTGGAGGTGTAGGGCCAATTCACATGTCCAGCATATTCCAACAAGGAATACAGACAGGGATACATTGGAAGGCCACTAAACACATCTTCTCCTCCTCTTCCAGCACATTACTGGAGTCATGTAGAGCTGACACATAGTGATAAGATTCCCTCGTGTTTCAGACCACTAATTTGGGCAGCTTTCTCCTCATCCATTTTTCATGTGTTCTCACCATGTTATTTTCTCCCTCAGTGAAGCATGGTGTGGCACATTTGTTTGTTGAACGGTTTGTATAGGAAATTGCTGCCGAGTAGGATTTCACGTGACCCTCTCTCTCATATCTTGCCCAAAAATAAATGTCACTTTGAAATATTTGCAGAAATTTGCTGTTGCTGTAGAAATGCACTGGAGTCACCATGCCAGTCCCTTGCACGGCTTCTGGAAATGCAACTGTAATTTCAAGGTCATGAAAATTACACCAAGCTAAATCATATGGCATTAAGGATTGCATTTGAGTTGCTGAGAGAGAAAAAACAACTGTGACAGAAGACACAAACACATTTCTCAACACAAACAGTACAGACTTAAATTACTTTCTGATCAGTTGCATGCCATTCTTTAAGTCCTCACTTGAATCTATATATGCTACAGTATATACATTGGACCGGAGAAAGTATTGCAGAGTCTCTATTAAGACAAATAACTGTGGTAGAAGAAAACAACATATGGATACAATTAACCATGTTCAATGTATGCAAATGCTGGAATTTTCAAACGCATTTTTCCTTTAAAGGAGAAGGAAAGTCTTCTTCCACTTGGGGGTGCCAAATGTTAGGCACCTCCAAGTGAGTGTATTTACTTACCTGAAACTCCGGGCCGGTACTCCTATCAGGAGAAAACTGCACCGGCCACTTCTACTATAGACACCGTCTCTCCCTACTATATCTGCTATCCCACAGTCACAGTCCCATCCCAGAGACTGTTATCCCACTGCTACTATATGCACCATCTCTCTTTCCTATGCCTACTATCCCACAGTCATAGTCCCTTCCCAGATGCTATTAGCCGCACTCTTGTTATAGGTACCATCTATACCTACTACACATGCTATTAAGAGCCACAGTCCCTTGTACAGTAGTAATGGGAGGAGGATACTCTTCTCATTGCTATAACAAACAAGGGAAAGTTTTGCTCACCACTAATTTTTTAAAAACATTAGGCGGGGGTGCAATGAGGTTTTGACCACAAAATTCACATAGAGTAATACAAGAGTCCTCTGCACTCAATCCATTATCAATATATTGAGGACATTGAACTATTTTGTGCCTCAAGCTAATAAAAATGGCTTCTTCTATAAATTGCTTCATTATACATTTTACAAAGGGACTAAGTTTTACCTGTTTTAGTTTGAAAGCAGCGAGTAAGTTGCGGGTAAAACCTATTCCCTATGTAGAATGTATAATGAAGCAATAGAATTCTTAATGAATCAGATGTAATTTGAGTGTAGGATTGGCCATATCAGGGATGACTTTGACGTAGTTGGCCAGCTTAAATATATTGCAATATATGGACAAACAATCCCTGTTTTGTTTAAAGGGGAAGACATTTTTAACAGCTTAAGGCACAAAATGTTTCAATGTCCTTAATATATTGATAATGGGTTGAGTGCAGAGGAACATTACTACTGTTATCATGTCACCCTACTTTACCTTCTACTTTACCTTTACTATTCTAGATATGAAATACCTTTCTCAGAGGCTACTATCCCTACTGCCACTATAGACACTATATATAACCAGCCTGTACCTCCTATCCTACAAGAACAGTCCTTACTCTTGAGCCTATTATCTGCACTGCTAATGGCATTATCTCCACACTATATATGCCATATCTGGACTGAGATTCGGAATAGGCCCAAGCTGCCATTCTCAGGCCAAATAATTAATGTATAAATTGCCTGTATCGGCCTGATACCTGCTCTCCCACAGCCTCAGTCCCCTCCCATTATCCCAACTGCTACCTACCTCCAGTAACTTCACTGCAAGGACCAGCTCTGTGAAGTAGGTGGGTGTGCAAGAGATACAAAATATGAAAATGCCATTCATTGTTAGCACCAGTCTGTGTTCTTCATATCTCTGCAAGAGAGAATGCCAAGAAGACATTACTATATGCATGGGTGCAAGTGCAATATGTTTCCAAATTAATACATTAAATGCTAAATCGTGCATTGCATGTTGCTCATACTTCTGAGTTGGCAGGCATCTGAAAATGATTACAAGGTCACTTATTACTTCTATGACAGAATGATGACTTGAGAGATCCTAGGAAATAATGGCCCATGCAAACATATGAATGATTTCCAATCTGTACATTTATTATACTGGGACTAAGTACGGTTCAGAGAGATTCTGTGGCAGATGTATCACAAGCCCAAAATAATGTCTACCATAGGAGAGAGATAACAGCATGTGATGGGGAACTTAGACTGTAAGCTCCACTGGGGCAGGAGATGATGTATAATCTCTGTAAAGCACTGCATACATGTGTTGGTGCTGTATAAATAACAACTAATAATACACCAATGTATGCTACGCTATGCCTTAACTATATTCAAAAATTATATGGCTGTTGCCAAGTCTGGAGAAGGCATGTTTTTATTTTTAATTTATTTATAGACTATTTAAAGGAGCAGTAACACCAAAAAATATAATATAGTGTTGTGCTGCACTGGTAAAACTGGTGTGTTTGCTTCAGAAAGACTATAGTTTATATAAACAAGCTGCTGTGTAGCCGGGCAGATATTTAAAATGGAAAAAGGAGAAAAGGCACAGGATACACAGTGGATAACAGCTCTGTAGTATACAATGGGTTCTTTAACTTATCTGTTATCTACTGTGTCTCCTGTGAATGCAAGAATGCATACACTAAATGTATACACTAAACCACCACAATATACAGTATATATACAAGTTCACGGCTGGCCAGTTTCTTTACAATGGGTTTAACTTAAATGTCCTTCAAACAAAAATGCTCTTTGTGTACATTGGTAACAGATTGTTAGTCCTAACACTATGCTGGTCTATAGGACTGAACAGAGATAAAACTTCTCACTCGTTAGGGTTCATTTCTTAAAGCAATCATATGTGCAGACAAAATTGCATACATTGACATGCTATTCTGAAGTTTACTTGCTTCTATACATGCTACTCTCTCTCTCATTGTGCCTGCAATGGTAAATGGTTTGCAAACGGCATGCAGTTCATTTGCTGCAGGTCAGTTGCATTTGTAGGTGCAACAAATAAAGTCATTGATCCATAAGTTAGATGTTACTTTTAACAGTCCCTTAAAGTGATACTGATACTAAAAAACTACTTTTTAAAATATGAATGTACATTAAAAGTTACCTATAGGTCGTGTTGATCGTTTTTTCTGAGAGGTCTGTTTTTTTAAATAATTTTTAGTTGATGTTCCTAAACCTGACTGTTTTGCCAACCTGACTGTCCCATCTCAGCCTGTCAGTTAAAGTTTCTAATGCTAACGGACTCCTCCTGCACAAATATGGCAGCCCCCTCATAGACAAACACAAGGAGTCAGATAGGTAATGAAAAAGCATTGGGCAAATACTTTATGTCAAAATTATTAGAAGCATGCAAAGTCAATTTTATGATAGATGTAAAAAAAGTTTTAATTTCTGGTTTCAGTATCTCTTTAAGTGTGGGTACCCTGTTCTTTGCACCTTGCACCACATTCAAACACAACCTCACTGATGCAATCAAATTACAATTTGCACATGATTTATCATTGCAGGCTAATAGACTCCTCTCATTGGCTTGCAAGCTGCAGCACATGCTATTTTGCTGTTGATGCCTGTTAGGAAGCTAGAATTCAGGGAAACCTGGCTGCCGCTCTGTCCCCCAGCCCCCTCCGCTGCCTACCTGTGCTTGTCAATTCTTCAAGTGGAGGTCAGGAGCTCAGGTAGGTCTGGGCCAGTGCGGCCCACAAGGGCTGTCGGATCAAGGCCCTCTCCCAGAAATCCTGCTCTGTATAATATTCCATGCCGCCGACCCCGTCAGTTTTTGGAGCACACAGGCTGTGTGAAGCAGGTCTGGGCCAGCGAGGCCCACAAGGGCTGGGGCCCACTGGGTTTTTTCCTGGTGTCCCGCCGGCCCAGTCCGACCCTGCTAACTGTGCACTTTGTACTTACTTTGTAAATGAGCCCCTTTTCTGATTTCTGCAAGAGCTGGAACAGGATTGTTTCCACAACAGCTGGAGAGCTAAAAATCTGACATCCATAACCAAAGCCCCTCTTCATTAATGCACCTTGCTCTTGGCTTTCTTGCATAGTGGAAATGCCACTGCAATTGCAATCAATAACGTTGATTCATATTAAATATGCAGAAAAGAAAGGTTCTGTTATATAAAACACTAGGGCCTAAATATTTACTATCTAATGGAATATTCATGTTATCTAAACACTGGTAAATAGGCAATACTAGTATTGTGTTTATCGACCACCCACAGTCTGTTGTGTGCTTTAAAAGTTATGTTCGTTCACATCAGACCTTCCTCAGTGGAGCTTACAATCTAATTTCCCTTCCGCGGATGCACAGTTGCACAGCAGGATGAATTTTATCATTGCTTTTGGACTAAGGGAATAAATAAGAGTGCCAGGGGGCAGCGAGTGGTGTGGGTACAGACACAATACATAACCCTTTACAAGTGGAATACAGTTCCTATTTGCAGCACAATATTTTCTTCTGGATCAATAATCTCTGCTGTTGAAATATCTATCAACGGTAGCTGCCTTTACATGCTGTGTCAGCAAGGGCCAATACCCTGGGGCCCACTGTTTCTGGCACCCTGCTAACAAACTTCATTTCTTTTTTTTTTTGTATTTCAACAAACTTCATTTCATCTCTAATAATTATTTCTCTCTTTTCTGGCAACTGACTGCATAGGTGGCATTATGTATAATAAGGCAAGAATGTATTCGTAACACTGTGCAACTGAAGCATACCATATAAAGGAATCCCATTATTGGGGTTGTTCATCTTTGAGTTAACTTTTAGTATGGTGTAGTGATGGGTCAAATCTGTGCCGTTTGCCGCATGACAATTTTTTTGTCGCTTTTCATGAAATTATTCGCTGGTTGCGTAATTCACTGCAAATTGTGCCTGCCAAATTAATTTGCCCATCACTAGAATGGTGTAGAGACAGGTCTGGATTTGTGGAAAGGCAACAAAAGCCCAGGTGTAGGTCAGAAGAATTTTAGGGGGGCAACATGCCACCCAACAACACCCAAATTCGTTTGGAAGCAATGGGGATTCGCAGGAGATACAATAGTTTTTCAAATTTCCTGTGCACCAATCCCCAGTATTCTGGATCCAATGTTGAAAATCAGTGCATTTACACAAAGGAAGGGGAGGGGACAGGGGTGATGAACAGTAGTGGGCCTGGGGGTGCCCAGGTCGGATTTGTGAAAAGGTCACCTAGGCCGGCAGGATTTTAGGGGGGCAGGATGCTGTCCCACTACACCCACATTGGTTCAAAAACATTGGGAATGCGCTGGGGATACAATAATTTTTTTAATTTCCTATGCGCCAATCCCCATTGATGATGAAAATTTGCACGAACGGACAAGGGTGACGAACGGCAGTGGGCCTAGGGGCACCCACTATGTAAATCTGGCCCTGGGGGTGCCTGCTATTCAGGGTCGGACTGGGTGGCCCGGGGCCCACTGGGGCTACTGCCCCAGGGCCCCCCTTCGGCCCCCCCTGCCGTACCAGCGTGTGTGCTGCATCTGTGCGAATGCGAGGCACCGCGTTTGTGCTCTTGAGAGCGGCACTGTGGTTGTGCAGAAATTATTTTCTTCCGCGACCTCTGACAAAGGGAAGAAGCAGATGTGGATGGGGACCTGGGCCTGTGGGGCCCACAAGCGTCAGGGGCCCACTGGGTTTTTTCCCGGTACCCCGCAGGCCCAGTCCAACCCTGCTGCTATGTAAATATGGTCTTGCTTAGAGAGTGATATTCTGAGGCAATTAGGCAATTTTTGTGGGTTTTTTTTAGCTTTTTATTCAGCAGCTCTCCAGTTTTGTAATTTCAGAATTCTGGTTGCTAGTGTCCAAATTACCCTAGCAACCATACATTGATTTGAATAAGAAACTGGAATATGAATAGGAGAGCGCCTGAATAGAAAGTAGTACAGTACTAAAAAGTAGCATAAACTGTACATGTGTAGCTTTACAGAGCATTTGTTTTTTAGAAGCTCAGTGACCCCCATCTAAAAGCCAGAAGGCGGAGAACAATTAAAAAAAACTATAAAAAAAAGACCAATTGGAAAGTTGCTTAGAATTGAACGTTAACTTAAAAGTGAACAACCCCTTTAATCGACATCTAATCGACTACCTACTGCATTACATTATAGTAACTGCATTACATTATAGTAAAGGTGATGTTGGACAGGCGGGTGTAAATGTCAGGCTGGTGTAAGTGTGGGTAGAGCTGTGTGCAGGGACAGCTGGTAATTGTAGGTCAGTATAAGAACTCCGAGTAGTGCCCTGTACAGTGTGTGTCGGAATCAGATCTAGAGCAAGACTCTTCCTGCAGCTCAAACAAACCAGCGCTTTCGCCGCGCTTCTGCCGCGACTAGTTAACAACAGCAGCAGGCGGCACATTAGACACAGAGGCATTCGTCTCTGCCCATCCCTTCGCCACTCCGTGCCCACTCCTCCCTTCGCCAGGGTCCGCCCCTTCTCACATTCAAGGAGTTGAGCTGCTCGGTCAGATCGGTCTCCCTGGCTCGCAGGGCTGGGGAGATGCTGCTGCTTCCAGGACAGCGCAGGACTGAATCGCAGTCGGACGCAGTGGTGCGACACGGGGAACGAGGAACCCCAATCTAACATGCCTTAAAGAGTGATTGTGCACTGCCTACTGTCTGTGGATAGTGATAATAATAAGCCTTGAAGAAAGTACCTAGTGCCCCATGCGCTCTGCCAGCTGGATTACCAAGTGACTGTGTGGAGAGTGATATGGCTGACTCTAACTCTAACTCTAACTCCGTGATGCTCCAAAGGGGGAAACCAGCCGCTGGGATTGTGCCCCCAGTACCCGCCTGGCACCTGCTCTTTGCCCTCCTGTTGCTGCTGATGTGGGAAGGTCAGTGAAAGTTTCTGTGATAGTCTTCTACCCAGGCATGTCCATTCTGCCTGTCTGTGTGAGGGGCTCATTAGCTGTGTCACTTATAGACAGTCCAATGCTGTGTCTGGAGGGCCAAAGACACATCACAGGCAGTGGACTAGCTACATGTTACTGGGCCCCCCAACATATCCAGAAGTTGTCCTGTTTTACCAATATTTATTGAAATTGTACATGAAGTAGGGCCCCTATACCTCATGGGCCCCCCTGCAGCCGCAGGGTCTGTCTCCACTATAGTCACATGCCCCTGATCACAGGGTATTTGTCTATAGCATCTTTGGAGCATTTCACATGTTTATGTTGTGCTTGCATTGGAACCTGAATATATCTGGTAACAAAAGCCTCATACAGTATATATTCATGGAAGACTTCAGGAACATCACTTCAGCCAAATAAGAAAAGACCTCCTTTTTTATTAGGAAGCAGAGTGTAATTAAGCAGTTCTCTGCACTACACAGCTCCCAGCACCCGCGTCCCATGAGCACTGACACTTGTAGTTCAACAACAGCAGGCTGAAGGAATCCGCTGTAATAGACTATATGGCATTGCAATCGGGGTTCTCTGTACGTTGCATTTGGTTGTAAGAATATGAAACTAATCATGAAAATAATATGGTTCATTTTTCCTGTGGCAAATCAGTCAATGTCTCGTGCTGACATAATAACTGTCTGGTCCCATTGGCAAATGCTGAGTCTTCAAGCTCTGCTCCTAAGAATGGGCATAAAGGGGGGTTCTAGTTAAGATGGAAATGTTGTTAATTGGAGCTTTTCTTGAGATCATGGATCATTTAGCAGCTTTTGTAATCCGGGGGACTGGGGCATCTGTTTTACAGGGGTCTTTATTAGAAACAGTTGTAAGGGTTCAGTCAGGTGTAAATACCAGTTATATTTGTACAAGGAATGCATTTATTTTAATATTTGAAAAAACTTCCAAAACTCTGTGATACGGTGTTGCATGTGCTTTGTCATCAGACATTTCTTTATTTCTGGAACCCTTTATACATTTGTCATACTAGCCACTTATACTGAGTATTAACTTGTATTTAGTGGAATATGAATATGTACCTATAAATTAGACCTCCCCCCATTTATTTTCAGTTTATTTTGGCACATCAGAGGACAACTCACCTTTGCACAGCCACTTTGGAATTCCCCAGGTACCACACTATTGTAAATGCAGCTCCTCATATTCCTATCTGGGTTAATCGATTGTCGTTGTTGTGTTTGGAAACTCACTGGAGAGAAAGCTGCAGAGTGTAGACTGTGGTGTTGGCACTGGAACTGGCATTATATAATACAACTGTATGCTCACATGGGCTAAACCAAGGGATTTGGGGAGAATTATGCTGTGGTACATTCCAAAGTTACTCTCATAAAACTAAAATAAATGTTTTTTGGCGGGGAGATTATGTAACTATTTTACATTACTTACGATCGTTAAAACATACGTAATCATCAAAACATCAACATTATGTTCTGGCAGCCAGATCTGTCTTAAAGAAAGGGAGCGGAATTCAGGCTCCTGCCCTCTGTGCCCCCCTCTGAGAGCAGCATTGTACTCAGAAAGATCTGAAAGATTCATCAGTGGAGGATGCTGGGAGTTGTAGTCTAGGTTGCAGAAGACATTATGAATAATGTGGGAATTTTTCCATGGCCCCATAGGGACAGTTCTGTTAGCATTTCACAAAACCCGTTTCTGTTCATTTGGGCAGAGCTTTTACTTCTCATTGACGGTGTAGAAATCCATTTCATATGATGAGAATTGACATTTTTTTTTTTTCAAAATTCCTTGTTGCTTCCTCAATGTATCTCAGGCTGGTGGCTCCTTATAATTCATTCAGCTTGCTGTGAGGTTGTTACATGAATGTCACCTCTGATCAGCACTCAGGACAAGTAGTTGCTCTTAAAATAACCATAAAACCAAGCGTCCTGGGAATATTTCTGGGCAGCAACGGCACAGCCATTCCTACGGTTGGACATTCCTCAGCAAATGAGCCTTTAAATACCAACTGTTACTATTCCACTCCAGCCATACGGCTTTTAAGACTGCACATTACAGATTATGTTGTAAGTGGATTCATCCTTTAGCGTGTGTGAATATGGAACTGAAAATAGATTGCAAGCTTTTGGGAACAGGCTTTCAATCTTTTTTCTGCCCTTGTTTAATTTAGCAGCAGCCTAGTTCATTTAACAGGTTACACTGAATGCCTTTTTGGTGAAAACATCACAGGGAGGAGGGTGATTTATATTCCACATATACTGGCACCGAAATCTCTCTCTGCAAACTAAATGGTTAGCTGGCACTTATTTCCATGTCCCCTGTAAAGAGGCAGACATTTTCTGTACTGCACCCTAACAGGCAATGTTTTGGTATACCTAATGAACCCATCACGATGAACACACACATATCAGATACACACATAATATATAAGCTAATGTCATGATCCTCTGAGCTCCTGCCAACTGGGCACCCTTGTTGTGTGCTGAATCAATCCTTATTGCTCTGCCAACTGATTTGCCATGTTTAGGCCCACGATGACAGCACAGTAGGGGCATTTCGATTTGGAAAAGACAGTATAAAAAAAGATGTGATTTATTATTGCAGGGTATTGGAGTTGAGTGATGATGTTAGAATGGAGAAGCAGAATGGGAACTTTTCACTCTCCTCTGGACACCTTATCATTCCCACCCAGCCTTGCAGAGTCCCTACTCAATAGATATATATCTTTCTAAGATAACATCTGACATTGTTGATTAGTTACTGTACATTATATGCAAAGCCTTCACACTACTTTATTATATACCCCCCTCCCCCAGTAAATGCATTGGTTCTGTTAGATATTAGATAAGATGTACTGATCACAGCTGGCAATGCTTCTTAATTACACTCACAATAGATTTGGTGAACATTTAAGCAAGCTGACCAACCTGTTAATGGCTGCAAGAGATTTGCTGCTTGCATTTCATTGTTGTTAAAGCCAATCATATTGAACATATGTTTCTTAATCAGCAAGGAAAGTAGTAGCCAAAACTTGCACCCTTAAAAAAAGCAGTCAGCTCTTAATAGGTTACTAATGTCTCCCATGTAGCATTAGATGTTCTTGCTTAAAGCTGGCTATAGACGCAAAGATCCGATCGTGCGAATCATCGTACAATCAGACTTCCCCATCTCCCGACCTGCCACTAACAATTCCGATCAAATAAAGTACAAAAGAACAGATCAGCCGATGTTCTGCCCCTGACAGCAATCGTACGAAAGTTATGTCCAACAAAAGCTAGTGACAGTCTCCCTCTGAAAATCGTACGATCAGCAATACATGCAGAGATATTATCGGCAGCCGACAGAAATCTTTTAACCTGTCTGATCGACCAAACGACTGATCTCCGCCGGACGAAAAATGTCTGGACTCTCCACACACAGTCCGAAAATCGTACGAATCCTCGATTCGTACAATCAGATCTTTGCGTCTATGGCCAGCTTTACTCTGTGCACCAATTTTTCTCCAGTAATGGCAGTAAAACAGTTCCAATGGCCTCCTGTTAGGAAAAAGAGAGCCAAAGTTACTTGCCTATAACAAACAGAAAATAAAAGTTGAAGGTGATCATAGCGTAACAATTCATTTAATATTATTATCTGTTACACACTCCACAGGCATGATTCACATATCACTATAGAAATTCCACATTGCCAGCATTATATATGGATCCATAGCCAGAACTGGTTAAGTTTCAGTGGTCCTTTTGATCCTGGTGGATCAACGGTTAAATGATGAAATTCCCATCCATGAGACCTTATTTGTCATTTTGTATATAGTACTCGCAGACTGTGTGTAACACAACACTATTATACAGGGGAGAGTTTAAAGTAAAACCTCAGTTCTGTGTAGTAACAAGCATTTGACTCACTTACCAGCTATATATGTGTTACAACAGCAGCTATGTGGGTGTCAGATCTTCTGTGTTTACAAAAGCTCCACTATTCTTCCATTGCTCCTGCTCCTCTATTGACACTTCTATCATAATCCTGTCTTGCTGCTTCCCCTTTTTCTTTCTGCTTTCCTTTCTCTTCTATTTTTGCCCTTCCATTTTCTGTCCCTTTGTCGCTTCTCTTCCCCTAGTGTTCATCAAAGGTTTTATTTTAATTCTCTTTCACAAGAAATGATGAATTCTACAATAAATGACTGCTCCCTTCTGTGCAGCCTTTATCAAGTGTCTATTAATAGGCAATGTCAGTTCTAACTTTTAGAGATCCTGCGTCTAGCATTTTCCCTTGTACTTCTGCTACAAAAACGAGGCCAGTTATCTGTCGTGGCTATTGTTACATGAATATGGAGAGACAGCTATATGTGGATTTACTATCAATGTCTCTTGCCAGACCCTTCTCTGGGACCATTAAGCCTGTTGCTTAAACCTGTCTTTTAAGTTATTTCATTTATCTGTTCTGGGCTTCCCATGCTAAATGATTCATTTGTTTTACCATGCTCATTTTATAAATGTTCTTTGACATGGCAAAGAGTGCCTACATCAAAGGTCTAGCCTATGTTCATTTAAAGGACAAGGAAAGGCAAAAAAATAAAATCCCATTTTTACTTTCTTTAATAAAAAAAGAAACCTATCTCCAATATACTTTAATTAAAAAATGTGTACCGTTTTTATAAGAAACCTGACTGTATGCAGTGAAATTCTCCCTTCATTTACTGCTGTGGATAGGAATTGTCAGATGGTCCCTAACTGCTGAGCAGGGAAACATTCATACTTATGAACAGCAGAGGGAGCCCCCGCCTTACTTACCAGCCATGCAGAACTCAAGCAGCTTTGTTGATGATGATCCCTAAGCAGCCCAGACCACACTGAGCATGTGCACAGTCTTAGTCTTGCAAAGATGTTTAACAAAGTTACAAGATGACAGCCCCCTGTGACAAACTTTGAAAGCATAAATCATTTGTTTGATTAGGCTTTGTGGTGCAGTCAGTTCATGCTTATGTTTAGTATACAAAATACAGCATTTCTAGCATTATTCTATTTTAGACTTTCCTTGTCCTTTAAATAATAGATGTCACGCTTTTCTGCATCCATCTGTTGGGACCTATATCTCCTATCCTTGGAGCTGGCTGCAGATTCTGTGGGTTTTAGTTCAACACATCTAGAGAGGTTGAAGGCTGATATAACAGCCTCATATCTCACTGAACACAGACATCACCCTATGGCTCATATAAAATAGAGGACATCCTTGGCTGCAAATACCACTGCCTGCGGATTTAATATGGAGCTTTCACCCATCACAATACAGATAATGCAGTGGGTGTCTCTTTTATAGCTTATCCACTTAATAAAATTACTCCAGGGCTCATTTTATTCTCAGAAAGTAGTCATTGTGCATAATTTACAGTAAATATTCGAAACAGCTATATGAATGCATTTCATCCTGATCAATTTACATTTCATCTCAAGCTAAGAGACAATCTGCTCTGGAGAATTTCAGTAGTGAAGCAAAATAGAATCAAGTGGCATTGTTAGGGCTCAAACCACTTATGCACTGTGGTGTGGTATATTCTCACTCAAATCCATTGATACCTGCTGACGTTCTGCTGGAGCTTTGGGGTGTCCTGAAGGATCAGAATTCTCCCCACTGCACTAAACTAATCTTATTTACAATCAGTCCAATGCAGGCAGAACGAAGTCTGTAGTAAGAACGAGACTGTATTGTATTCTATTAATCTTCCCTGAACTAGACATAGGGGTAATTTTACTAAGCAGTGAAAATTCGCCAGTGACGGATTCGCAGCCACCGCAACACTTCACCAGGCGACAATACTCTTCAATTCTGCCTAGCGCAACTTTATTAGAGGTCTTTGCTCAGGCTAATTTGCATACGGTGGAAAATTTAAATTTGAATGGATGTATATGTTGTAGCAAATACATTATGTTACACAAGTCCAGGGACCCTTATTAACGAAAATAGAGTTGTTATAATGCCCTACACATAAGCCCACTGTATAGTTAATGTTCCATATGTTAGAAAATGTATGGGGCAACCCAGTTACACAAAAACATTTTTAAGGACTTTTGCAGGCTATCATTCTGAAAAAAAGAAAAGACAGCATTTTTTGGAAACTTTTGTCACTAAAAAATATGATTAAAAAATATGAATAAAATATGATAAAAAATATGAATAAAATATGATAAAAAAAATATAACAGAAGATTGAGGAAGATCTATGCACTCCAGTGCACTTTGCCTGGTCTGAGGTGGTGAAGGCAAGTCTGGCGAAAGGTAACGTTCAGTAAAATCCGCATCTTAGTGAATTTATGGTAACGTCCAGGCGAATTTTCGCTCTAGGTGATAAAGTGTGAATCACCACTAGCGTCTATCTCCTTTGCTAGCAAAGTGATGCCTGCGCCCGTTAGTTAATCAGCAGAGTCCCTGAAAACGGTAATGCTGGCGAATCTTCGCCAACGTTGGTCACTTCGCCCTTTAGTAAATCTGCCCCATACAGTATGGGTGGTTATGATCAGACAGTCAATACAGTGGCAGCTTACGGTGGGTTGAGTAAGTAATACTTGCATGGATGAGGAAAATAATAATATGTTTACTTCTTCACATTTGGAACAATCAAGACATGAAGGTGTAGTCCTTTAAAACTAAAATATTGCATATATAGGGTGCTGGTATATTTTCCCTGGAACATATCTCCTGGGTGCCATCATGAGGGCACCTATCAGGGGGCTAATGAATGTATTGCTGTTAGAGCTCTATCCTTCCAAATATCTCTTTGATAAGTCACAAGGGGCCAAAAATCCTTTTCATGTAAGGGGCCCAGAGAACCACATTTGGTACATATTGCAGCTCTGGGGATCTTGTTATTAGAAAGTAACTGTCCTATTCTGGCATCATCACAGTTTTAACCAGCAATGTTTATGCACAGCTGGGAAATGAAAACATACACGTCCCATAGATGTCAGCAGGGCCTGCCTGCTCATATGTGGGACGGAGAGAGATTAAATCAGAACAGAAGGAGCTTCATCTTGTTGCATAGAAGCACCAGTCGTATGGTTGAGCGTATAGAAATTAATAGGTCTTTTAAACGTCTACAGGTTACAGCAATCATTGGTAGCTTGTGATTTGCAGAATGTTATATTGACAAGTTTCTAAAGGAAAGCTCCTATGGGAACACATAGTTTCTATCTAATAATTCTAGATATTCATTTGTCTTTGCTTAACTGAAACCTTCCACACTGCCAAATGTAAATATCTATATTGATCCTAGCTCCTACGTGTCTCTATCTCATTGGGTCTTTCTACTTGCAACCAGTCCAACATCACATCTGCTCACTCATTTCCTCAGTCAGGGGAAAAGGGATGGCTGAGGTCTGGCACATGTATAGAGCAAAGTACTTGGAGGGCTGCAGGTTTGGGCTCCATTTGGCATGGTCAGAACAACCGGTAGCATAAAAATGTATTTCTGATGGCTCACTAGGGGAATTAGAAATTGCTTCCACTGCCGAAGTCAAATGTGGCTTTTGACATAGTAATTGGATACCTTTCCATTTAAACTTTTGCACAAGAGTTGTGATGAGCTGCAACTTTACTGCTGCAGTGCAAGTGGAAGTGTGTGAATATTCTAATCCTGAATATATCTTGCTAGTCAGAATGCTATATAAGCAGCATGTAGCTGGCTCCTTCCTCAGACGTGTCTGTTCATATTCATTTTCAGGAGTCACCTTCCAACTGGTCAGAGATCAGAAGCAGACTAAAATATCAGTCTTCTGCACCCTGTAATTTGCACCTGAATTCATTCTCACCACAATTGAAAAGCCTAAAATGCATCTAAAATTGTGTAGGATCCAGACAGCAACTGGACAATACAGAGGCGGGGGAATGGTTAGGGGCATAACCAGGGGCCTAGATATAACTATAAAAGAAAACTGCCAGGTTGGCATCTCTAAATCTTTCAGATTGAATGCAAAATGTATCCCAAGGGGGCAGTCTGTGCACTTGTATGTAGTAGACTGTGTGGCACACCACCTAGAAACACAATGAAACAATCATATACAAATTATAAATGTAACATCTAAACCTTAAAGGGGTGGTTCACCTTTAAGTTAACTTTTAGCATGTTATAGAATGGCTAATTCTAAGCAACTTTTCAATTTGGCTTCATTATTTATTTTTTTATAACTTTATTTTAATTATCTGCTGCCTTCTTCTAACTCTCTCCAGCTTTCAAATAGGGGGTCACTGACCCCATCTAAAAACAGATGCTCTGCAAGGCTACACATTTATTGTTATTGATACTCATCTTTCTATTCATGCACTCTCTTATTCACATTCCAGTCTCTTGTTCATATCAATGCATAGTTTCTAGGATATTTTGGACCCTAGCAACCAGACTGCTGAAATTGTAGACTGGAGAGCTGGTGAATAAAAAGCTACATAACACAAAAACCACAAATAATAAAAAATTAAAACCAATTTCAAATTGTCTCAGAATATCACTCTCTACATTATACTAAGTTAATTTACAGGGGAACAACCCCGTTAAACCAATTTTTGTTTCCAGGTGTATTCTTTTATCATGGTGGATATCTGATATCTGTGCCATAAATCAGATACTGCTTGGCGCTTACCTAGTTAAAAATCCCCGAATAATACTGAATCGCATTTAGGTCAAATGATTCGGACAAATCGGTTCTTCAAGACTGGATAGAGACTGTGAAATGTTGCCTCTGAGACATAAAATTCATGCTAAAAAGGACTTAATCCTCATGACTTGGCTCAGTGTTTGGATATTATTGAAAGTGAGCTCATTTACCGTAGCTGATACTTTGGCACATGGTCACCTTGGTACGGCTGTCAAGATAACAGCTATGAACCCTCACTGGCAGATTGCTTGGGTGCTGCAGTTTGTGCCTGGCATCTTCGCGGACTGGTTTGTCTGTGTGTTCTTGGCAGTCACAGTAGATGCTGATTTGCTGGCACTGCCTTTGCTCTTTTGGCTTCCTTCCTGACTGGCAGCTGTGTATCTGTTCAGATATATGAAGGCATCAAAGGGTCATTGCGCTCCTGTGCTCAGTGAAGGGATTTTTTTTTATGTAGGTTGGCACTTTAAGATATGGGATCATGATAATGTCAAAGCCCTTATACTGGTCATCTTCTACTTGAACTATTCATTTTATCTTATCTAAGACTTAGTAAATAGGGGCCTCATCACCCTCAAATTAAGATGCACATTTATTGATGGGTTAACATTTAACAAAAATACATGTGGCTGCACAAAAACTCTGCAGCATGATGCTAATAGTATTCCTGATTAGGCATGCAGGATGTAGATTCAATTTTAGAGGGTCAGCTTGTAGCCCTCAAGCAGCAACTCTTGTGGGTGGTGGGTATGGAAGTGGTGGACAACGACAACTGGAAGGCAGACGTTTTAACATCATTTCATCATTGATCTGGCTTCTCAGACAGAAGGGGTTAATGTCACCATATCCCCCTTTCTCCCAGTACCCGCTGCACAACCATCTGTTCACGTGAATGCATTTTCTCAGCCCAGAATTGTCCTTCAAATTGAATTCTTCAAGTGTCTCCTCATTAAAAACAAAGACGGTTCCACTATCTGGGGGATTAAAAGCCAAGCAAAAAAAATCTATTTCTCCTCATTAACTCATTAATATGCAATCACCCCCAGACGTCCAGCATTCTAAAAACTCTTCACTGGGAAGGGCCAAGATGCTCTGAAATTCTGGCCTGAGACATTCAATAGAGATAGTGCTGCCAATCTTCTTTTATTCCCTGCCAACTCATTCTCCTATGGCACCAATGTACTGTATGAGCAAAAAGGCATCTGGGTAGCAATACACACATCATAATTATTTCCCTTTTTAAAAAAAACAAAAAACAAACAAACAGGTGAAATGAAAAAAAGTGCAGTGTTTCGTTACATCAGGTGTGACCCAAATTAATCTTTGCCTCACTGTTTTTCATTGTCATTAAACTCCTCTGGTCTTTATGATATACAGGCTACCATTGTCTATATTGAGCTACTTCTTCATTACAGTCTAGTAGATTGCATTGCATTTATTTATATATTTTTGTTTTCTTGCAATAAGAATTGACAAACCAGCTACAGCCATTTAAACCAATATAATGCTGTATTACTAAAAGGGCAAATAAAACCCTTGAACTACAATTTGATATCTGGTATGCAGTGGGGCTATTCTACTGTTGTGCTGGTCTGTAGGAATAACAGCCCTATATAAAATATAAATCATCTTTCTTATGTTACTCTGTTACCTTTTCTGCCTGCCATTGGGAGCCTTGGCCTTTGCATATATGCCATCATATCTATGCCTTTTAAGGTGAACTAAACCCTAACAATAAATATGGCTAAAAATGACATATTTTATAAACTTAACTTTCATATAACTTTCATAATTATTTTCATAATAATATAATTTTCTAATAGTATGTGCCTGTCAAGACCGCCGGGAGCGCGAGGAGTCGCAAGGGCGCCAAATTCAAAGATAAAAGGATGCCTGAGGCGCCAAGATGGCGCCCGAAAATAGGATCCTGTTCCCTAAGTGATTCCTGGGTTCCCTTGCTGTTTTCCCTGCTATTTCTGCCTGATTCCTTGGAGTGACCCCTTGCCTGGACCTGGACTTCGCTGTTACTCTGCCTGCCTTTGACCCCCTGCCTTGCCCTGGACTTTGTTTGTATTCCGCCTGCCTTCTGACCTGTGCTTGGACTTAGATTATTCTCTTGCCTAACCCCTGGATACCTCGACCCTGATCCCTCCTGAGGGGCTTCCTCCTAGATCCGGACTACTCCCCAGAGGGGGCTCCCGGCTCCCTGACATTATTTTCGGGCCATGGATCCTTCTGAGGAAGCCACACCTGATGTCGGACGAGCACTCCGCGGACTGGCATCCCGCATGGAGGACTACGAAAACCAGCAGGTTCGCATTGGGCAAGCACTCGATGTCCTGCTTGCTCGAGTGCCTTCTGCGCCCTCCGCTGCTCCACCTACTGGAGATCCCCCCATGGCGGCAGCCTCTATGAACGCAAGCTACCCGACAGGTGAGCCTCGCATTCCACCTCCCCTTCGCTTTAGTGGGGATCCACAAGCCTGCAGGGGATTTGCCACACAGTGCCAAATTCAATTTGAGTTCCAACCCACACAATTTCCAAGTGAGCGTTCCAAGGTGGGGTATGTGATGTCTCGATTGGAAGGCAAGCCACTGGAGTGGGCAACGTCTCTTTGGGAGAAGAATTCCCCGGTGACTTATGATGTTAAAGACTTTCTCCAAGCTTTTCGCATAGTCTTTGATGCTCCAGGTCGGGTCACGAACGCCCCTGCCCGTCTCTTGCAGCTCCGGCAGGGAAGCCGCAGTGTCAATGAGTACGCTATAGACTTCCGAACACTGATGGCGGAGACTTCCTGGTGTGATGACGCTTACAAGGCCGTATACTACCAAGGCCTATCCATCCGCATCAAAGATGATCTCGTCTCCAGAGAGACTCCTGACACCCTGGAAGGACTGATCGCTCTATCTATTAAGGTGGACACCCGCCTCAGAGAACACCAGGTGGAGAGAGAGCGCAGCAGACGATTTTCTCCCATGTTGGCCCCTCGCTTTCAAAGGCCGATTCTGCAAGCACCCGCTGTCCCTGTGACTCATGTGTCCACGTCTCCCCTGGAGGAACCTATGCAAGTAGGAAAAGCTCGCCTCTCCGAGCAGGAAAGACTCCGAAGACGTATGGCAGGGCTCTGTTTGTACTGTGGTGGACATTCCCATTTTGCCAACGCCTGTCCTGCCAAAGCCAAGAGTTTTGTACCCCGAGGTATGTCTCAGGTTTCTCATGTAGGGGGCATTGCTCGAGGGCCTCAGGAGAAGTATCAAGAAAATTCACGCAGACTTCTCCTTCCTTTGCAGATTCACCTGGCAAGTAAGTCTATCTTCGAAAGGGCCTTCCTCGACTCCGGAGCGGATGGCAATTTCATGGACGCCTTCTTTGCTGAACGCATGAAGATTCCCCTGCTTCCATTGTCTTCACCCCTGCGAATTACCGCCATAGATGACAAACCTCTGGAGTTTGAATTCGTCACTATGTTCACGGCGGAACTATCTGTACAAGTTGGGGCGCTGCATCAAGAAAAACTTTCATTCTTCATCATCCCCTGTCCTTCTACTCCAGTAATATTGGGTCTTCCATGGTTACGTCTGCATAACCCCACCATAGACTGGTCCACTGGGCAGATCTCTCGTTGGAGTTTATTTTGCCTGCAACATTGCCTTCCGCCAAAACCCCTCGAGAAGGTGAATGTCTCCACTGCGGAACTAAAGACTTTGCCCTCCACTTACAAGGGATTTTCCGATGTGTTTTGTAAAAAATCTGCAGAGTTCCTTCCCCCACATCGCTCCTATGACTGTCCGGTTGAACTCCTGCCAGGAGCCATGCCCCCCAGAGGGCGCATTTACCCTCTCTCTCCTGCAGAGACTACCGCTATGAAGGAGTACATCCAAGAAAATCTCCAGCGGGGGTTTATCCGCCCTTCTACCTCTCCTGCAGGGGCTGGGTTCTTCTTCGTGGAGAAGAAGGACGGAGGCCTTCGGCCTTGTATAGACTATCGGGGCCTGAATAAGATCACCGTGAAAAACAGGTACCCCCTGCCCCTGATTGCCGAGCTCTTTGACCAGCTGAAAGGGGCAAAGATTTTCTCCAAGTTGGATCTCCGGGGGGCCTACAACCTCATTCGCATCCGGGAGGGTGACGAATGGAAGACGGCATTCAACACTCGGGATGGGCACTATGAATATCTTGTTATGCCCTTCGGCCTATGCAATGCTCCTGCCGTCTTCCAGGAGTTTGTTAATGATGTGTTCCGAGATCTCCTAGGAAGGTTCGTAGTCGTATACTTGGACGACATCCTGATCTTCTCCAAGGACCTTGAAAGTCATCGCTCCCAGGTGAAGGAGGTACTCTCTCGTCTGAGGAAGAACTCTCTCTTCGCCAAGTTGGAGAAGTGTGTCTTCGAGGTATCCAAGATCCCCTTCCTAGGGTACATTATCTCTCCAGAGGGATTTGAGATGGACCCCGTGAAAGTGTCGGCCATCCAGGAGTGGCCTCTCCCACTGAGTACCAAGGCAATCCAGAGATTCATCGGATTTGCTAATTATTATCGACAGTTCATCCGGGGGTTCTCTTCCCGCATTGCACCTATCCTGGCCCTCATCCGGAAAGGGGGTAAACCCAGCCTGTGGCCTCCATCTGCCATAGAAGCCTTTCAGTCTTTGAAAGAGGCCTTCACGTCCGCTCCTGTTCTCCGACATCCCAATCCTGCACTACCCTTCTGCATCGAGGTTGATGCTTCAGAAGTCGGAGCCGGAGCTATCCTTTCTCAGAGACACTCCACTGATGGAAAATTGCACCCCTGTGCGTATTTCTCCAAGAAGTTCTCATCCGCAGAGCAGAACTATGATGTCGGAAATTGAGAACTCTTGGCAGTCAAGCTTGCCCTTGAAGAATGGCGTCACCTCCTGGAGGGCTCTGAAATTCCTGTCCAGATTTACACAGATCACAAGAATCTGGAGTTTATACAGTCCCTCAAGAGGCTAAATCCCAGACAAGCCAGATGGGCCCTTTTCTTTTCTCGATTTAACTTTGTTTTGACTTATCGCCCAGGTTCCAAGAATCTGAAGGCCGACGCCTTGTCTCGTAGCTTCACTCCGGTGGACCGTGACCCTGAGAGGCAGGAACCAATCATTCCACCAGTCAAGATCATTGCCTCTCTGTATCCCCAATTTGCCGACCAGATCCTGGCTGGGCAGTCCTCGGCTCCTCAAGATACTCCGATTGGCATGGCCTTCGTCCCTCCAGAACTTCGCCTGGCCATCCTGCAACAAACCCACTGCTCCAGGCAAGCTGGACATCCTGGTCCGGCCAAGACCCTTGAACTCTTGAGGCGCCTAGTCTGGTGGCCTGATATCCGCAAGGATGTAAAGGACTTTGTGGCTGCTTGTAATGTCTGTGCCACTTCTAAGCCTAGCCATTCCCGCCCCAGCGGGTTGTTACAGCCTTTGCCGGTTCCCTCTCGTCCGTGGACGCACCTCTCTATGGACTTTATTGTCGAACTTCCTCCCTCCGGTGGGAATACTGTGATCTGGGTTGTCATTGACCGCTTCAGCAAAATGGCCCATTTCATCCCTTTGAAGAAGTTACCCTCTGCGGTGGAATTATCCCAACTCTTTATTAAGTACATCTTCCGCCTGCATGGTTTCCCGGTGGAGATCGTCTCCGACAGAGGCACCCAGTTTACCGCCAAGTTCTGGCGTTCCCTATGTAAAGACTTGGGAATAACACTTCAATTTTCGTCTGCCTACCACCCGCAGACGAATGGGGCAGCTGAACGTGTGAACCAAGCCTTAGAACAGTTCCTGAGGAACCACGTGTCTCTTTGCCAGGACGATTGGTCTGACCTCCTCCCGTGGGCGGAGTTTGCTCATAATAATGCATGTCATTCCTCCACAGGAAGGTCTCCATTTATGGTGGTGTATGGACAGCACCCTCAAGCCTTTCCTCAGGACTTCGTGTTGTCGGACGTCCCGGCTGCAGATGATCTGGCAGCTCATATGCTTGCTATTTGGGCTGCAACCAAGTCTAATCTGGAGAAGAGTGCTCTAGTCCACAAGACTTTCGCGGATCGCCGTAGAAGGCCCTCTCCTCCCTACAAGGTGGGTGATAGTGTCTGGCTCTCTTCCAGGAATATTCGCTTGAAGGTGCCATCTCCCAAGTTGGGTCCGAAGTTCCTGGGTCCGTTCCCCATCTTGGAGATAATTAACCCTGTAGCCATCAGACTTCAACTCCCACCAGAGATGAGAATCCCCAACGTGTTCCACGTCTCCCTGGTGAAGCCCACCGTCTCCAACCGTTTCACTGGTGTCCAATCTCCTCCTCCTGCCGTCTCTGTGGAGGGTCAACAAGAATTCGAGGTGGAGAGAATTCTTGATTCCAGAATCTCCAGAGGGTCCCTTCAATACCTCATCCATTGGAAGGGCTTTGGCCCCGAAGAATGCTCTTGGGAGGGACACCGTGATGTGCATGCTCCTCGTTTGGTAAGAGACTTCCACTCCAAGTTTCCCCAGAAACCAAGTCCCGGTGGTCCTGAGGCCCCCCGTGAGGGGGGGGGTACTGTCAAGACCGCCGGGAGCGCGAGGAGTCGCGTCCGCTCCCGGCGGCGTAGAATCCAAAATGGCGGCGCCCAGGCAACCCACGTGGGTTCCGACGCCGGCGTTGTGACGCCAGCACGGCGCGACGGTCGCAGGCGCGCTGATGCTGGCGCAAGGGCGCCAAATTCAAAGATAAAAGGACGCCTGAGGCACCAAGATGGCGCCCGAAAATAGGATCCTGTTCCCTAAGTGATTCCTGGGTTCCCTTGCTGTTTTCCCTGCTATTTCTGCCTGATTCCTTGGAGTGACCCCTTGCCTGGACCTGGACTTCGCTGTTACTCTGCCTGCCTTTGACCCCCTGCCTTGCCCTGGACTTTGTTTGTATTCCGCCTGCCTTCTGACCTGTGCTTGGACTTAGATTATTCTCTTGCCTAACCCCTGGATACCTCGACCCTGATCCCTCCTGAGGGGCTTCCTCCTAGATCCGGACTACTCCCCAGAGGGGGCTCCCGGCTCCCTGACAGTGCCATTGGGTATTCATAAATAGAAACATTTTAAAAAACAAGGGCCGCCCCCTGGGATCGTATAAATCACGGTGCACACAAACATACCAAATAAACCATACTTGTTAGGTCACATGAGCCAATTAACAGTTAACAGACAGAATTCTGTCTTTTGCTTCCATACTTCTTCCTGTTACAGTTAAGAGTTGTAGTATTTCTGGTCAGGTGATCTCTGAAGCAGCACACAGACCATAACAAAATGGTGGTTCAAGGCAAGAGATGTAAAAGAGCAAAATTTCCTTAAATATATATTCCAGTTTGGTAAGATTCTTTAATATGCCACGTAATATGATATAAACTCTGTTGCTCAAGTGTTCATTTTGGGGGTATAGTTTTCCCTTTAAACTTTAGTTCTCCTTTAAATTGAGAGGAACTAAGGAAAATAAATATGGGATTATTTATGTCTGCATTCACACAAAAATGGATGCAACTTGTTGCACACATTGAGGCCATTCATTATAGGTGCTTGCATCCAAATATGATCCTTGCACTCTCCTGTAGTTGCCTTTGGCAGCAGTGCATCCATCCAGCCTCTTCTAAGTTGTGTGTAAATGCACAAACCCTGGAGCTACCACCACCTTCAAGTTGGGGTTAATAGTTGTGGGTTGTGTCAAGAGGTGTAGCAGACTTGCACCCAGTAAATTATGTGCAGACGTCATAAATGATGCAGTCCCAAAAACTTTGGATGTAACTGCATCCAATTCATTAAAATGTGCACCCACAAATTGTGTTTGTTTTACTGCAGTGGATGCAATTTCTGTGAAGTCACTTTGTTTGCATCTGAAATAGCACATGGTTCTCAGTATTTGTGATCATAAATTAGCCCCATTATATGGGATTGCGTTACAATGAATTCAGGGCCACATTTACCTTGTATCAAAGGAATTTTGATGTACACTATGTTGGACACTGCATTGGTTTCAATACAGTCTTGCATTATGCATCCAAAGCAACCTCATAAGGATGCAGGACGAGGGTGAATTATGTGGCCACTTTTTAAGGTTTGAGTTGTCAGTCCTTGCTGCATGCAAGTCTTTTTGCACCCCATTCAATTGAAAATGTTTGTAGCAGTTTGAACTATCCCAGGCGGTGGGACCATGCACTCTGGAACATTTTGTTTTGCAGTTCTCTCCTCCGGCATTTTTATTAACTTAATAAACTGCTCAGCCAATCGTGTTGCTTCCAGGCAGGTACATTGAAACAAAGTGATTTCTGTTCTCTTGGCACGAGTGCAGGTGGGGAAGTGACTGGCATCTAATCCTGTGGCACTTGACAGATTTACACTGTGTCAGCTAAATGTCAGTTCCTAAAGCAACTCTTTTTGCTTAATATTGTGGTAGTAATAATGATAATAATAGGACTAATGATAGAGCATCACACTAAACATTTTCTATATTCCCTTGTACACAAGTAAGCCCTGACATACACTGTATGTAATTTAGATCCATACCAGGGAGCTTGGCATCTTTCACCCTGTGTCTCAGCTACTGTCTCTCCAGGGCCATCAGCCTTGTCAGTGCTGGAGTTTGAATTCCAGCTATTTTTACTTTCATGCTTCTATTGATTCCAGGGCCAAGGCAATCACCATCCATATTACTGTGTTATAACAGTGTTCTCTCTCTCCTTCATATGATTTTTATGTTTTCTACATTGATCTTGGTTTCACAAGCAACAAACAGCTACTTTGGTGCATCAGTGAGTGTGGGAGAAGGCATGCGACTGCACTCTTAGAAATTCTATGTGACTTGAATAAAATCAGTGGCTGCAGTCTCTGGGTGCCCAGCTGGGGCTCCTGCCAGAAAGAAAAGTTTGCATATGCTCTAAAGATCTGTTGCCCTTTCATCCACATGATATTGCATGCATGCTTTAGCAGATAGCAGCCATTGATATCAAATGATCCAATCTCTAGCTGAATAATAATAATAATAATAATAATAATAATAATATAATAATAATATTAATAATAATAATAATAATAAAGCACAGGGTCTGCTGCTGGGCTCCCATGAGTTAAGAATAAAGCAGAGTGCCCAAGAACACTGTTCTTATATTATGAAGCATATTCAGGCACATACTGTAAGTGGTCAGTGAAGTGTTTGTTTTGTAATTTTGAATGTAATTTTCCATTAGTTTCTTTAGTTTTGAGTCAGCCTGTATATAAGAATTGGTGGCCCTAAGCAAAGGCATTTCAAGTCAAGGATCAGTGATTTCATTATAGTTCAGTTCAGCTGAGCTCACAATGTAGAATGCAGATGAGGCAGCCATAAGAGCTGTGAATCTAGGCACAATGTACTTATATGTGTTAGAATGTTTAAAGGGGAATAGCATAAAAAAACAGTTTGTGCTTAAATGCATTGGGTTGTGTGCTTATAAAGTGAGCAACTATATTTCTGTATTTCTTTGCTATCACAGAACATTATGCAAGAAGCCTTAGACAACTTGGAATAATATAGAAAGGGAGCAGCATGTGATGGCAGTACCACTTAATAATGCTGAATATGTAGCCTCGATGGAACTCACTCTCCCTGCAAAGCTTTTTGCCAGTATAGGATGTGCTGGAGTTGCTGTTGAAAATCAGAAAGAAGAAGAAGAAATAGGATGGTAACATAGAGAACAGAGACTGCTTCAAGCTTTGGGCACAAAACAGTAGCTGTATTGCAGCTGTGTGAGAAGCGCTGGAAATGAAAGGCAACTGGTGTATTTACCTTGTAACTTACACTGCTCTGTCAGTTCCTCATTCTTCTAACAGATGGCGCCGTTGGACTTTAGTGTTCCGTAAGTCGAAGCATCACAGGGAGTTTTAGTATGTGAGATTGTGAGGCAGCAAGAAGGGAGAGTATTTCATGCAGCGTTGAGAGGCAGGTCCTGGGCAGCATGAAATTCAGCGTGTAAGCTGTAAGCCTTGGGCTGAGTGACAAGCTATATCATGCTGTAGGGTGGCAGCCATTACTAAGCCATAGGGCAGTCAAGATCACAGAGAAACTTCTTAGCCCCCCAATATGTGTTAATAGCATTTTACTCATTAGGCGCAGACAGGGGTGGGTTGGTGGGCTCTGGCTGCACTCTCACTTATGTTGTTACACCTTTCCCTCTTGACAAACGCAGGACGAGCCATTTGCATCAATACATGGAAGATTACAGGCAAGTAGATATTAGTCAGATAGGAGAAATTGTTTATAATCCTTTATTCATGTAGCACCAACATCTCCTTCAGAGATTTATATAACACATACATCATCATATTGTATTTATTTTGGAGTATTTCTAAATCACCAGTCACTACAAGGCTGTATATACAGGGTCAGATACATACGTTAACCTAGACATCCTAACTGGTATTGTGCAGTACTTGTTTAGATGTTAGATCTTTGGAAAAATAAAATACTTGGACAGCACAACGCAAACAATTAAACCCCTTCTCATTGGAGCTTACAGTTCACAGTTTAGATTTTTTTTAAGTGGGTGAGAGAAACATTTAGGCCAAAGGGCTTTAGTGTGAGACAAAGGCAAGGTGTTGGAGATGGGACAGGGTGCTGTAGGAGCAAAGTCTGTGCCTGCGTTATTATGATATTTTCCCATACCATCCCTATTTGCTCTTTGACTCTACAACATCTAATGAATTCCAAGATTACACAGTGAATTCTTAAACTACAGCCCAGTCTAGCATGCTCAGTCTGTACATAGAAGAGGCCATGCACCTTTACCCAGAATGCAAATGCTAGAGTACTATGGGGCACAGGCACATGTTCCTTGGTGCTCACTTAACAAGCACTTGTGCCTTAGGCTACACTATGCACCAAGCACTTGATAATAGGGATTCTGTCATGATTTTTATGGTGTCGTTTTTATTTCTAAATTTCACTGCTTACACTGCAAATAATTCACTCTACCATATACAATTTCATTCATGAACAAACATGTTTATATATTTTTTTAGTGTTGTAATATTGGTGTGTGGGCAGCCATATCAGGTCATTGTGCCTGGTCATGTGCTCTCAGAAAGAGCCAGCACTTTAGGATGGAACTGCTGTCAGACAGGCTATTGTTTCTCTAACTAAATGTAACTGAATGAGTCGCAGTAGGACTTGGATGTTTACTATTGTGTGTTATTCCCATATCTACCAAGGAGCTGTTGTCTTGTGTCAGGGAGCTGTTATCTGGTTACCTTCCCATTGTTCTGTTGTTAGGCTGCTTGGGGGGGTGACATTACACCAACTTGCAGTATAGCAGTGAACTGCGACTAAAGTTTACCAACGTCACATGACTGAGGGTACATCAGAAACTGACAACATATCTAGCTCCATGTCAGATTTCAAAATTAAATATAAAAAAAAATTGTTAGTTATTTTGAAAAACTGCTTCACTATTAACTAATGCAATTTGAAAAAATTGCATGGCATGACAGTATCCCTTTAATATTCTGGCCCTTGGTGCAGAGAACAGCATCAGGGGATGCAGGCTAGCCCTGTCCTTACTGCTTGTCATAAAGCAGGTGTTAAGTATATGGAACCTGTTACATCAAATGCTACTCCTTAACTTGTGCATCTGAATTACAGACAAGTTATGGGGTGGGCCAGAGGAAATCTAATTACCTCCTCACTTATACACTAATCAATACAGTGCTGACAAACTCTACTTGCAAAGAGCATGACCTCTACAGAGTTGTGTGCTAATAAGGGTTGCTAAAGAGGATACTAAGGAGCTATTATTTTGTGTACTTTGACTAGGGAATAGTCCAAATTCGATTTGAATTTGAAAAAAATTAAAAAAAATTGAATATCGAAATTTATCATGTACTGTCTCTTTAAAAATTCAACTTCAACCATTTGCCATCTAAAACCTGCAAATTGCTGTTTTAGCCTATGGGGGACCTACTAGAACCTAATTGGAGTCAATTGATGGACTTTGAAAAATCAAAGTTTTTTTTTTGGGAATTCAAATACGGGCCTGAATTATTCAACCACAAAAAAAAAACGTTGACTTTATTTTGTTTGGTCTTTTTGAATTTGTATTTCGAAGTTTTTCAAATTCGAAATTCGACCTTTGATAAACATGGCCCCTAGTAACAAGTGATTCTTGGATGGGTTTAACAGTCTGAAATATTGAAAACATAGATCAAAAAAATTGGAAATATTGAGATCTCTAGTAGTGAAGAGGACTGTTTTCTTTAAAAAGAATGACTGTGTTTCAGTGTGTAATATGTTAAAGACAAGTAGGTTTCAGATATGTTGTATTATAATTGTGTCAGTCATTGCATTCTTCATTTTCTTCATTAGGTTGGATTTTATTGCATCTCAATCGGTCCTGGCTCCTTATTATATAGGCGACTGAGCGCTCATGTAGCTCAGTTCCATCAGATAGTTTCCACACTAAGGCTTATTCACAGAAACAGTCTTATTGTCAGAGCAAAGGATCCATTTATGAGCTGTTCATGTCATTCAGATCGTCAGACAAGCGCAGCAGCAGCAGCAAGAAGTTTAACGGGAAATCTTAACAAAGGATCTTAATCCACTGACAGCAGTTACCTTAAATAACCCTGATGCCATTAAGCATGGCAGTGACACCCGCTGTGCAAGAATATTCTGCTTGTATAGGAAACTGATTTGCATTATTGTTATTTATAAAGTGTAGGCTCTTTCTGCAAAGTACTGTGCTACCAAAGTGGGACAACTCTCTATCTACAGTGATCTAACAGGTGATTGATTCCTAACTTGTGCTAGCATTCCTAACACATTAAAGACAGACATTGCATTTACATTTTGGGGGTCTCTCAATATATTTTGGTTCTTAAAGAATTTGTCATATTAGTGTACAGTTCTTTCCTGGCTTTTACTGTATGTACCTGAATGATCCCCTTGAATCTAAAGGTGGCCATACACAGGGAGATCCACTCATGTCACCAAACGAGCGAATCTCTCCCCGATACATTGAGGTGGGCGATATCGGGCTGACCCGATCGTGGGCCCTAGGGCCCAATGATCGGATTAGAATGGACGCCCTACGGGTGGTCGGATCACGGGGCCGCATCAACGAAAAGATGTGGCCGTGATCCAACTGGATTTTTTACCCTGCCCGATCGCCATCTGGCCGACTTTCGGGCAGATATTGATCGGGGACCCCGTCGGATGGCCCCACACATGGGCCAATAAGCTGCCGACTCAGCCTGTCGCCAGCTTTTATTGGCCAGTGTATGGGGGCCATTAGAGCTTGCATATTACCCAGCATGTGGTAACATTTCTATTTTTCATCAAAACAATACAAAACATTAACAAAAGGCTGGTGAAATAAATTGCTTGTTGGTGTTTTGAATGTATGTTTTGGCAACTTTGACCTTGCATCAAAGTGGTTCACCTTCAGATTAACTTTTAGTTTGTTATAATGAGTATGTTATAATGAATTATATTTGGCGCTGGTTAGCCAATCACAGCCCTGCAGACACACAAGAAAGGCTTCAGTTCCCTATCAGGTCAGCCTAGCTGCTGATTGGTTCCTACCCTACAGTGCAGTGTGCTGAGTGTCGCCAGCTACACAGCCAGATAATTTAGCAGGCAAGAAGTGGAACAGATGGGGTTGTTAGGTTTGGGGTGTTTGTTTCAATAAATCAGCCCCAAAAATATTTTTTAAGCACATTTCTTCTATAGTTAGAGTAGTATAATGCACTGCCAGATTCTTGTTTTTATACAGTACATGTCTCCTTTAAACCAACTTAAAAAAAACCCAGACTAGTTTTACTATCAGTATGGGTTAAAGTTGGCATAGTTATTATCAAGTACAAAGCACTAGAGCTCTTTTACCAACACAGCTGCAAATGAGACAAAAATGGAAGCAAATGTTGTGCTCATTGATGTCATTCTTTAAAGATACCATACTTCCCAGCATTTTGGAAAGAGAAAGAGGGTTAATTTGGCTTGTTATGAAAGTTTGAACACATTTCTGTGGTTTTTATGTGTTATTACAGAAATTGCCCTTTAAGCTGCAAGTCACAGTTTCCCCAAGAGACCTGCTTATCTTAAAGGAAAACTATACCCCCACACAATGTAGGTCTCTATAAAAAGATATTGCATAAAACAACTCATATGTAAAACCCTGCTTCATGCAAATAAACCATTTTCATGATAATATACTTTTTTAGTAGTATGTGCCATTGGGTAATCATAAATAGAAAATTGGCATTTTAAAAAACAAGGACTATCCCCTGGGATCGTAGGATTCACTGTGCACACAAACAAGCCAAACAAACCATACATGTTAGGTCACATGAGCCAATTAACAGACAGAGTTGTGTCTTTTGCTTCCACACTTCTTCCTGTTGTAGTATTTCTGGTCAGGTGATCTCTGAGGCAGCACACAGACCATCACAAAATGGTGGCTCAAGGTAAAAGATGTAAAAGAGCAATATTTACTTAAATATATATACCAGCTAGGTATATATATAGTTCTTTAATATGCCACTTAATTTGATGTAAACTATCTGCTGCTTAAGTATTCATTTCAGGGCTATAGTTTTCCTTTAAATTGTTACAATTTCTTATTTCTTAATTGTTACAAAAGGATCTAAGAGCACCTGGTGGCTGTTCTAGGCTCTCTGCCAAAAGCCAATTAAGTTTAAAGTGATACTGACACTAAAAAATGAATTTTAGCATATGAATGTACATTGATTGTTACCTATAGGTCATGTTGATCATTTTTTGCTGAGAGGTTTGTTTTTGTATATAATTGTTAGTTGAAGTTCCTAAGCCTGACTCTCTGACACTCTGACTTTGCCAACCTGACTGTCCCATCTCAGCCTGTTAGTTACAGTTTCTAATGCTAACGGACTCCTGCTGCACAAATATGGCAGCCCCCTCATACAGGAACATGGGAGATCAGACAGGTAATGTAAAAGCATCATGCAAATACTTTATAGCAAAGTTAGAAGTAGCTTGCAAAGCCAATATTATAATAGATGTAAAAAAAAGTTTAATTTCAGGTGTCAGTATCTCTTTAAGAAACATTGTATCTTTTTCTGGCTGTTCAGTGCAGGAGGTCAAATAGAAAGTTGGGATATTTAAGTAACAATCCTGGAATGCAGGTTGAGCTGTCAAAATCTGGACTCTCCCATGAAAAACTGGACCGTTGGGCGGTATGAGGTAAACTTAGTGATGTCCATCTGAAATTTCACTTTTTACACTGCACTTGGAGTTGCAAATGCACCCCCCCTGTATGTAGGAAAACTTAAAGGCAGAAGGTAGGGGGTCTTTTTTAATTACTGCAGCCTACTCCTTAGGTTATATCATGATTATATAATTATCAGTGATTATTTCTGGTTCCATAGCCCCAGTCGCAGCATGCATGTGTCTGGCTGCCCTGCAGTATTCTAATAGGTCTCCCACAGAGAACTGCACAGCATGCTTTCAGGCTGATGGAAGGGTCCGTTTTGTTATCATTAAAATGCAGTTATGCCTATTCTGCTTAACACTAATGCAAACACTTTCAACTCCTGTGCTTGGACCAGGCAAGAGGGGAACAGGATAACTAGCTTAAATAACAAAAAAATAACAAATAATAAAAATGAAAACCAATTGCACATTGCTTCAGAATATCACTCTCTACATCATACTAAAAGCTAATTTAAAGGTAAACAACCCCTGTTCACCAAGAGCATCCATTTTTCCCTGGTACAGTGCCCTGGTGGCAATGTTCTTGTTATTGAGTGTGTGAGTGTGAACTGTAAGCTTTCAGTTGCACTATGATTTTACAGGTGGGAGATTGTACAGATCCACGGCTAACCTACCTGCTAGCCAATGTGGGAGGAACTGCATTTTGCTGTGGCCCGCCTGTGGGTGACATGGAAAGTTCACCACTTTTTCTGTTTAGTCCTGTCATCCGCTTTTACACATATAATGCATGGCGTCAGGTTCCTACTAGACATCAAGTTCTCCCCTGTTCAGAGGTGGCCGATACCATAAGGGTGATGTTCGGAACATTTTCTCTTTTGAAGCAGAGGATTGATGCGGCAAGATGGACATATTTATGGCATGGGTTTTATTTTGACCCGCATACATATTCTTCGGCACACCACTTACTTTTCCTTTTTCCTTTAGGGTGCATTCAACTCCTCCAGCTACTTCCAAGCCTGGTTTTCATACAACAATTCCCATAGGGAGGAAGCACACCAAACATATGATTTTGCCTTTTAGGACATTTATTCAGCAGTGTTGGCACAAGCTTTCGGGGTCAACCTGAGGAAGGGGTTGACCCCGAAAGCTTGTGCCAACACTGCTGAATAAATGTCCTAAAAGGCAAAATCATATGTTTGGTGTGCTTCCTCCCTATGGGAATTGTTTTATTTTGACCCTCCTTGAAACTTTGACTTACCTTGCACTTTCTGATTGGCTTCTGTGGTGTTGGGCTGGTCTCTTTCACCCTGTTTTAATTTCTTAATTTCCATTCTTAAAGGCATTAACAGAACAGTCATCACAACATCACCCGGCAGTGCATTCCACAACCTCACTGTCCTCACTGTGAAGAACCACCTATGTTGCTTCAAACTAAAGTTCTTTTCTTCTAGTTTGAAGGGGTGGCCTCTGGTACGGTGATCCACTTTATGGGTAAAAAGGTCCCCTGTTATTCGTCTATAATGTCCTCTAATGTACTTGTAAAGTGTAATCATGTCCCCTCACAAGTTCCTTTTTTACAGAGAAAACAACCCCAACCTTGACAGTCTACCAATATAATTTAAGTCTTCCAACCTAAACAGTTTAGTTGCACGACTCTGCAATCTCTCCAGCTCATTTATATATGAGGCCTTACCAGGGACCTATAAAGAGGCATAATTATGTTTTCATCCCTTGAGTTAATGCCCTTTTGTATGCAAGACAGAACTTTATTTGCTTTAGTAGCCTCAGAAAGACACTGGCAAGAATTAGACAACTTGTTATCTACAAAACCCCCTAGATCCTTCTCATTTAAGGAAACTCCCAAAATATTTTTGCCAAAGTGCATAACCTTGCATTTATCAACATTGAACCATATTTTCCAGTTTGCTGCCCAGTTTCCCAACTTTGACAAATCGCCAAAGTGGCAGCATCCTGCATGGAACCTATAGTTCTGCACAATTTAGTATCATCTGCAAAAATAGAAACAGTTCTTTCAATGCCCACCTCCAGGTCATTAATAAACAAGTTGAAAAGCAAAGGAACTAGTACAGAGCCCTGCGGTACTACTCTAAAAACACTGGTCCAATTAGAAAATGTTTAATTTACCACCACTCTTTGCAGTCTATCTTTTAGCCAGTTCTCTATCCAGGTACAAATACTATGTTCCAGGCCAACATTCCTTTATTTAACCAGTAACCTTCTGTGTAGCACTGTATCAAATGCTTTAGCAAAGTCTAAGTAAATCACATCCACTGCCATCCCAGAATCAAGGTCCTTACTTACCTTCTCATAAAAAGAAATTAAGTTAGTCTGGAAAGATCTATTACGCATAAACCCATGCTGGCACAAACTCATAGTATTATGATTTGCTATGAAGTCCAGTATCTTATCCTTTATTAACCCTTTGAAAAGCTTCCGTACCACTGTTGTCAGACTAACTAGCTCATAGTTTTGAGGCTGAGAATGGGATCCCTTTTTCAATTGCGGCACCCCATTATTAATTCGCCAGTCTCTCGGCACCCTGCCAGACCTCAATGAATCCTGAAAAATGAAGTAAAGAGGTTTGGCAATCACAGAGCTAAGCGGGCTAAGTACCCTGGGATGAATACCATCTGGCCCCAGACCTTTGTTTATCTTAACATTTTCTAGTCTCTTTTGAATTTCCTCATGTGTAAACCATGCATCATTAGTTGTATTACTAATAATAATTACTAATTATATTACTGATATAAAAATACTAATAATATTACTAATAATAAGGAAACCATCATTAACTGGTTCCTCATTTGTGTAGACAGATGAAAAATATGAGTTCAGAGTCTGTACTTTTTTTGTTCTCATCAACTAGCTAACCCCATCTGATATTAAAGGACCGCCCCCTTCCTGCTTCATTTTTTTACTAGTAACATATTTAAAAAAATATTTTGGACTCTTTTTAATGCTTGCTGCAATATCCATATCGATTTTAGCTTGCCTTATAGCTTCTTTGCATAATTTGTACCTTATAAATGATTCGGCTGTCCCAGCTATCTTGAAAGCCTTAAAAGCACGTCTTTTCTTACCCACCTCAACACCAACACTTCTATTGAACCAAAAAGGTTTTGCTTTGCAACAACGTTCCTTGCTTACAAGGGGAATATATTGACATGTACTGTATATTTATTAAGCAGCATTTTAAAGACTTCCCATTTTTGTTCTGTGTTTAACCCTGTGTATATAAATATGAATATATGTCCAGAGTGATCCTGCAATTTATCTTTTGCATTTATGACACTTTGTTTTGGATTAAAAAAAAAGTAAGGTTTATCATTATATTCTCTTTTATATTTATAGATTTTGTCTGAGATAGGATATTTGCTTGTCTTTGTAATTGTTTTTATCTGTATGTTTTTATTGTTGCTTGTTTTTTCAATAAAAAATAGCAATGAAATATTACGTGGAAGGTTCATGTACACACAGAGGAGTGGGGCATTTTTGGAACCAGTAATTTATTTCTGAACATTTAGTAGGTCTGCAATAGCTGACTGCAGAACTCCAGAACAGGCAGGCAGGATAACTGTTTGCTTATCTTTACTAGTATGTTTTGTTGCTGAAACAAGTTTGGCTGTGGCTGGCAATGTAGGAGTGAGGAGGTCATTGTTACTTAACAGTTTAATCTGCTCAACCTGACACTTAACGGGGGGATCCTGAAGTGGGTGAAGGGGTTGGCACTGCGTGGGGCATTCTGTGGCGCACTTTATCGACGTTCAGACTGATCAGAGTGATCATTTAAAAGTATTATTTGATCACCATCGACTAACAGTCACTTTCTAGTGATATAAGTGCAATAGCACATTATCCCTCCAACCCATCGATTGCCTAGTCAATCAGCCTCCTATACCTGACCTCAATTTTAATGTTGCATACTAGACTTTGGTTTTAATGACTTATTAAATGTTACGTTTTATTCTCTACTTTACATGAGCTTTGGAGCCATTGGATGGGAGGGTGCAGTTGGATGGGTCAGCTCTTTCATATCCTTTTCGTTACATATTAATTATTTGACCCCGCACAGCATCCCCTGTGTTTGATGGGCGGTGCTCCCCAATACCCAATTTTCTCGCAATGTAGGAGTAAAATTAGAGAAATGTTAGCACCAGTGTTTATGATCCACTGCCTCATTCATCCCATAAGAGCACAACAGAGCAGTTATACTCTATCACGCACTGCTATCTGAAAGTCCCGTGGCACTACTATTATATTTTGTGCAATCATTCTCCATGCACATAGATTTCATTTCTTTAAAAAATACTGTTATTCTTCTTGGAACACTATAGAGTAGCACTGACTGGAATGTGTAATGAAAATCTGGGATTTTTGTCGCCTTCTCAGCCTTACGCAGCACACAAGATTCACACTTTTGCTTCCTGTGCTGGGAATTTCACATCTCCTGTGCCAACAGAAGGGTTAACAAGTGGCAATTTCACTTCTGATTTAATCAGGAGAAATGCGCAGCATCTGTTGCTAAGCGCTCGTTTTCCATTGATGGTGGATCATAAAAATGGATGCACTTCAAATCTGTCTGGTTGGACGCCCAAGTGCGGGGGGTTAACCAAGGTACTTCTAAAAGCTCTGTGTAAATGTTCTGAATATTTGGCATGTGCCAGAGGCCGGTGCATTAATTAGCCTGCAAATTCTTAATAAAATACATTTAATAGATATTTGACAATAAAATGGAGGCTGGTGTGTAGCACAAGGCTTGTGAATTCTTTAGCTATGAATCTAGAATGAAAATAAAACATATTCAGATCATTCTTAAAATATTTGTGTTCGTTTTCAGATCATTCTTAAAATATTTGTGTTCGTTTTTCTAATGAAGCAGACAATGTGATCATTCTGTAGTTCTGAGCCTACCCTAGAGAGTTGATCTTATCGAATTCCATCTATGTGTTGCAGTTGCACCAGCAGCACCAATGAACCCCCAGCCAACATAATGGGAGAAAAAGCACCGGGGCACTTTAGCTACAGCAGATGCTTTGCTTGTTTATAACAACTGGCAATTAAGATACAACTGGCCATGTTGATTTGATTAAGGAGTTATGTTTATGAGCAGTGTTTTGTCCATCTGTATTGTGTAATTAGAAATATTGTGTTATAATCATAGCTGTTTTCCTTAATTAACATTCACAGACAAAAAACTGAATTTGAAGCTGTTTTAGGGCCATTCATCTCCACCATGCATATAAAAATATGTCTTCACTCTGTTTTTTTTTTTGCGAGTAGAACTGTTTCTGTGAAGGATTAAATCTGTGATTAGGACTGTGGTAGTAGGAGAAGTGATTACCTAGCTTGGAGGATGGGGTGGGGAAGAATTAATTTCACGATTCCCAAAGCCATTGGGGAACCTCTTTTGAAACTGCCAGCTACTCTCTTTTTCTATCATCTTGGTAGAGTAGTATCATTGATGGCATGTGAGCTACACAATTAACTTTCAGATCATTACTGAAGCCAAAGCCACTGAGCAAAAAGGACACCTGTGTGGAGCAATGCGCACGTACATAGAGCTGCCTTAATGAACAGGAAAAATCAGGGGAGGACCAAGCCAACTAGGTGCCCTAGGCAACCTGGCTGGCCACCTCTTAGGGACAAGCAAAGCAGAATAGAGACAAGAGCAGCGAACCTGGGCACCTGGGAGCATGCAAACCCGACTAGGAGTAGGCTGAGGGCACCTGCTCAGTGCCCCCTCATTGTTGCACCCTAGACAGGTGCCTCTTCTGCTTACCCCTAGTTCCAGCCCTGGGGAAAGGGACATTTGCCCTGGGTCCACTAATTGCAGAGGTTCTCCCTGCAACTGTGCATGTATTACAGGTATGATCTCCCATAGAGTCCACTTCAAGCAAATAAATCACATTTTAAAAACAATTTTTTTTTTCTGTGATAAGAATACAGTACCTTGTACTTAATCCTAATCAAACACATGAATGAATATTGTTGGCAAAACAATCCAATGCTTTTAAGCAGGCTTAAAGGGCACATGTTGCCAAAATATATTATCTCCAACCAAAGGTGCGGGCAACAGTAGTGTTTTAAAAAAAAAATCCACTCCACCAGCTTCCAGTGTGAGTGGCTATTCCAGTCAGAGCATTCTGATGTCATGTGCATAATAAGCAAGTTTGGCATTCACTCATTATGCGCATGCCTCGAACCAACAATTATTGTTACCCCCAAACCGAGTGCAGGCTCTATTAGCCTGTTTCTTTGTTTGGGGATAGTATATTTTGGAGAAAGGTGCCCTTTCAGGTACAGAGATCCAAATTACAGAAAGACCCGTTATCTGGAAAACACCAGGTCCCAAGCATTTCTGATAATACATCCCATATCTGTACTTATAACCTCCCCTGTTTCTCATTTGTGGCACCTGCTTGGCACCAGCTACTGAACCAGTGCTCCTAACTTCAGGATAGCAAGGAGACTCACTAATTTGTACTTTGCCCGGGCCCACTATAGGCTTTAGGTGCCCTATGTGCTCCATAAGAAGGTTTGTGCAAAATACAGTCTGAAAAAAATGCCCTCCCCTTTAAAAAAAAAAAAAACAGAGCTTGTTTGCAGCATATTGGCTAACATTTTGTCAGTGTATTGGGTGAATACAAATCTAGAGACAAGAAAACGTTGAATGGTGCAGCAATACATGGCCAAATAAAAGCTGCCTATTGCCATTGCAGAGCAAGTTGATAATTTTAATTTTAGAGTTCCCGGCTTACGATGGAGGAGCAAAACAGGGTTGTACAAAATACTTGGCTCCTTGTCTGGCTTTTAATTGGCTGTTTTTTTGTGACTGCATTTCCCAACCCAAAGATAATGGTAATGCTATTCTGCACCTTCCAGCTACTTTTATGTTCCCTCCTTTGTGCCATCAAGAAATAATTAGTATAAATACTGAAAGGAGTTGTGGCCTTTTAATAGACTTTGGGAAAGGGTAGCCCAAGTGCCATCATTTCTAAAGTTCGTTTGAGATGTAATTACTATTCCATTCCCAAATGTATGTTTGTGCCAGCAAGTCTAGTATAAATAAACAGAATGGAATGAATCTATTATCCAATTAGATAAATGTGCTCTAAAAGCAATGCAAAATTGGCATTGGCAATACTAATGATTACAGAAAAAAAAATTCATTACCAATAATGACCTCATTAAAAAGGCATCGTTAATGCATCTTTTTTTTTTAAACCAATTTCAGCTATAAGTAACATTATGGGTTGATAAAATAATTTACATGTTTCTTACTTAATACTAATTGACTGTTCCGGCACAAACCATCAGCGGTAAATTAATTAACTGAACATTTACACTTTCTGTGCAATTGTACCATGGTACACTGAATGCAAAATGTACTTGGTGCAAATGTAATCAACATGTATTGGGAATGAGATTGTTCCCGGGCAGTGAGCCAGCACTGACAGGCCCAGGACAGGAGTACAATGTCTCCATATCTTTTAACAAAGAGAACATCCGTTAGAGACCATTCTAGGTGCACTTTTATTGGTGTGCCAATGGGGAGTTTTATGACCAAAGATCAGCTTTATGTGAAATCAGTAGAAGTCAAGGCCTTTGTGATAGGTTTCTAAAAACAGTTCTTAATCAAATTATTAGATTACTACAGCATTGTCCTTTGAGAAACGATTATTCATTTAATCACTCCTGTACTATGTCATGGACTTTGTATCTGTTAAATGCAATCCATGTAAAACTGTAAAGCCTTGCAAGCAGTCCTCGTAATCGGTGCCAGTTCATGATTGTGTCTATCTTTTTCTTTTGTCCCAACTCTGCACAGAATTATTTAATGAATTATACTATTATTATTATTATGGCAAACCAACAATAACCTAAACAAAACACACTGCAAGTGTACATGAAGCAATCAGGTGTCAGTAGAAGTGGCAAGGAGCTGCAGATTCTGTTCCTTTTGGCAAGTGATGATCTTAAATTGATATCAGTTGGAGAGATCAGATGATGTAGTTATTCTTTTTCTCATCCCACCGACTGTAATTTATTCAAAGGGGGTTCCCATACCATTCAGTTGCTTGGTCACATTTGACAAAGCAGATTGGAGGAGAGAGCTGCCCCATACAGTGTTTCAAAATTCATTACTACACAGAATAGTGCAAGTTTTTTTTTCTCCCCCCCCCCCCCCGAGGGAGTCTTAACCTTTGAGTTGGGACTTAAAAATGGGTTCTAATGCTGTTAGGGGAGGGTCATTCTATAATGAATCCTAACCCAAAACATAGACTCTCTGACGTATGGGTCCACTGGGAAAAGATTTAGAAACACTTTTCCATTCTAAGGGGAATGGCACGGTTTCTTGGGAAATATATAATAGCTCCTGGGAGTAGAATTATATTGTCCTTGTTGGAGCAATGTAACCTTTACTTAATTTACTATTTTCAAATTGTATACCATAAGCAATGCAGTTTTCAATTGCTTTCTATGTTCTATTTTGACTGTTTTTCTAAAATCTAAAGGAGATCTACTTCAGGGCACCTGTCCCCCACCAGAGGTGTAGGCTAATAGAGCCCACCTTCGAGTTGGGGGAAACAATAGTTAAACAATAGTACATTAGGCCACCTGCACTAGGAGGGAGCTCCTGATGTTGGTTGCCATGTTTAAAGGCACACATACTCATAATAAGCAGGTTTTTTTTAATATGAGCATGTCAGTGAATTCTGGGATGCACCAAATCCACTATTTTGTATTCGGCCGAACCCCCGATTCCTTCGTGAAAGATTCGGCCGAATACCGAACCGAATCCAAATCGGAAGGGGAAAACATTTTTTACTTCCTTGTTTTGTGACAAAAAGTCACACGATTTCCCTCCCTGCCCCTTATTTGCATATGCAAATTAGGATTTGGTTCGGCCAGGCAGAAGGATTCGGCCGAATCCGAATCCTGCTGAAAAAGGCCGAACCCTGGCCAAAACCCGAACCGAATCCTGGATTCGGTGCATCCCTAGTAATTCACACACATAACTATTGAAAGCTATTTTACTATTCTCCCCGGAGATGGGGGCGTCCTAACATAGACAGGAGGCATTCTTTAAAAAAAAATGCTATCTTTTCCCCCAAGTGTAGTGCTGCTCTATTAGCCCACACATCCAGGGTTGGACTGGGAAAAAACCCAATGGGCCCCGGCCCTCATGGGCCCCCGCCGGGCCATACCCCTCTCCCGATCTCCTGGCCCTACAAAAAACAAACAATTGGCGGCTCCTTTTGCACTTGCGGGGCGTCGCAAGTTACCAGGGGTTGAAAAAAACTCGCTCCTGGTAACTTTAAAGGAGAAGGAAAGCTACGGAGGCATTTTATTGCTAATTGAATAGCTGCAATAGTGCAATCTAGAATGCTATATTTATTATGTAGAATGTTTTTTGCTAAAAAGCTCTCCATTTGTTTAGGATAGCAGCTGCAGTATTAGCTTGGTGTGACATCACTTCCTGCCTGAGGCTCTCCCTGCTCACTTATAGCTCTGGGTTCAGATTACAGCAGAGAAGGGAGGGGGAGGGAGAAGAGGAGCAAACTGAGCATGCTCACTTCCGGGCAATGAGGTTTAAGCTGAAGGCAGGAAGTCTGATACAGAAGCCCATGTGTACACAATAGAAGGAAAGAAATGCTGTGTTTCTTTTGACAGAGGACTCAGAGCAGCACTACTGTGGTATATTTAGGTGGACCTTTCTGATAAGACTTAATTTTAACCTTTCATTCTCCTTTAAGTGCTGATAATAAACCAGAAATGTATCTCTTCTAGGTCAGTTGCTCTATTTGCTCTAGCCACCCCCCAGACCCCCTTGATGCATCAACAATATAGGCAGGGGCGTAACTATAGAGGAAGCAGACCCTGCGGCTGCAGGGGGGCCCAGGAGGTATAGGCGCCCCACGAGGCCCTAATTCATATACAGTTTCAATAAATATTGGAGAAATAAGTCAACCTCTAAACATTTTGGGGGCCTGAAAAATAATTTGCTGTGGGGCCCAGTAATATCTAGTTACGCCACTGAATATAGGGCTCCAAAGTGTCTTGTATTCCCTGGCACTCCTTCCTGGAATGATGCACAAATAATGGGCTTACGAGGGGGTCCACCTTTCTGCCTCCTCTCCCATTAGTAACACTAACAGACACAACCTTTTGGAATTCATTGCAAATGGTGGTGCCTGAGAGATAAAAACAGCTGCATTGTGGGCAATAAACATTATACTTTACTTTTGTATTTTTGCACCTTGCACCCCGCAGTAAATGACCCCTTAAGTCTGCATGAATTTGATGAAAAGTTGCAGCAACAGGACTCATGTCCCCATGTGTAAAAGATTTTATTTACCAGATATACTGTATTTCAGATAGGTTACGTTATCTTCTTTATGCTATCCAAAACTGTGGGTGGGGAGAGAGTACATAGCTGGTTGCTCAGGGAAGATGTTATTTATTTTATTTGAGTTGGTGGGGTCTGTTTACGAAAGTGGGTGTTGATGCACATGGCATACTCTTACAGCATAAAAATATATTTTCTCGGTCCTCTTGATTCTACTATCCATAAATGTTCTTTCTCTGCAATCAGAAATGGCACATCTGTAGGTGTAGATGGTTTGGGATTAGATAACATGGAAGAATGCAGAATACTTTGCTTACAGCAGTTGACAAGCATATGCCTCCCATTCTGTCAGACAGATAAGAGCCAAGCAAGACCCCAGGTCTATATGTCATGATGATGCTTGTTTTGCAGACATTTGAAATCAACTAAATCCCATCCCAGAGGTTACAGTCTGCACGAAGGAGTCTTAGTGGATGGGCTTTTATTTCATGCTCTTTGTCCCCTGGAAACATTTTACATTTTTCTGTATTTTTTCAAAACAACAAAATGTGCATGTGAAATTAAAGGGACTTTTGTCAGTAAATATCAAGAAATAAATACCCCCCTAGTGTAAATGAAAAGGTGAGTGTGTTTCATATCTTAGTAGGCCTGCCAGGCAACAAAGCAATAAAATCCTATAACAAACTGACACTTATTTTGTGTTCATCTTTCCTTCCTTCATACAGTCAGTTCATAGCCAGTCCAACAACTATAGCTCTGATTTAGCCTCTCAGAATAAAAATTTACTTCTTAGCTTGTTTTTGACTAGAGGGAGATATTGAAGTATTTTATTTGCTTTTATATTGTCTTCTTTTGCACAAAGAAACAAAAAGTAGTCTAATAAGCCGCTGATGCAGTTTATTTTTGACACATGAGCAGCAGGGAAGCAGTCTGGAGTGTCAGACATTGCACACTGGTAAATCTTAAAGGGTTTTGTAACAGATTTATATATTTGCCCCATGCTGTTTGGCGTCTGCTGGTTTACAGGTGACATTAATCTCATTATTTGTTAGCCATACAGATAACTGACTTTTCCAATTTATTCTCTTACTTAAAGGAACAGTAACGCAAAAAATAAAAGTGTTTTAAAGTAATGAAAATATAATGCAGTGTTGCCCTGCACTGGAAAAACTGCTGTGTTTGCTTAAGAAACACTACTATTGTTTTTATAAATAAGCTGCTGTGCAGCAACGGGGGCAGCCATTCAAAGGAGAAAAGGCTCAGGTTACACAGCCAGATAGCAAATAAGCTCTGTCTGTCTAATGGTGTTATCTGTTATCTATTAGTTAACCTGTGCCATATAGCCATTTTTCAATTTCCGCCATTGCTCCACAGCAACTTCTTTATATGAACTATAGTAGTGTTTCTGACACAAACAGATCAGTTTTACCAGTGCAGGGCAACACTACATGATATTTTCATTACTTTAAAACACTTAAATTATTTTGGTGTTACTGTTCCTTTAAAGGAGAAGGAAAGCTCCAAGACAGTTTATTGACAACAGATTAGCCACAATAGTGCATGCTAGAATGCTATATTTATTCTGCAGAATGCTTTACCATACCTGAGTAAACAGCTCTAGTCACTGTCTCTGTTTGTTTAGGATAGAAGCTGCCATATAAGCTTGGTGTGACATCACTTCCTGCCTGAGTCTCTCCCTGCTCACTTACAGCTCTGAGCTCAGATTACAGCAGGAATCGGAGGGAGGGGGAAAGGAGCAAACTGAGCATGCTCAAGCCCTGCCCTGGAGGTTTATGCTGAAAACAGGAAGTCTGATACAGAAGCCCATGTATACACAATAAATTGAAAGAAATGCTGTGTTTCTTTTGACAGAGGACTCAGAGCAGCATTACTTTGAGGGTTTACTGGTGTATTTATATAGACCTTTCTGATAAAGCTTACTTAATTTTAGCCTTTCCTTCTCCTTTAAATAAAGTTCTTTACATTAGCCTACATTATATAAGTACTTTAAACCAAGCTAGTTGTACATTATTTATATGTGAATAGATTCTTACATCTAAACTTTTTTCCCAAAAAAAGGGCCTAGTATTCTGGTGTTAAAACCTTTGAGCAAATGTTCTGCTCCTAAATGTATAAAGTGCCTGGGAGAACACAATTTAGAGAAACTCCTGCTCATATGGCAAGTTTGTTTCTAACACAGCGATGGCGGGGAAACTGGCGTATTAACAGCACAGTTTGTATTTATGCCGTTGCTTGTGAATAAAATAAACACCGCTGCCAGTCTATTTGCCATTACCAACCTTGAACTCATATTGCTTCTAAGTTTGCACAAACATTAAATGTGCTGTGGTTTTCTTGGATGCAAGGAATCAGATTAGGATTTACTTCTGAGCCATTTTCAGGCGCTGCGTGTGAACATTGATGGCTTATGTGGAAATAAATATTTCTCTGCTCACGGAACTCAGCAGCCTGGAGCAGTAACAAAAGAAAAAACTGCTTTTCCAGCAAACAGTCGGCACACACAAGCTCGGTGGGGGGGAATAAGGGTGTGCAGAAACCTACACATATCATTTTCTCTTTTCTTGCATTTTGCTTTTGATTGGCATGGAAGGAAGGTTGCTTTGAAGAATTCATGGCTTTTAAATGCTTCCAAATGCCCTTTTTTTGGCAGAGGGTCCCATTTCACTTGTGCGAGTGTCAGATCAATACATAGCCATTTCTTTTGTACATTGTCACTAGCAAATAAACAACTGTAATAACTCAGAGGCTGGCATACAGCATGCAGGTTGTTAATAGATTTGGGGATTTCATTGTAGTGCATGGGTTGGAGTAAACGTGGAGCTCACAGCAGACAGGGCAAATCAAACAATATCCCACAAACATATGAAATGCCTAGAAACCCATACAATTCAAATGCTATTTTTTTCGGATCAGTCCTTGGCACTCAGACAAGCGTGATTCAATTTTTTATTTCATATGAATTTAAAGAGGATATTCACACTGGGACCATTGCCTGAAAGAGTAAACACTTTTTCGAATTGCCTTTGATTTTTTTTTTAAATGAAGCATTTTAACATTTAACAGTGAAAAGTTGTACTAAAAATGGAGCCATTCCATACCAAAGTCCCAATGGTGGCGGGAAGGCATATTCAAGACAACTTAACACAATGGCTGATGATTTGACACATTGTCAGAACAAACACATACCTCTGTATTTGCTAGCTTTAAACCATTGTCAGCACATGGGGGTATCCATTGCAATGTTCCTTCTTTGCTGTGCGCCTGTGTGAGTACACACACAATTTGAAGCCACCACAGACAATAAATTGTGGTGCACACAAAGAATTTTGTGTGAAATGCAAAAAGTTTGCATTTATTCTGACTTGCTCAAAGAGTTTTTAAAAATACGCACACACGTTTAAAAAGTGCGCACAAAATAACTTTTTTCGCACATAGCCAAGAAGGAATTAGAGGGAACATTGACCCGTTGTGCTTTATATCAAGATATAATAAAAGTAATATTCAGCAACAAGTCAGTTGTTTCTTTTAGTTATTATATTCATGTGCCCGTAGTCCGTCTGTGTGTGTGTGTGTGTAGACTTTTTCAGCACATTTTGGATGCTGAAAAACTCGGCTTATACTCGGGTATATACAGCATGTCATTATGACACTATCAATGTTTACTTCTCCAGGAAGATTCCTGCCAGTGGTGAAATACCCAAAAATGAACACAAGCTATTTTTTGGCTGAATTTCACCCCGTGTTCTAACACAGGTTATTGGCATTAGGTGGGCGTCTTCACTGTAGGTATAGGGAGAAAAAGCAATGTGTGACATAATGTGACTAATTTGAGAGGTAGGATAACTCTGATAAGTAGATGAAACCCATAGCTGCCAGTCAGATATTTGCTTTTCATTATTCTCCACAACAAAGCAATGTAGCAAATTATTTATAAATATCGTACAGTTATGGAATCTTTTATGCGGAAACCCATTATCCAAAAAGCTCAGAATAACTAAAAGACCATCTCCCATGGGGGCAGATTCACTAAGGAGGGAATTTGCGCTAGCGTCCGCTTCGCTCACATTGCAACACTTCGCCAGGCATAGATTCGCCAGGACAACGCTAATTCAATCAAATTCAAAGTTGCGTCCAGGGTGCCTAAATGCTGGCGAAGTTGTGCTAGCATTACTGCACCAAGCGAATTGAAGTTGCGCTAGTGTTGGCTAATTTGCATATGGTGGGAAGTTAAAGTACAATGGACGTATATTTTGCAGCAAATACATTACACTACACAAGCCCAGGAAACCTTAATAAAATAAAATAAAGTTGTTATATTGCCCTACACATGAGCCCAGTGTATAGTTTATGTGCTATATGTTAGGAAATGTAGGGGGGAAGGCAGGTACCCCAGAAAAAATTGTACGATCTTTTGCAGCCTTGCACCCTGAAAAATGAAAAGTCGTCAGCGTTTTTCAGGACTTAGAAAAATTTTCAACTATTTTTTGAGGAACTCCTATCTACTCTATTGCACTTCACCTGATCTGAGGTGGTGAAGACAAGTCTGGCGCAAGAAGTATCGTTCAGTAAAATCTGCATCTTAGTGAATTTGCGTAGTTACGTCCCTTTGCCAGTGCGCAACTTCGCCAGGCGTAAGGGAGCGAATTACCGCTAGAGTCTATCTCCTTCGCTAGCGAAGTTACGCCTGCGCCCGTTAGTAAATCGGTGAAGTAACGAAATGAAGTCACGCTGGCAAATATTCGCTAGCGTTATTCACTTCGCCCTTTAGTAAATCTGCCCCATAGACTCCATTGTTAACAAGTAATTAAAATGTAAAATAATGTATCCCCTTTTCTCTGTAATAATAGAACAGTGCCTTCTGATCCCAGTGAAGATATAAGTGAACCTTATTGGAGGCAAAACAATTTTAATGGACTTATTTAATGCTTAAATGATTTTTTAGCAAACGTATGGAGATCCAGATTACAGGAAGACCCCTTCTCCAGAAAATCCAAACTCTGGATAACAGGTCCCATACCTATACCATTTTTCAATTGCTTTAGGGATCAAGACTGTATTATAAATTGTGTTTGTTGTTGTTTGTTGTTGTTTGTTGTTAAGGTAGAAAATGGTCCTGAAATCCTTACTTATTAATTCTGCAAAGAGTTTGTATGAATTTGGAAACCTTGATTGGCAGGTATGTGCAAAAGTGGGGGAAACTCATATATTTACACAATTTTAGATACACATAGATACACAATTTTTATGTTACAGCTGCAGCTTTTTTATAACCTTTAGTTGTAGTTATAGATCTGAAGCTTCTTTTATGAATCTCTGTGTTATGCCATTTGTAAAGATGTTACTGCAATCATATTTCTAGGGGAAAGTGAATGTAAAAAATTCCATTAGGTTAATTAGTGCATGGCTGGCTTTGAGCTAAGGGACATTATGTGTGGATGACAAAATGTAGGTGGAGAGCCAAAAACAGTTGGCTGAAAGCCATTCTGATTGGCCCCATTGTACTCTGATTTAGTGTGGCATAGACAAGATTATTTTTAAGGAAAACGCACATCACTGAGAATATTGATCACTGAATCATTGACCACAAGAAGTTTTGCATAAATAGTCCTTGGTGAGCTCTGGATGGTTATAGGATAACGTCCTTGAAAAAGAAATAAAACTCCATTTGTTTGCCATGTGTTTAGGCAGTGATTAGTACCTGGCTGTCCAGGAATTGAGATGGAAGAGATCGCTGATAGCATTTTCTCAGGTGGTGGAGCAGTTCCATTATTCAAATATCCCACTTGTTATCCATTACTGTCAGGCAAAGTCATTATGCTTTATATAAAGTCTGAATCAGGAAGGCCTTGTGAAGGTGTGCCACATACATTAGAGGTTGATTATAAGAGGGTATATAGCTCCAATGTTCCTAATTGGAAAGTTATGAAGTTTTATGCTATACCTGGAAATGCTTATCTGTGTTCTGTTGCACTCTGGCTTTTCTGCTAATGCCACTCATTTTCAACTTCTGAAGGAAAGAAAGGATTGTTTTACAAAGTGCCAAGTGCAATATCATATGCAATTTGCCATGTTTTTAACCCACAATCCACTTCCCCCCCCTCCATAAATCCAGAGTGATTGCAGGTGCACTCGCATGGGCCTGACCCCCCACCTGCATGCTTCCTGACCCCCCATCATCTGCACGGCCCCCAGACTCCCCCTCTGCCACCAGCATCAAATCCCCCTGAGCACTCGGTCCCCCTTCCCCAGCACATACCTTCTTCAGTGCACGTTACTTCCTCATGCGGCAGGGGGAGGTCAGGAAGGAGCAAGGCTCTGCGAGCAGGGCCCATGAGGGTTCCCAACCCCCCCTCCATCACACGCATGCTTCCCGACCCCCCTCCATCACCAGCAAGGCCCCCGGACTCCCCCTTTGCCATCCGCATGGGCCCTCCCAGCCACAGATCCCCCTTGCGCACTCTGGCCCCTGCCACAAATCCCCCTGAGCACACTTCCCCCACCACCACCTTCATCAATGCACGTTATTTCCTTATGCGGCATGGAGGTCAGGAAGGAGCAAGGCTCTGCTGGCATCTAACAGGTGTGGACACAAGGGCTGGGGCCCACCGGGTTTTTTCCTGGTGTCCCGCCGGCCCAGTCCGACCCTGTCAACAGGCTCTATTGCAAGCAATTTGGAACACGAAGAGTGATGGACACACCAGAGCACAACTTCAAAGCACAGCTATGAAGAAGTGCCAAGAGCCTGTTTGGATGCAAATACCTTTTATAAATTTCATTAACATGGGCAACAACTGTGTCCTTTTTTGTGTGTCTGCAAATTTGGTTGTGATCATACATGAGCCCTAGGGTCAAATGGTGCATGAAACATTCTGAGTAGAAAACACGTACTATAATATAGTGCTGTAAAAAGTAATTCTCCTACAGAATGCTTTAGGCATATAGGGAAGTATAATAAGAGTCGTGAACAGTTTTGCAAACCCTTTGTGTATATTTAATATACGTACCTGCCAATGGAATCAATAACAGGTCTTTCCTGTGTGAATTGATTTGTGTCTGCCACTAACTTTGCCAGACTGGTGATAATTGCATGTTAGGACCACAGGGGGTGCACAGACTTGGGTGCTAAAGTGACTAGGCCTGGATCTGACTTAAGAGCCACAGGGTAGGCAACATATATAAGGTGTCACTATTGTTACCCTGTTTTACTGTTGCCATCTTGCTCTGCTATACACTTCTCTGCTTACCTACAGCTGCAGCTCCTTGGGGTCCACTAGCTGACACTTTTAGCTTTTGCAGTTCACAGGATTCAGGCATTCTCTCTGCATCACTATATATATATATACCGTAGATTGGCCATTAGCAAGAGAGAATTCTAAGACTAAATAATAATATATAGGGTATGGGCTTAGAATGACTGGTGCTGTAGTCATGCTTAGCAAGATGTATTCTTATGTTATTTTGTTTAGATTATTTATAGTCTGCTGCTTAGTACAAAGCACAATAAATGAAAAGTAACATGCTGATGGGGAGGCTGGATCATTCTGTATTAAAATTAGAGGGACTATTTTGTGATTCTTCTTCTCTATGGTGCTAAGCTGTAAAATTCAAAGCCCCTTAATTTGACGCTGCATGGAAGTCAGATTGGATGAAGTAGAAAATAATAAAGCTCAAAACTGACTGGCTGACTTGGCTTTTTGTTCATTCATAGAACAACTAGGCTGTTCAAAGTAGGGATGCACCGAATCCACAATTTTGGATTCAGCCAAACCCCGAATCCTTTGTGAAGGATTCGGCCTAATACCGAAACGAATCAGAACCCTAATTTGCATATGCAAATTAGGGGTGGGAAGAGGGAACATTTTTTACTTCCTTGTTTTTTGACAAAAAGTCACGTGATTTCCCTCCCCACCCTTAATTTGCATGTGCAAATTAGGATTCAGATTCAGTTCGGCCAGGCAGAAGGATTCGGTCGAATCCTGCTGAAAGAGGCAGAATCCTGGCCGAATCCCGAACCGAATCCTGGATTCGGTGCATCCCTAGTTCAAAGATTAAGTGGGGTATTTAAAATAGACCTAAAGGGAACTTTACAAACTCTTGGACTGAACAGCCAGGTACTGTACAATTTGACTATTTGTAGGGACTAATGGTGGCCATAGATGCAAAGATCCGCACGTTTGGCGATGTTGCCAAATGAGCGGATCTTTCCCCGATATGCCATTAACAGGCATGGCTATATCGGGGGTAATCTGATTGTTCGGCCGTATGACCGAACAATCAGATTTCGATGTGCCATGGGCTCCGGCGGGATCGGTCGGGTCAAAATCAAACCTGACCGATCGACCAAACGACCGATCTCCGCCGGACGAAAGATGTCGGCACACGCCACACACGATCCGAAAATCGTACGAATCCTCGATTCGTACGTTCGGATCTGTGTGTCTATGGCCAGCTTTAGATAGATCCCATCTGGGTTCCACATAATAGGAGTCTCCAGAGAAAACTCTGGGTGATATTCCCCAAGTACTACTAAATGGAAGAGTCTACTATTGGTCACTATTGTGATTATATACTGATGAAGCCATGCCTCTGCTCTGTTCTGTTCTATTCCTCCATGTGGATCTGTGTTAATAAACCAGTTCAGTTTTTGTTCAAAAAACCACTGGTGCCCATTCGTTATTATTTCCACTGAATACAGTGTGTTACACCCTGCCTCCAGACCGTTGCTAGGGCTTACCCCCTGATGATTATAGGTCTTATGATTTAGACAAGCTGTTTGTTGACAGTGTCTTGAGATCTACTGATCACCAGCTAAAGGTCCACTCGTAAATCCCCATCTACTGTATCTTTTCGGCACACCCCTGATGTAGCCTTACACACATGCATTACATTGTTTTGCACATATGATTATTAGAATTAGTTATCTTCAGTCTAAAGCTGGCCATAGACGCAAAGATCCGATCGTACGAATCAACGTACGATCGGACTTTCCCATCTCCCGACCCTCCACTAACCATTCAGATCAAAGTCTTTACCATTCCGATCAAATAAGAACAGATCACCCAATGTTCTGCCCCTGACAGCAATCTTACGATACTTATGTCTGACAACACTAGTGACAGTCTCCCTCTGAAAATCGTACGATCGGCAATACATGCAGAGATATTATCGGCAGGCGACAGAAATTTTCTAACCTGTCCGATGACCAAACGACCGATCTCCGACGGACGAAAAATGTCGGGACTCTCCACACATGGTCCGAAAATCGGACGAATCCACGATTCGTACGATCGGATCTTTGCGTCTATGGCCAGCTTTACTCTTTCCCCCTGCAAATTTATTGGGAAATCTGTGCCAGGCATATATTTCCATTTTATTGTCAAGTTATTTAAAATCTTCCAAGGAAATGTACAGTATTTATTAAGTAAGTAGGCATTATATTCATTGTATATATGTGTGTAGGTTATTCTGAAAAAAAACCGCAAAACGCCCAAAAAATTTAGCTGGCGAAACGGACGCCGGCGTAAAAAACGCCGGTGTCAAAAACGAGACGCCGGCGCCGTTTTGCGAATTTTTCACCAAAGCGAAACGGCGCAAATTCGCCCATCACTATTTATTTAATGTATTTATTCATAGGCAAATTATAATGCTGTGTAAAACTAAATTTGGCAAAAAAAAGGTGTAAAAAGCTGCATGAAAGAAATGTCTAATTTATCAAGGTGTGCGTTACTTTACGCCATGCGAAAGCCAGATTTGATGCTGTTATTTTACATTGCTTCCAGCGGAAGTCACTCTGAGAAAAAACGGGTAAGATATTTATGCTGTTTTTTCACACCATTTTTTAACTTGAGATGCGTGGTGATGTGGGGTGTATTATCCCGCCATTTTTTACACAGCATAATAAATACTGTATGCCCCATAGGAATAGTAGCTGCCTTTCTGTTTCCTCCATAGGGTTAAAATGATATATTATCCATACTCCAATGCTTTTATTTAGTTACAAAATGCAGGTAAATCACATTACTGTGTGCAATTAAATGCAGAAGCATGTTATTTTTTAATGGGGTTCCCTCAGTCATTCCTGCTTTATGCCAAGCATTCCCTTAAGTGCTTTAGCATGAGCTGAAAAATAAAATGATTAAAGTGAGGCCAAGGAGGTTGTCCACTCTTGACCTCGTGCCGTGTCTTGTCCTCCACATGGAAGTCTGCAGATGAGCTGGGCTCAGTGTGGGCCTTTGCGCCTTTCTAAATAAAAGCTTATTCTGCTCTTTGATAAATGTCTGGTGGGTCTGCTGCTTTGATGAGAAGCAGCTCTGAGCTTTCTTAGCAAATGGCTTCTGTAATTAATTCCACAAGCCCTGTCAGTACTCTTGGCTTCTCCATTACTACCAAGCAGGAGTGTTGATAAATGACTCTGGCCATTATCCCGTTTGCATAAATCTTGGTTGTTTTTGGTTTCTTTAGAATGTTACATTAGCGACACACTGCACATTTCCATAAATCCCTGGTTATCATTGAATTTCTATATGGTTTAACACCCTGTTATTTATGTCCATTAATCAATTAATGATTCATCTTTCTGACTTTGTCATTAATAATTCAGTCTGTCCAACGTGGATGTTACCATGCATTGGAATTGTTCTTCAAAAGTGTCAGCTTTAGTTTTGCTGCCTGTTCAACTGTTACTTTGCTCAAACCTCTATATTCCTACAGAAATGCAGAATGTGTTCCTACTTTGCCAGGAGACTTTGTAAAAATCTCTCTCTCTAAAGTCTGCCTTTTCTCTCATTTGGGTGCATTGTAATGCTAAGAGCATTTGGAATTTAGTACGGCATGATATAATTTAATAAATTACAGTGGGCTCTCTTTGTTGGCTAAATCAAACCTGCCACACAGATTAGTGGGAATTAGCATCTTTTGCTAGGTCTCTTTCGCAATATAGATAATTTTTATTGTATGTGTTTACGTCTAAAGAGAAATTGAAATTCCTCCTCACGATACAGTATAATATAATGATAAGTTATATATATTTATTTAGGTATTTATTTTAATTAGCTATAATATACAAATTGTTTCCAGCTCTCATCTAACTGGGTTGTCCTTATGGGGGCCATTGTAATCAATTCAGACTCCTGCTGCTACAACTTGAAGGACAGCTTCTATATAATGTTATACTGGCCTGCTATACATACAGTCCTACAGGTGCAGCTCCTGTTGAGTAAATGATTATGTGTTTGGGCAGAGATCGGCCTTTTCTGCTGTCCTTCTATCAAGGGCAATATTAATGCATTCTTTTTATGAAAGTGGCAATAAATGAGTATCTACAGCACTATATATATAGAGATGGAGAGGGAGAGAGAGGGGGGTGAGTATTGGATCTGTTAACCGGAAACCCATTAGCCATACAGCTTTAAATTACGGGAAGGCAATCTCCCGTAGACTCCATTTTACCCAAATAATCTAAAAAATTTAAAACTATTTCCTTTTCCTCTGTAATAATAAAACTGTATCTTGTACTTGATCCAAACTAAGATATAATTACTCCTTATTTGAGGCAGAACCAGTCTATTGGGTCCCATACCTGTATATTTATATTTACACAGTATATATATATATATATGTGTGTCAGTGTGTAATTGTTTTTTTGTTGTGTGTGTGCCTAGTTAAAATGAAATTTTGCAAATCCTCAGTTTTCCTGTTTGGTAGAAAAAGGAGATGTTGCTTGTTAGTAAGAGAAAAAATGTGTGGCTCATTTATTATGGGACTGGAGCAGGCTGTTCCGCACAAATCCCACACTTTTAACAGCGATGTCACGCTTTTGAGTGGCTCAATTATGTGGAGGCCAGAGCAGCAGAATTCCATAGTGTTAGCATACACAACACAAAGCATAGCCAGTATTAACTAGCAGAAATCAAATGTTGGGTTTTGAGAAAAAAAAAATCCCAATATTTTTTTTGGGGTGGGGGGGGGGTGTGGAGCTGTTAAACCCAGAATAATCTGGAAACCTCTCGTTATTGGCATTGAGATCAATGGATAATCCTACAGATCCCTTACATTTTAAATAGTTATTGATGAATAGCCAATCTCTCACCTTGTGTGTTGTGCTCCAGATTTGCAGATATCGCTGCCTGGTAAATCTCACTTTTTCTGCTTTGATTTCTGCAATGCAATGGACACAATTCTACTAATTATTGCTATAAACTATTTTTATCTAAAATATCTAAAAATAGGACCATGACCATAAAAGTGTCTAAGGATATGTATATTCTGACATTCTGCTCTGGCTGAGTTTGTATTTACTTAATGTTAATCAAAGAATGTTGTAGAAAGTTTAAGCACAACAAAAACCCAAATCAACTGGGGTTTATCATTTGATCACCAATGAATTTCTAACTTGCCACCCAGGCAACCGTGCATGTGAGGTCCAGAAAAAAATTTAATTTAGTGGGAGCACTTACCAGACACTGGACTCAAACGTGCTACACACCCAGCCGCCATCCCATGCGGTCAAGTAGATTCCAAGGAAAAGAAGAAAAAACAGCGGAGCACCGTAGGAGTCCAGTAAAAGTATTAAAAAATGAAAATTTTATTTAATATACATATAAAAGCAAATTACAGCAGCAGTGAAGCCTGGCTGCCTGCTTAACGCGTTTCATGGTGTCCTGCCACTTCATCAGAAGCTTCTATATGTATATTAAATAAAATTTTAATTTTTTAATACTTTTACTGGACTCCTACGGTGCTCTGCTGTTTTTTCTTCTTGAACTGTGCATGTGAGGGCCTGAGGCACCAGGGGCATAACAACAGCACATAGGGACTCCTACGCGCACCCCTACACCCCCCTGCACGCTCACTCGCTCACTTAGGTGTCAATTTAAAGAAAAAGCAGTGGGGAGGGGGATTTTAACACTATAGAGGAAACAGACCCTGTGGTCATTGAGACCCTTATGATTAGTGATGAGTGAAATTTTTCACCAGTTTTTGCCGCAAATAAGACTCCCATATGTGAAAAAATTGTCTTGCGTCCAACCAATTGTCGCCCATAGATTTCAATGCATTTGGGGAATTAGTTGACATTTCATTAATTTTCGGCGAAGAGAAACGGATCAGATTCATCCATCACTACTTATGACTTTACCAACAGTCCTCTCCTGATTTTATCATATCCTTAAGTAGAATCAGTAGAATACTGCCATGCTGCCCTGTCTCCAGCCTTTATTTCCAATTCAGGTTTTAGTATACCGTCCAATTGTCCCATTCCATAGTCTTTATTAGCAGACCCCAAAAAGAGAAGGGCTTCCATTAAAATGGGCATCATTTTGGGCAGATCGGGGGATGTCAGGGTTTAGCTAGGTGCAGACTAGGGGCAAATGCAAATTTGTCCTGTCACTGGGGACTCATATATTGGGTGCAATGTGTTAGGTTTGTGGCCATACAGAAGCTAAAGGCCTGATTAGCTTATCAGAAACAACACTTGCTTTAAATATCACCTTCAAATATAATGTCAATTACAGGTGTATTTAGGTTGGCTAGATGCATGGTATTGCCATGTATGAGGGGCAAGGAGTCCAGTCAAGTCAAGTTTAAAATTTTGCCTCAAGAAGGTCTAGTTTCACAAAGGAGCAGTATGCTAAATAGTGTAGCACTGTTAAGGAAACAAATAGTATCTGATGAACCTTTACAAAAACAAATCTATTTTTGCTGCTACTGGTCTTTTTTTTCAAATTATTAAAAAAAACACATATGTCCCCAAACATCGGAGAGCTCTTCCAAACGTTAATGGATAAATTAACACTTGTCTTGTACTCTCCTGGAAGTCTTTCCATCATTTAACAAAATGGGTTGTAATTTTGTGAATTTTAATAGCACTTACAGTCCCAGCCATGAACATTTTACATAATTAGTGTTTCCTCTTTGATTAGAAGCTGTTCTGTCCTCAGTGATCCTCTGCTCATGTGTGTCTGTAGATAAAGCTTCAGGCCAGGCCTCCTGTTCCTCCCAGACCCCCTTGATTGCAACACTCATTATATTTACAGTTCATTCACAGCTCAGCGCATGTTGCAGGGCCACAGGCCCAAGAGATTTTATCATTACAAACCCATTAATAAATCTTGCAGCGTGGAGGTGCCGTTCCATCTGGCAGCAAATTATAAATAAAGAGTACAGAAGCCCTCATTTTTAATATATAATATAGGTATGGGACCTGTTATGCCGAATGATCGGGTCTTGGGGTTTTCCCGGCTAATGGATCTTTGCGTAATTTGGATCTTCATGCCTTAAATCTACTAGAAAATCATGCAGACATTAAATAAACCCAATTGGCTGGTTTTGTTCCAATAAGGATTAATTATATCTTGGTTTGCACAAAGTACATCGTTATTATTATTACAGAGAAACTAAACCTAGTAACTAAAACATCTTTCCTTTGAAACAGCAGTTTAGTATATGCTACTTGCTGGTTGTAGTTGTGTACCAGAACTGTTGAAAACTTCCACATAAATTAAAATGGGCCATCTGGCACTCAAGGAAATCCACAGGGCCGAAATATAGGAGTAAATGAAAAGATTATTGATAAAAAATACACTGCGTGTTTTGTGCCTAATTTGCACTTACTGTATTAATGGGCACATAACAGTTACAAATTACATTTACAGTTATTACTTTTCTACAATATTTATTTTGAAATTCATATTTATTAATGTCAATGGTAAGCTATATTGTTTACTTTATCATTCATGGAATCCAGTAAAATAGTGCCCTTCATGGTTAGATTATAAAGTAACATAAAGGGCTAATTGAACAAAATAGGTTGGCAATAACAGTCAAATTTTATTTTGTAACTGGTAGTAGACTGATCAAAACTTTGAGCAACTGCACTTCAGTTTAGCAGTTTGTGTTGAAGTGCAGCAGTAAAAAGTGACTGACGTTTATCAGAGGACGAGTCATATGGCTGAGAGCACCTAGGAAAATAAGAACATGTCTAGCTTCACTTCATCTAACATCACTTGAGAAAGAGCTCAGCTCGAAACATGTCGTGACACATTAAAGCACTTGAGTTTTGCAGTAAAGTTCTGCGTATTGGACCTATTATTAACCACCACCTTTATTGTTTGAAAATAAGAACATGTCTAGCCCTCATCAATTTTCAAAATGAAATATTGAAACACCTGTTTGTTCTTTTGAAAAACAGATTTCAGCTGGAGGAACTCTATTAACTGATGCATTTTGTAAAAACATGTTTTCCCATGACAGAGTCATGGAAAAAGTACAGACAGCTGCCTATATCTCCACCTTTTTTGGGAGGGCACCACTAAACAGTGATTGTATGAATAGAGAGATCCCTATTTTATAGTGCAAATATATATATCTTTTCTGTGAAGTGGCTGCAGAGTATATACCAAAGCAAGATGGAGTCAGTGACTCTTTATAGCAGGACCTTCAGTTCCAATGAGAATGATTTGTGAGGAATTGGGATTTGATCTGGGCCAAGTGTCTGTCTTTGATCCTTTAAACCCTATTTCATCGTCGCTCACGTTTTATGTCAATGGAAATCCATTTCCATGGCAAATTACTTTCATTTCCGCTAATCTATCACTTACAGATGTCTCTTTGTAGATTCTTCTATTAACCCACAAGCTGCTAAGTTAAATGTTTCATTGTTTTCATCTGTATTACTCCGTGAGTACTCATCGTTGCTTGGGATGAGCTGCCTAGGGGTTGCAGGAGTCTGTAGTCTCTCAGAAATGTAGTTGATTGTTCAGATTCCCTACAACCAGGAGTTTATTAAACACCCCTGGGCAGGACAAGAATTCCTTCCTCTACATTTCCTGAAAATAATGTATGATTGTGGCAGAATGCTACTTCTGCGAGTGAAGTGCTTAGAATACATCAGTTTAATTGCTCAGCTGCTGCCTGTTGTGTGTGTGTGTAACTGCAGTGTCAGAGCTTGTCTTACTATACTTTTTAGCAAGAACATAATGCTTAGTCTCTGCAACCAAACCAGCACACATTCATTCCATAAAGTAGAATATTCATGTATTTAAATTATTTACCTTTTGATCAGTAATTTAACCCCATGCTCAGCAGTGGATTAATTAAATTTGAGGCCCCTGTGCTACACATTCCTCTTCTGGGTTACTCCCTCACCCACTGGTGCACCTGGAGACACAAGGGGACCATGATCTAGATTTTTTTCAATCATATTTGTATTTTCTTTTTTGTTATATTTATTTGTGCTGCTGGGCCTGGTTTTGGTCAGGACAGGTGCACAACTGGTACCTGCTAGGGAAAGATTAGGCAGCCAGACATGTCGTGTCCGGTGATGTCACTGACGTGTGTGCTGATCCAGACTCCTCTTGGAGAGCTCAGTGCATGCCACGCACACTCCTTCCTTGTTATTTTGTCTGGCTGCCTAATCTTTACCCAGCAGGTACCATGCACTAGTGATGTCCGGGCTGACCCATTACCCGAGGGACCCACGGGTTTACCTGCCGGTAGGGAGAGTTTGGGCCGACCTTGCAAGCTCCTTTCCGGGTCACGGGCAAGTTGAACTCTTCTTACTGCTCTCCGCGCCCACAACCATCCAAATGCTGGCTTCCGACTTGAGTTTATATATACACGCGCCTCTCGCCCCGCCCCCTTTGTGATGTCATCGGCGGGTGGCACGGCTCTATAATAGAGACCCGGAAGTCGAGCTTGGGCGGGCGGAAAAGCCCGACCCGCACATCACTACCATGCACCCATCCCAACCATACCCTGGCCCAGGAGCACAGATAAAAATAATAAAAAAAAGACCTGTCCAAAGAGATAGGAAGGGTTTAGAATAGTGTCTTTATGTAAATACAGGTATGGGACCTGTTATCCAGAATGCTCATCTGAGGTTTTCCAGTTAATGGATCTTTCCGTAACCTGGATCTTCATACCTTAAGTCTACTAGAAAATCTTTTAAACATTAAATAAACCCAATAATCTGGTGTTGCTTGCAATAAGGATTAATTATATGTTAGTTTAGTTTTATGAAACTTGGATTGTTTGACTAAAATGGAGTCTATGCGAGACAGCTTATTTCCAAGCTTTCTGGATAGCGGGTTTTCCGATAAAACATCCCATACCTGTATATGCCACATGTTGCATTTTAACGCATTTGATACATGTTAATACTATATGATTAAACTTGAACCCACAATATGTATATATAAACACAATAATATATCTGCTTGATGGCTTCAGCGTGCATGACAATGGACACACATTCAAACATTGTATCTTGTAAACAAGGATGAAGATTTAGTTTAAGAAATAGTTAAATCTTATGCTGGATTTATCTTTTGTCGTTTGAGATAGCTGGAGCATCTCACAGGATTAGCTTGAAATATACCTCCAACTGTGAGTGTGAAATCCTGTACATCACTGCTGATTTTACATTAAATTAATTACATGGTGTCCCCAACCCATTAATGCAAATTGCAAATCAATTACAGCCCCGTAATTGCTTTGTGATAATGAGCCAGGCTACAGAATAGCATGTGTTCTTGCACAAAAGGGATCCTCACCTGCCATCGCATCCCAGCTCCGACTTCCAAGGTGACACACACCTGCTTTTCTGAGAACACCTGCTTCATTATTCTGCACTAATTACCTGCTTCTCACTCCATCCCCTGCTTTTGTTTCTCAACTTCTAACTTTTTATTCCTATTTACATGTTTCATTTAGGTATGTACTGTATAACTTTGTCCATAAAGTGCTACGAGTATACTCAGCGCTGTACAATTTTATTAATATAGAAAAGTACACACACGGGGAGGACAAGCATTATAATAAATAATACGTGAAAATATAAAGAGAAGTCATAATCACTATGACTAATTTATAAATTGGTACAGGTATGGAACCTGTTATCCAGAATGCTCAGGACCTAGGGCTTTCTGGATGACAGATCTTTGTATTTTTTGGGAAACGGTCATTCAGAGCTTTCTGGATAATGGGGTTCTGGATCCCATACCATTATAGCGTTTCAGCAGTTTGACGTGTAAATGCTCTGGCAATTAATTATTACTTTACAGTTATTTCTTGATTTTTGTACTTTGCACCTTGTCTCCGTTCAATTTGCTCTTCATTCCTACAGGTACAACTGTTTTTATTCTCACAGATACGCTACAATATTGCTTGTGCTTTTTGTCAGAAAAAAACGGCCATAGACTATTATAAATAGTACAAAATGTTGCGCAGTTTGTCGTGTGAAAAACAACCATTGACTTCAGTGTGTTTGGAGACTCGAAGTTTCACTAATATTTGACAAAGCAAAACTGGTCAGATCCGACCATCACTATTTACTAATCATGCAGGGTTTGGTAACAAAAAAATCTCAGCAATCTTTGTAGCTTGTAAGTAAAAGTTTTTGTTCATTAGAAAAGCCTGTTTGGGCAAACTTACGAGGTTTTCCAAGCACAGAAGCTCAGGCAATCATAAATGGGCCCCTTGGTTATGCCATTGGCGTATATTTGGTCTTTCTGACCAAAGTGACAACTTCAAAGCAATGGCTAGTGGTGGTTTTTGGTTTTAAAACTTTTTTAAAGGGGAAAATGTAAAGATGCAAACATATAACACTAACCTTTTAACACCTCCTTCCCAAAAGGCATTTCAGGTTATCTGCAGCCTGAAAGACGTTTAGGAACACGCGCTCTGATTCGGGGAGATTAATCACCCGGCGACAAATCTCCTCTTCTTCGGGGCGACTAATCTCCCCGAACTGCCTTCCCTTGCCTTCCCGCCGGCTAGAATGTAAATCTCCGGCAGGATGGCACTCGGAGCACTTCGTTTTCTGAAGTCGCCCGAAGTTTCCTCGTGAGGCAACTTCAGACAACTTCAAAAAACGAAGAGCTCCAAATTCCATCCCGCCGGCTAGAATCTAAATCGCTGGCCGGATGGCACTCGGAGTGCTTTGTTTTCTGAAGTCGCCCAAAGTTGCCTTCACGGTTCGGGGAGATTAGTCCCCCGAAGAAGAGGTGATTAGTCTCCCCGAATCTCCACGTGTGTTTCTTTCCTTAGGGGAATAGTCAAACAATCACAGTTTCCGCCTGCTTATAGCTACACACAATGGAGTGAACCAAAAAAGTGAAAGCAGGTATTGTCCAGTCGATCTTTGCTTCTGCTCCATGTAGCTCCACACAGGGAGATGCTGATTAGAGCAGCACCTGATGAAAAGCTGTAGGCAGAGTGCAGCGGAGCCAATTCCATGTGTGACCATGCTCTAATAACAGCTGCTTAGACTGATTGTATTAAATAAGGCAGGCATGCCCAGCCATTATTCATGTGCAGGTCTACTTTTAGTGCCATTTTCATATCAGTGTTACACTATTTTGGAAAATGAACACAGAGAGGGAACACTGCAGTGTAGTATTAAAATGAACAATACCCCCGAACTCCCGAGTCGGAAATTGATTTGAACTGCTTGAAAACAAAAGCAAATTTCTGATCACCGTTGATGTTTGTCTCCAATTTTATTCCATTTGCCATTGTCCCCTTTCAAAAGTTATAATGCAATTAGACCCTTCTTCTAATGATGTTTTCCTATGGTTACTGCAGTATTCATCGTTTTTATCATCTTTAGAATTTTTAGCAGAGCTTGTTGATGACAGTCCTTCAGTAGCAGTCCACATGAGCAATTTTTTCGGACAATTTATTCTTTGACAACTACAGTTGCAATTTGAAGAAATCCCATCATAGTTGATTCAAGGGGATGAAAACAAACAGCATGTATTCTTTGTTATCACTGCAATTATTCCAGGTAACTTTCAGTGTTATTTCCTTTCCAACTGACACATCAATAACCACACTGACATATCTGAAATATCTGCTATGTTGTTCCCTGCCCAGGAAAATTGATCTCCACCGTCATATTTTTTAAAGTTCTTGATAATAAGCTATTGCCTTTTAAGAATAGATATGAGCTAATATAAAAAATCCACTGCATTCATCCATGTCAATATATTTAGGTCATTCTGCAGACAGCTTTTAAAAAATGTCTTACCCTTTAAATAAAACAGGGATTGTTTGTCCATATATTGCAATATATTCAAGCTGGCCAAATTTAGAAAGCAAGTTGCGGGTAACACTGTGAAATACTAGAGTTCTTTATGGATCAGATGAAAATAAGTGTAGAAATGGCCAGACCAGAAATGACTTAAATGTAGTGGACCAGCTTAAAATATATTTCAATATATGGACAATTCTAGTTTCGGTTAAAGGTGAGGGCATTTTTTAGTAGCTTTGGTTGGTCACAGAATTTTTGGATGTTCTAAATATGTTTTCATGGGGGAATGCAGAGAATCTCTTGTGTTTATCTGTGTGTATTTTGTGGTCAAACTTCCACTTAATAATTTCCAAATTGTTTAATAGTGAGCACAACTTTCCCATTTGTTATACAGGTAGATCTATTTTCTGGACCTTAGGTTTTCTGCTTAAGGAATCTTTATGTAACTTGTATCTTCATGTCATAAGCCTGTTAAATCATTTAAACATTAGGGGGCAGATTTATCAAGGGTTGAATTGAAAATTTGATTTTAAATTTTTTATGATCAAAACTGTCAAATTCCACTAGGGAGTTAGCCAAATTCGATGCGAGTTTTTAAGAAAATTCAAACTCGATTCTCGAGGTTTATCATACTCTGGCCCTTGAATTTGAATTTGACTATTCGCCACCTAAAGCCGGCCGAATTGCTGTTTAAGTCAATGGGAGAGGTGCAGGGATCAATTTGGAGATGTTTGCAGCCTTCTTGACATTCGAGTTTTTTTTTTTCAGGTTGTTTAAATTAAATTTCGAATTTATGGGAGTTAAAGGGAGTTTAAAAAAGCTCACAATAATTTCCAAATTTCAAACCTTGATAAATGTGCCTCTGAATAAACCTAATAGGATTGTTTTGCCACCGATATGGATTCATACAGCTGAGTTACTATCAAGGTATTGTTTTATTATTACACATTATTACTTTTTTAAAAGGAGAATTATTTGCCTATAATTTTATGGGTGATGGTCTTCTCATTATTCAGAGCTTTCTGCATAAAGGGTTTCTGGGATCCTATATTTGTGAGTGTGTGTGTGTGTGTGTATATTTATATATATATATATATATATATATATATATATATATATATATATATATATTTCTCAGAGAAAGACTGAATTGTTTGATATATGATATATATATATATGTATTTATAGGGTGATATTCAAACAAAAAAAATTCGCCGCACACCACTTACTTGATTATTTAGGGTGCATTCACATCCATGGCTGCTCTCAGGCCAAAACGAAATCCAGCAGTATTGCATGGAAGGAGCACAACTTTACACTGGTATTGCCTTTTCATCATTCATTGCAGCACAAGCTTTTTGGGAACATTTCACCTGAGGAAGGAATTGTTCCCTGAAAGCTTGTGCTACGTTTTAAAAGGCAATTTCTGGCATATAGGTGTGCTCCTTCAATACAGTATTGCTTCCTAGGGTGATACTCTGCGTACAACAAGACATCCTGGTGTAAGGTAAACTAAACACACGTTTTTCAAAAAAACCCAACAACACCAGGATTTTGCAACAAAAAGGTGCAATAAGTGAATACATACAGCCAACGTGAGGTTTCGGTCCCTATTTGGACCTTTCTCAAAAAGAACGTTGTTAAATTGTCATGTTGGCTCTATGTACTCTCTTAATACACCTTTTTGTTTGTTGCAAAATCCTGGTGTTGCTGGTCCTTTTTGAAAAAAAAAAAAATGTATATATATAATGTGTTTTTTATCATAATTGTTAAAGAAGAACCTTGATTCAGTAAGAATAAGCAATGATAGGTTCAATTGTATGCCCTTTGTTCTTTGACACAGTTCTAATTCAAGGCTAAGTGATGGACATATGACATGTGTCTTTTTAATTTGAAGCCACTCAATTACATATAAAAACATTGCCATTCCCTTTTTAGCCTTTAAGGGAAGCATTTCACATTTGAGAGCAGTTTTACACTATAGTAAATTATTTATTTAAGTGATAGATGCTGCCCATTTCTCTTTTCTGAACTGTTTTCCCTAGTTTTTTCTCCATTTTGTGTCAAAAGTATAATGGTTGCTGTCACATGAATCCTTGCATTGGCCGGTTCTGTGGTTTGATTGACAGGTGATACATTGGGGAAAGAGATGGCTCACGATAACAGGAACAATTACATCACAAGGTAAATTAAGTTTAGAAGAAATGGGGAAGACCCTATTTTCACCCATGGGGAAATGGGGAAGACCCTATTTTCACCCACCCCTGACTATAGAAACACCAGGGCCTGACTGGTTTCACAACTAGCTAAGGTTAGGAGACCATCACTGGTTCCTGACTATGTCCATTGAATATAATTCAGGGTCAATAGTCCATTGTTTGTTATAAGCAAGGTGGCACAAACATCAGGGCTTTAGCTGGGGCCTACCACAGAAAATCTTTGCAGAGTGCACAAAGGAATCCTGCGACATTAGAAAAACTATTTTGCATTAAGTTGTGAAGCTAAGAGCTGTGAATCTGTGGAATTCATCCCCGAGGTTTAAATTTCTTGGGGGTTCTCAATATTTACCCTCTTCCTATTTGTTGTTACCTGACTCTTTCTTCTCTACAGGACCATTAGATCAGATTCATTAGTGAAGAACACTGGCTATCTAGAATTACAAGATAGTATTATTAGACCGGTAAATGCTACTTAATTTTATATAGTGTTACTGTTGAAATAATGTATAAACGCGTACAGTAGAAGCAAACTCAATCTTTTCCAAGTATAATCTACAAAAATCATTAAACTTATAATGCAGGCTTGGCTAGCTTCTTAAAGGTCAGGTGGTTTTCATGTAGATCAGAATTGGACATCACAAATTAATGAGTCTGACTAATCGGTTTGTTACAGCAGCTTTTTCCCTTAATGAATTCAACTTGGGATCAGAAAGCGGCATAAAAAAGTTGTTTCACAGCTTTTTGGCTTTTTATTGATGAAAAGCGATGATATTGATGATCAGCGAGGTGGCCACAGTGGTTTCTTTTGGGCTGATTGGATAGTATTTCATTCTCTAATGATTCCTTAAAGTGGCTTTTATTTTATGTTTATGTTGAAAGTTTTTGAATTTGTTTTTGTAGTGTTTAAAGTGAGCAGAGAAATCAAGTGCAAAGCTGGCTTGAAATTTCAACTAATGCCATTTCATATTAACCACTGAAATGTATATGGTAGGAGATTAGCTCACAATCTTTTCAATATTTTTCTGCTAAAACATTCCTTTGCCAGCCAAGGGATGAAGCTTTGTATCATGAAGCTGGTCAGTGGTTGGCATTGTGGATGTTTTGGAATCTGCCTGCAGTGAGAACCAGTGAATTGGTTGAAGTTAGGATGGGCAAGGGTATATTAATGGAAATGGGCTCAAAATAGCACGTAGGTCCTATATTTATATTCCAACATGCACATTTGTTCTGTTATTAAAGCACAGCCCCCATCTATATAGTTTTAATGCATCTGGTTGCTGGAGATAGCTCTGATATAGATAGATTTATTCAGTCATACCAGCTTGATAACTTGACTATCCCAGATATTTGCGATGGTAGCTTGAACTCCTTTTGGGGTGGTGGCAGGGTTGATCCTGGCTCCTTTGCAACCTGACGAGTTTCATGCCTCATTCTGTCACTTCATCAGGATGAAGTGCCAGAATGAGGCATGAAACACGTCAGGTGACTAAACACATGATAGTTTACCTAAACCTGTGGCTTTGTAAGGCTCCCGTTCATCTCCTACTCTATTGAACATGACTGACTAGGGCTGGAGTGGAGTCCAGTTGGCGGGAGGCCACTGCACGGGTAAAGCTACAAAACTGATTGACGTAAATTCTCCAAAGATAACTGAATTATTAATCTGTACCACACAGCAATTACTTGGGTATAAAAATGGGGCATTTCTGGGTCTTCTGTAGCCTGAGATAGCAGCCTTGATGCTGCCCCATTGTCCATTACATAGGCCCAATCTGGGTTCAGCAGCCCAAGAGTCTTTTACTACAGGATAGTATTTTAAGGCAGCTTATCAGGTATCAGACAGTGAGTGTTCTGCTTGTCCTTTCTGCTAGAGAAGCAGCTGCTCCTTGTGGGTGCCTGGGTTGAACAGATATGTCAGTCTGTTACCTTATTCTTTGTTAATACTTACTAAGACATTATCGTCTTGGCATCTCATCTTGACAGGCTGTTGCCTTTGTGCATCAAAGTTTACTAGCTGCCCAGTTAAAATTAGGTTCTTTTACTCTATATTAAAATTTGTATAGTTTTGTTTTCACATCACTCTGTTTGATTGGAACAAAAAAAAAGATCTTTGTACCCTGAGCTTTGTTTTCTACAATATAACTATATCCTTTCTACTGACACTTTTCATGGCTTTTCTTCTTCATTATGCAGTCCTACTGAATGCTGCGTAGTTCCCATTAGAATTAATGTTGTTGCTTGATGTAAAGGAAAGAAAAGGTTATCACATAAACATTGTTTTCTGCCCCCATTACTCTTTATCATCTATAAATCACAGTAAAGCTGCCTAATTAAATTATATTAAAAAACTGCTATACCTTCCCTGAACATGACTAGATGGAGTTAATTACCTTTGCTTTTTTCATTTTCTTAAGGAGTTTTTAGACCCTTCTTTTTTCTAGAGTACATAGCGATATCAAAGATGTGCTTTGGTCATGTCCTGAAATTATAGGCAAGACAAATGGTTCACGTGACAGTTGTATATAAATATTTATGTTATAAATGCACAGAAGTCACATTTTGCAGAATTACCACTCCCAAAGGTGTGGCATATCACATACTCCCAAATGCACCATTAAGTCTTGCTTCAACTGCAGCATCTGGAAAGGTTTCCTGTACTTAATGTATAATTTGTATAAGTTGAATAAAAAACAGACTGTATTGGTTTCTACCCATGCAGTTTGCAAAGCTGAGTGCTGTACAGAGGTCACCATGAATCAGAGATATTCATTAAGATGACTGATTTTTCCAGTCTTCCCGTGACATGAGAAAATATATTTATTTGATATGCATGGCCGTGAGTGAATCGGTGAGTTGTCATGGAAACATACCTATGTGGCATTTTACTTAAAGTGTTAAGCATAGAAATATATATATATATATTTTTCTGTTTTGCTGCTGACAAAGGGACTGATTTACAAACCTTCTTGAAAGTATAGTTTAGATACAATGTCATTAACTTACCCGAAGCCTGACCCATACCCGATTACGAGCTTTCTTATTCCCATGTGATCGCACCCAGCAAGCTCCTGAAGTAAGTTCTTCTCCAGCCAGTAGTTACTTCACAATTGTCGGATGTGACATCACACCTCAATCACATTTACATGGTAAAAAGAATATTTTTAGTTTGTTGCACCATTTAATAGACTGTCTGTTGTCCCCAACTGCAGCTAAAGGGTACTCACAGGCCACCCTCACAGTGGGAACATCAAATATGTTTTAACTAGTCCCCAGTGCTTTGCAGGTATTCTGCGGGTACCTGGCCTGCTGCAGGACTCTAATAGATGGTACCCATTTGTTACAGGTATTAAATCTGTTTATGATTAGATTAGTTCACAACTAGGGATGTAGCGAACGGCGGAAAAAATGTTTGCGAACATATTCGCGAACTTGCGTCCAAAAATGCGAACGGTTCGTGAACGTCGCGAACCCCATAGACTTCAATGAGAAGGCGAATTTTAAAAGCTAGAAAAGACATTTCTGGCCAGAAAAATGATTTTAAAGTTGTTTAAAGGGTGCAACGACCTGGACAGTGGCGTGCCAGAGGGGGATCAAGGGCAAAAATGTATCTGAAAAATACATTGTTGACACAGCGCTGCGTTTTGTGCTGTAAAGGGCAGAAATCACACTACGTCACTCAGGTGGTGTTTCTGGACACGGAATGTGAAAAAGCTCACACAGCTAGGTGGCACTTGGTTAAAGACTGGGCAAACAATGCCTGCAAGGGCAACGTATACAGTAGTGGATACGGAATATATTATTGCTGCTGTAAAAACATCACTCAGGTGATGTTTACGGACACGGAATTATTATTGTTATTTAGACAGAATGTGAAAAAGCTCACACAGCTAGGTGGCACTTGCATACCTCCCAACTGTCCCTCTTTTGACCACTCAACCCCCTGTCCCTCTTTTGTACTGGAAAGTCCCTCTTTTCTCTGCACTGAACAGCCAGAAAAAAAACAGTTTCTAACTTAATTGGCTTTTGGCAGAGAGCTCAGAACAGCTAACAGGTGCAAATAAGATACTTTGTAACAATTTTGACTCTGGTTGGTGCTGGTGGTGGTGAACTACTAGGAGGAGCAGCACACCAGTCCCTCTTTTCTCTGAACTGAACAGCCAGAAAAAAAAAAGTTTCTAACTTAATTGGCTTTTGGCAGAGAGTTCAGAACAGCTAACAGGTGCAAATAAGATACTTTGTAACAATTTTGACTCTGGTTGGTGCTGGTAGTGGTGAACTACTAGGAGGAGCAGCACACCAGTCCCACTCCCCAACACAGCTAGACTAATAGCACTGGGCTCTTATAGTAGCAAAGTAAAAAAACAAAAAAGAAAATAAAAGCAGTCCTTACAAGGACTATTGGGTTATTACAGCAGTCAGCAGATGATATCAGAAGCAGTGCCCACAGCAGCTACATACAGAGCACTGCAGTAGAAGGTAGATTACTAGTCAGCAAAGCTAACTAACCTAAACTCACTGTCCCTCAAATCCCTGCAGAGTTCTGTCCCTACAATACAGAGCAGTATCAAGTAGATTACTAGCCAGCAAAGTTACTATCAACTGTCCCTCAAATCACTAAACAGCTCTCTCCCTACACTAGCTCTTCCAAGCACACACAGGCAGAATGAAAAAACGCTGCAGGGCTTCAGTTTATATATGGAAGGGGAGTGGTCCAGGGGGTGTGGGGGTGGTCCAGGAGGGAGAGCTTCCTGATTGGCTGCCATGTATCTGCTGGTCTGGGGTGAGAGGGCAAAAATAAGCGCCAGCTAAGGCGAACCCAAATTGGCGAACGTCGCGCGACGTTCGCGAACATTCGGCGGACGCGAACGGCCGATGTTCGCGCGAATTAGTTCGCGGGCGAACAGTCCGCGACATCCCTATTCACAACTATTGGCATGTTTAAAAACCATCATGCAGTGCATGAACATGCTTTCAAGGCAAGTATCCAGAATGGTACTTTAGCCACCAGAGTGATTTCCATTTAGTTGGTTTGGAGTGTTTTTGGTTTCCTAGAGCATTAGGGACAACACCCTTGTGTTGGGGAGACGGTATAGGTCTAATGGTTGCAGAACACGGTACCTTGGGTATTGGCTGCTCGCTGGAGAAAAGATGGAGAAGAATAAGGAGAAAGATTAATGGATTATACATTTTCCACTGCAAAGGTTACAGTGATAAAGTTAGTAATTCATCTAGCATCTAGCACATATTACAGGAAACATATTTCAATTGTCTTGACAGTATTGTGAGTTTGCTCTATATAGCCATGTGGATTTATATTTATCTGCCTCATTGGTAGTTATTCTTCTTCATTTTCCAGAGACAGGAAGAGAATCGGTAATAAGTCCTCCTGCTAGACTTTCATTGTCTGGAATACATTGAGATAGCTCTGTTTTAAACTGGTAGCTTTCTCATTTTAAAAGCAATTTACCATGCCTGAAATCAGTTCTACCCATGTGTGAAGAAAAAACTGGATCATGGCTAGGGATGCCACCTTTTCGTTCGGTGGAAAACGGGCAGGAGGTGGGGCTGATGACATCGGGGGTTTGTCAGTAATGTCATTGGGAGGGGGTGGTGATGTTGGGGGACAGGACCGTGGCATCGGGGAAAGGCTGATGATGTCAGGGGCGGGACTGATGACGTGGTGATTAGTGATTGGCTGATCTCCATGTCATTTAATTTAATGTCCGGTCCGAATTTCCTGATTTGGAAATCCGGGTACCCAGACAGGTACCCGGACAGCGCTTCCGTGGGTGAAATACAGACATATGGCAACCTTGAGTCACAGTCACATTGAAAATGTGAGATGCACCTAGCCATAACTCAATATGACTTGTGATGGGGGGGGGGTCACATCAATTTGGACATTAGGTGAGGCAATTCATTCTGTTTACATAAAGATTTTAAATTCAGATCAGGAGAATTTTATTAAAAGTATTTAGGATGGTAAAAAGAGAATGAAGCTTTCTCATGGTAGAACAAAATCTTCTTTGCATTTATTTATGTGTGGGAGATGCCATATCCATTAGATTGTAAGCTCCAGTGGGGTAGGAGGTAATGTGATTGTTGTGTATTCTTGGCGAATTGCTCTGTTATATGTTGTATCGTATATGAATAAAAATAATGAATATAGCTTGTCGCAATGTGATAAACTGCATTTTTTAGGTGATATACATTTTTAAATATCTCTTCCTTCTTAGATTTCCTATTCATATATAGAAGATTTACCATAGCATAAATAAAAATGATGGAATAGGAACGATCTGAAAATTCGATTCGTAGTCTATTTGTATTCAATTCGAGTTTTCCCTCCGAAAAAAAATTGAATGTCAGGAAGGCTATTGATATCTCAAAATGGCTCAACGGACCTCTGCCATTGACTTGTACATGAACGTGTCAGGTTTTAGATGGTCGAATATTCAAAATAGAACTGTTTCCATGGTCGAAGTGTGATAAATCTCACATTCAAAATTACATTCTGATAGGGGGATTAAAATTCAAATATGTGAAAAAAAAAAATTGAAAATTCGAATTTACTATTCGACTTAATATATCTGCCCCTTAATGTATGGAGAGTATGGAAAGACCTCATCAGGAAAACCTATATTTGAAGCATTAAAAAAAGTGAGTGATCCATGGAAACACTGGTATAACTGCCATGAAAACTTGTGATTAGGGTTGCCATCTTTCCGTGGCCCACAATCTGGGCAGGGGGTGGAGCCATGATATCAGAGGGGCAGTCACTGATGTTGCGGGCGAAGCAAGAGTTGTCATGGGGCTGTGCTATTACGGGGTGATCAGCGATTGGCTGATCACCATGTCAAGGGAGATCCTGCCTGGTTCTCCTTATTTGGAAAACTGGGCAGACTATCTTGACCCAGGTAGCCCTTCTGAAAAAAGGGCTGCCCGGGTCAAATTCAGACAGGTGGCAACCATACTTGTGACCTGGGCCTTGAATCCCATATTGCATTTCCAAATCACCACCAGTTTCTCTAGTCTAAGACAATGTGACAGATATGCCTAAAATCCGGCATGTGAAATTGAGATTTCTAGCTAAAGTTTTAATGTTTGGCTTTTCTGACCATAAGTTACCCTACCCTATTGATTCAAGTGTAATGTTCCAAACTTGTTTCCCACAGTCCTCTGTGCTGAAGGTGTTCTTGGCATGTGATACCTGGATAGAATGTCCTGGATACTCTTTCCTTTTGTTTAATGATCCTGCCGAGGATACCTGCTGATAAGACTTGTTTGCTGAAGCTGGAGAAGAAGTCTGCTGTGAGAATTAATGAAGGCAGAATCTTGAACATACAGTATAGCATTGAATATTCCTTGGACTGTTAAATCTTTATTAGGTTTTCCTAAGACAGCGATAAAAGGCATTTTATCTTTTTTAAGGTTTGCATTAACATGTCATTGAGATTTATAGAAACATTGATCTTCATTTGGTTAATACGAACAGAGGAATAGAAATGTCTGTTGCACACAATGGTGCATTCAGCTTTGTCGCACCTCTTGCTTTGGTTATTTTTTTTTAATAGGGTGTAAGAAAGCAGAGTAACCAGCAAGGAAGGCCTTCAATAATTCATCAGAGACTAGCAGTCCCCTCAGTCAGCATGCATGCATTCTACAACACATTGTGTGGGGTTGCAGTACACCTCTAGCTCATTATTTCTGCCAACCTTTGTAGGTATTACGGCACAGCGATAACTCTGCATTACACTGCTGTTTAGCCGGAATGACGAGAAATATGCAGTTACTCTGTTACATTTGAGGATAAAGTAAATAAAAAACTCAAATCATGTTTACTTTTTCAAAAATTCTCTGAATGTTGGTTGGAAGTCTGCAATTCTAATGACTCCCAAAATCCACTAAAGCAGTGCTGTTCAACTAGCGGCCCACAGGCCCCACATAAAAGTCTGCCTGCTGTATCTGCTTACCATGTGTAAACAAAGGTATCAATACAGAGATTAACTGGCCCCTACATTGTTTACACCTCAAATTCAGACTGTAAAATCCTGCAATGCTCACACATGTAATCCCCCCTACATTGTTCACACCTGTAATACCTCTATTATTCACATCCTAAAGACCTGTTCTGTTCACACCTCTGATTCTTGCTGAAACTGCCCACATTGTTCACCTGTTGAACCTCATATAAATTGCTGGAGGGGCACAGGCATTATGTCACTGCATGTAGCACATTTTAGAGTGGTTCTGATAGGTTTCCCTGTCTCCTGCTCCTGCCTTCCCTATGCTCCCTGTGTGTCATACTCTGCCCACTCTATGCTCCCTGTGTGTGCCATACTCTGCCCACTCTATGCTCCCTGTGTGTGCCATACTCTGCCCCCCTCTATGCTCCCTGTGTGTGCCATACTCTGCCCGCTCTATGGTTCCTGTGTGTGCCATACTCTGCCAGCTCTATGCTCCCTGTGTGCACCATACTCTAAAAATGTACATGCAGATCAGCGCCTACGGCAACAGAGAAAGAAACAGAAAAAAATAGCGCAATATGTTTCAATATCAAACCAATACCCAGTGTCCAGGTTTTTTTTTTGAGGTGTATTTCCCCTTTAAATTTCCACTGTTATCTGTGACATGCAAAGTTTCTCCAATTTTTCCACCACAGTTTGGCTGGATTGCCTACTTACAAACTGTAGGTATAGTATATGGCTCGTAGTATTTAGCAGGTCTCTCCCTCCTTCTCCAGTCAGCTCCTCATGTTCCCATAGAGAGATATAAAGCCAGGATAGTGTAACACCATTTATTAAAAAGTATAAAAAAGTTTAAAACAAATTTGCACTCACATTTAGCGTGAAGAATGATCGCACATAGGAAAAGATAATTGCACAGGTTGCACTCTCGATCTAGGGGCCCTGCCGGCGTGTGTATCCCCCTCGTGGCTCTTCCTGTTTTTCCTGTGTAACGTCACTTCCTTGATACTCTGCCCGCTCTATGTTCCGTGTGTGTCATACTCTGCTTACCCTATGCTCCCTGTGTGTGCCATACTCTGCCTTCCCTATGCTCCCTATGTGTGCCATACTTTGCCTGCCATTCTCTGCCTATGTGTGCCATAATCTGCCTGCCCCATGCTCCCTGTCTGCCATGCTCTACCTGCCCTATGCCCCCTGGGTGTGCCATACTCTGTCTGTCCTATTATCCTTGGGTGTGCTATACTCTTCCTGCCCTATGCTCCTTGGATGTGCCATACTATGACTGAGTGTGCCATACTCTGCCTTCCCTATGCTCCCTGTGTGCCATACTCTACCTGCCCTATGCTCCCTGGGTGTGTGATACTCTACCTGGCCCAGGTTTGTTCTGGGGGTTTGTTAGCATTTTAAAATTGTTGTTAGGGGCCCATAGAGTGTTTAATCATGTGCTGGGGTGCTGTATTATCTACAGGGGAGGATGAGGCATATGGATTTAAGGGTATGTCTTAATATGACAACTTTTTCACATATGAGCGATGAGTAAAATCCCTGCAGTGAGCACCAACCATTTGTTTTTTTGGTGTGCTACAACCATAATTGTGGACAGGGTTTTGTGCTAATATGGGTGTGGTTTAAAGATGGTGTTTTTTAAAAACAGGGAGATTTATAGGCCCTCCACCATGTAGGCCAGAAAAATTCTGTCCCTCTGTACCACAGAAGTTGGACAGCTCTGCACAAAAGGATCTAAAAATTGCAGTAGCACTACAACATCTGGAGAGAAATATCCTTCTGTAGGGTGTGGTACTCTGTGCCATGGGTTGTGAATGCCACCTTGGGCAGAGCGGAACCCTCATCTATTTAAAGGAGAAGGAAAGTGCTTTTATACTTGGGAGTGCCAAAAGTTAGGCACCCCAAGTGATTGTATTTACTTACTTGACACCCTCGGCCTGAAAACTGCACTGACCCTGGGTTCTCCCAGTGAGCACCACAGAGCGATCCTCTTCCTGCTTCTTCTTTCAGCTCCCAGCTGTGCATGCACAGTAGAGTGAAAAGCCAAACTTTGTTGAAAAAACTGGCTATTTCATTCTACTGCGCATGCGTCTTCCCTGGGAAATTTGAAAATCGAAGAAGAGAAGAAGACGATTGTTCCAAGGTGCTCGCTGGAAGAACCCTGGGCCAGTGCAGTTTACTGCTGAGCACAGGCCTGGGGTGTCAGGTTGGTAAATATAACCATTTGGCACTCCCAAGTATAAATTACTTTCCTTCTCCTTTAAAGAGGGAGTTCACCTTTAAGTTGGTGGTAGGTCTGGCTATAACCGCATGGGGACAACATTGTGTGTCATGTCTACTGCCATATAACACAAATGTGCTTAATGCCTATTGTCTTGTGTTAGCTACACATGCCCATGCAAAACCATTATTAAGGAATATCTCAGGCTGATATTTAATTTTAGAGTAAAGCCAGAGATTGAAATTATGAAATTGTGCACATTGTGCACCGTCGACCCCCCAGTTCTAGAGGATCAAATTCAAGCAATGGGACAATGTTCATCAGCAATCCTTTGTGCAGGCCTATGAAGAAAATGGCATGCTTACGACTGTGTTCAACAAGAGCATATTCTTTTCCCTTGCTTCTAACAATGGATTCCCATTTACATTTGCTAAGCTTTTCAGAGGAACACTTTGCACCAAACGTTATTTAGTGCTTTGTAGTTGGAATTTTAATATGCAGAATTGTTTAGTTTAACAGTTATGCTTTGTACCCTGGCTACCCTTCCAGTTTGGTGGTGGTTCAAATATGTAGTCATAATGCAATTTTATTAAACAACACCATTGTTTAGGATGTCGCTTCCAAGTGTAAAATCGCCTGTACTGAATATTTGCCCACCTTTTTTGGAAGCAAAAATCCTATTTTTTTGGTGTTTAGAAACTCCTGTTTATCACCATCTGCATAGAGCTTGTAATTAGATCTGCAATGAATTAATGGGTTTAATTACACATAGAGTTTTTTGTTATATCTCGCACTGTTAGGGCTCATACTGATGAGTGTTTTTTTTACGTGCTCCCTGCAGGTGAAGGCAAGAAAACTCACCGCTGTGGAATGCAGGGCTAAACTCCTGTCAGAACGAGCTATTAGAATAGTGTAATTGACAGTTCTTCTTTGGAACAATTGTAAGATGATAAGGAAGTTAATCAAATGATCAGTCATAACATACAGACAGTAATTATGGGAAGGGCTTTCTCACTTATACAAAGTCCAAAGGGATAAGTAGAAGTAATACAAAGTAATGATCCAAATATGGATATGTTTGAATTAAAATGATATCATAGGCACTTCTTCTTAAATATGAAAAAGATGCAACCACACAAAAGGCACATACTGCAAACCCCATAGTTAGGACTCAAATGATTCAGTAATGTCTATATAGCCTTTCTGTTAATGCTGAGTTACTACCATAAATGAAGGATTCAGCAAGTTAAAAATTTTTATTAGAACGACAGAAACCAAGGTACAGAACTGGAAGTGTTATATCAGCTGGACATGATGTAGCAATTCATGCACGCAGATATCTCTGTGTCATGAATAAAACATAGCAGGACAACTATTTCATCTAGCTGCAGTTTTAACTCTCCTAATCTTTGGTTGTTAAATATTCAATTTAGCATAATTAAAACTTCTGTGATAAAACCTCTATTCATTGTATTGGAAATTCCAATTCTAACTGCCAAACGTATGCCAAATGCAGCAAACAAGTAGTTTCCCAAAAAGGACAACAAAAACAAATCGTGCATTCCTTCTTAAGGATGTAACTAAATGAAGAACCAGAAGCTTCATACGCAACTGATTTTCTATATTCCCCCATACACACAGTGAGGTGGCCATATAGTTTATTTTATGTTTTAGGACTTTCATTTGGCTACATGTTGGTATTTAAGTGGGAAAGGTGTGATTTTTTTGGATAGTTTTTTTTTGGATAGTTTTTTTTAGGAAGTTCTATATTCCTTGTTCCACATGCTATAACACTCCATTTTTCAGTTGAGAATACAAGTATTTACATTGAATCACATAAAAACACCTTTGCATCTGTTGGATTACTGAACTGGAACAACTGAAAAAAGAATAAATTTAATCTTTATTACATTTCTCCCACCACAATACTAGTCACCTTTTGGTCCTCGGCATTGGGGTTGTTTTAAGAGGGCAAAATCATTCAAGTCTATCAATTTCAGTAGTGTATATAAACCAGTTTATTATATTATAGTACTACAGAGAAGGACAGTGACCTTGAGAAATGTGTGAATAGGGAGGGGTCAAGACACTTGCACATTTTGTTGTTTTCCATCAGGAATCACCTCAAATTAAGGTCTCCCTGGAAATACAGTATATTAAATTATTTCTCCTGATATGAGATTTAATTAAAAGGACAAACCTTTCCTTTGCCTCATGGTTTGCTCTGCTTATATGTCAGATTCTGAGCTTTAAGTGCAGTAACGTAGCGTGAGTTTGCTCCAGGCAACGAAAAACATGCTTTGTTAGATACATCTCAGATTCTCAGCCGACAGGTCAAGGAAAAAAGAAAACAAAAAATAATTTGATAACAAGTATTTAAGAGAATAGATGGGCAAAGTAAAAAATCAGTATGGCAGGCGTTAGTGAGTGAAAAAAGGACAATGTAAATGTAAGAAAATTATAATCTTGAAAGATTCACACTTAGGGGGTTATTTATCAAGGTCCGAATTTATCTCAATATCGGCTGCTACAAACTCTGATCTAATCCGCTCGGGTTTTTAATGCTTATTTGCTATTACATTTTCCCGAAAATATGCTTTGCGGGAAAAGCTCAGATTTTCACAATTTTTTCGTGAATTTCCCCTAAAATCTCCGAATTTTACAGAGTTTTCATCTGAAAGCTCCAAAAACATAGTGAAATTGCCCGAAACCCCAGACACAACCAAAAATCAATGGGACTTTTCTCATTGACTTCTATGCAACCTCGACAGGTTTGAGATGCCGTGTTTTAATATTCGGGGTTTTTAGCCCTCGAAGTTTAATAAACTCAGAAAAAAACGTGATTTTTTTTAAAGTCAGATTTTATAAAAAAAAAAATCAAAGATTTTTCAGATTTCGGGGAATTTTGGGTATTCGGAGCTTAGTAAATAACCCCCTTAAAATCACTTGTAAAAATCTAGCGTTTTGGCCACTCTAGTTAAATGTAAAATATATCACTTTTATAAAATGTCCATTAACTTCCAGATGTCCTGTTGTATCATATGGCAGTATTTTCCACAATGCACAATGGACTGTAGCATCCTATCATTATGCATGCAGCCCAACATGCATCATAAAATGCACCACACTCTTGGACACTGATCTTAAAGAGTAACTGACACCAGAAAATAACCTTTTTTTTATATCCATCATAACATTATCTTTGAATGCTATTTATAATTTTGCCATAAAAGTATTTGCCTGATGCTTTTACATTACCTTTCTTACCCCCATGTTCCTCTATGAGGGGGCTGCCATATTTGTGCAGCAGGAGTCCGTTAGCATTAGAAACTCTAACTGAGACTGAGATGGGACAGTCATGTTGGCAAAACAGTCAGGTTTAGAAACTTCAAGTAATAATTACTTACAAAAGCAGAACTATCGGCAAAAAACGATCGATGTGACCTATATGTAACTTTTAATGTAGATTAATATTTTGAAAAGAAAATTTCTACTGTCAGTATCACTTTAAGAGATAGTGCTATAAAAATAAGCGGCAGTCGCTAGGGGGGATGCAAGATCTATTATAATCTACTGAAAGTATAATCTAAGATAATTTTTAAGGCAAAAAAGGGTTCAGTGTCATTTTTAAGGTTTCCAGTTTCAGTGCAGTAAATATGCTTTTCAGATAATGGAAAATTGATCCTGCTTTGTGCCCTTGTATAACAAATGTTCTGTCTTTCAATATCTAGAGTCTAGATTCTCTGCAATAAAGCACGGCAGACCTCTTTTTTAACTGCAAGAACTAACTCGAGAGAGACCCGTAAGCGCAGGAAATGACACTGCCCTGCACAATCCTTTTATTATTTTATCATTTTAAAAAATCAAGTTTTTTTTACAGAATACCAAACATTGTTTTAAGGTATAATAAACACCTTTAAATAGCCACAGCTACATTACTTCAGAGCTGTTGGCTCTTTCTGTGGGCTTGAAACATTTCCTGTCCAATCTTTCACTATTTACATTTTTTCTTAGGAGCACTATGGGGCAGATTTATCAAGGGTCGAAGTTTGAAGTTAAAAAAACTTCGAACTTCGAATTCAAAAAGACCAACCGAATAGAGGTTGAAGGTTTTTGGGGGTCGAAGTGGTCCGTATTTGGCCTACTTCGAATTGTACGATCGAAAGAATCGATCTACTTCATTTCGAAGTTTTTTTAACTTCGAACTTCGATCTCCCAAACTCCCCCAATTGCCTCCATACTGGTTCTAGGAGGTCCCCCATAGGCTAAAACAGCACTTCGGCAGCTTTTAGGTGGCTAATGGTCGAAGTTTTAAAGAGACAGTACAAACCTTCACTTCGACCTTGGATAAATCTGCCCCTATGTGTCTGCGATATTAGACAACAACCAGTATCAGACTCTCCAAACCTTCCAGATTTTAATGAATCATTACTCTATTTTAGCAACCATTGTACCACTCTTCTTCCTGAGTTACAGTGAAATTATAATTTGAACAATAGCAATAGGGTTGTTTCCTGTATTATAACATATCACCGATTAAACACTACTGCAAAGGATTGAGAAACTTATAAATTATGCTTTGTATCTAAAATCTAAAAAAATCTTAAAAATCTAATAGACTACCATTGTATTTTAAATGTGGACTACTATTGGTTAACATACTAAAATAAGAGAAAGTTGCCTGGATATCACACTTTGGGGCAGTTTCAATGTGATGAGATTTGTAAATGAGTTTTCCCGTGAAAAAAACGTTTTATTCTTATCAAATTAAATCTGACCCTTCATCCCTTCAATCCTGCAATCAGTTCCTCTAAGGGCTAAAATCATTCCTGGGGATTTTAATAAATGAACATGATGTTAGGAAAAGACGGTTCTGTGCTGTGAGCATTGGCTGATTAGGTCTGATGATACATTTATTTCATTACAGACAATGTGCCACATTTAACCAATTATCTTTATTATTATATGTTGGATTGCCCAGTATGATATTAGTCTCAGTGATACCAGACGTGTGTTTGAGGACAGTTTTATGGTTTGCAAGGTCCTGTCATTTTCATTTCTGCTCCTTCAGAATTCAACCACATATTGGTCTGGATTCAATTTGTGGAGAAAAACTTTTCTCCTAGTTCAAATTTAGATTTCTCATAAACTTTAATAGAATAGTGAGACATTTTTCCTCCACTTGAATTGCATGGAGAATTTCCTATATGGTACTGGTATGGGTCCTGTTAGCCAGAATGCTCAGGACCTGGGGCTTTCTGAATAACGGATCTTTCTGTAATTTGGATAATCATACCTTAAGTCTACTAGAAAATCATGTAAACATTAAATAAACCAAACAGGCTGGTTCTGCTTCCAATAAAGATTAATTATAACTTAGTAGGACAAGTTATAACTCACCTGACAATACATTTATATTTACTATCTGGTTGGCAAAAACTGGAATTTTTTGAGGGAAAAAAAACCTAGATTTTTTTGTGATTTATTATTTGTGCTAAGTTTAGCCCAACAACCCTTAAAAATTTGGGGTTTTTGGGCAAAAACCCCCAAAAATCATGGGATTTTGGGAAACAGTCTAAAAAAAATAGGAAGATTTGCTTGATTTTATTGGGTTTTTTCCAGAACAGATTAATTTGAGGTTTTTTTATCAATAAATAAGGTCAAATCGGGCAGTGGAGTTTTTTTTATATAAAATATGAAATTAATTCAGAGTTTATTAAATAACCCCCTTTCATTTTAATTTATTGGGGGTTTTTTCAATATCAAAATTTCAAGATACTGAAGAATCCTCAACTATTTATTCTTTGAAGTAAACAACTAAGTAGTAAAAATTAACTTTAACAAAGTCCTCCATAGTTTATTCTTAATCCAAAAACAAACCAAAAAAAATAAAGGTTTTATTTTATTTATTTATATATTATGTACAGGTATATACATTTTAATACAGAGATCCTTTCTTACAAAACAAAGGGATGCAAACCTAACTCATACAATGACTGGAACCAATAGCATCTTAGGGAGTCAGTGTAGCTTGTAAACAATGTAGCTAAGGAATATATTACAATATAGCACTCTATACTATATTATTCAGAAATAAGCAGTATAAACCAGCAATAAATGTTAAACAGTTAAAGATAGTTCTTCCCAAAACAGGAGCTTTTGCTGTTTTTAAAACAATTTTAAAACAATTCTCACCCTGTAGCCTCTTAGATGCTATTGTGGACTGGTCCCACTTATTTGAGCTGTAGTTACTCATGCATAAAGCAGTAAAAGTAATTGTTTCATAAATATGGTGAAATCTGTGCCATATGGTGCAACTCCTACATGGAACTACAGTGCCAGTTCTAGAATAAAATGCCTATCAAACAATGCAGTGTTCCAGTAAGCGTAAATAATTTGATGTGATGGGTTTGCATCCCCTCTGGGCTCTGCAGCTCCACTTTTTTTCTGTTGAGCAGATATTGGGCAATTGCCCAAATTTTACAATAGTATTTGAACTTTACATGTACATGTTAGCCCTGTGTTGAACCCCACTGACTTACTGAACTCATAAACAAGCCTTAAATTGTGACTTGCAGTGACTTGCAGAGGTGCAGAAATTGTCACGGTCGGTGGAACATACAAAAGAGTTATACGCAGTTCATTCCACGTGTAGGAGCAGAAAAGCCTACTACAACATACATTACTAGTATAGACGTAGCACATTTTTACAACAAACCTCTCATAAGTAAAATAAACCTTAAAAGAAATGTAACATTTTAGAACTGTAAATGTATTTTGGATGTGTTATGTGCAAATTTGTGAAGCCTAGCTCCAGTAGAAAAATAAGGGAACCTGTGCCCTCTCTGATAGATTCCTAGTGTTTTTAGTAGCTATGGAGTGCTATAGCATTCCCTAGTCTATAAAAGAGATGGGATCCCATAGTCCTCTCTCCTCTCAGTGTTGTATATTTTTCACTTTTTAGTGTCACTGGTCTTTTTTTATTTCTTCAAAAATGATTTTTATTCAGGCAGTATTTGTACAAGATGTCACTATCTCCATACTGAAAGTATGTCATAGTCACAATATTCCATACATTTCTATTGAGGCAGTATGACTTAAGTTATGTATTCCTCACATTATAAATCTAACGTTCCCATTATTGCTCAGTCAGTTACTGGTCTTTTGAAGTCCACTGTCGATAGGATGTTAAAATTTTAGATCTCAAATATATTGTTCTCCAGGCTGTGCCATTGTTGTCACCTTATCAGATATTATACGCTACATTGTATATAGATATTTTATGAAAGCAAAGTTATGAACAGAACCTATGTGACACCGATGGGAACTTTTTTTATTTGGCGTACAATTACATAACAGTAAAAACCTGCTTCTGGCACAGGTTACTATGCCATATCTTCCATCAACAGGTGAAAATGTTGATCCAAAATTCAGTGAATGTTACAACATGATGTTACACATGAAGGCAATTTATATTTTAGTGATATTATCAGGCTTTTTCCAGCATCCAGCAGGCTCTGAGAAGCTGTAACTGTAAATGCCTGCTGTATAACGTCTGCAGACAAAAATACGGTTAAAGAAACATTTTTTTTTGCCAACTTATCATTTTTATAGTCCTTTCTTTTTAAATGCCAAAAATATTGCAAGCTATACTATATAGTTATAGTTATATGGTTTTTTTTAAGGAGGAGATGTTGCAAACGCTATAACTGAATGGTAAAGACAAGTAATAAGGCTTAAATGGATACATCAAAATAAAGAGATTGTAGCATTTAGAGTATAAAGGCTTTTTAATCTGGAACTATTTTTTCACGCAGCCCTGAAATGCTTATTATAATGAGCACCCTGCAATAAGGTCTACGTTTTCTGCAAACATTGCAATAATATACATGTTTTACTTTAAAGAACAACTGGGAAGCACTCATTTATCTTTCTTCCAAAATAGCCTTACCTACTCCTATGTTTGGGGAGTAAGGGGTCCAGCTGGCCTTACAAGCTCTGCATGTATGGCCGAATCTGTGCCGTTTCACCTAGTGTGAATTTACCAAAAATATGGAAAACGGCTAAAAATTCGAAATGCACACACACATAGTTATAGCAAGCAGGCAGGAGCCATTTTTGGACACTTATTAAGGCAAGACTTGCATCATCTCAAAGTTTTGTTTGTGCACCAGAACAGCGGACCTGATGTCCATCCCCATGCCCTGGTTACACAATTAATTGATGAAGAGAATGGGGGGAATGTGGGGAGAGCAGTGATATCTAGAAAGTGCTGAATGGAAAGTGAAAGTAATTGACTACCCCTGCTCTATGCCTAAGGCATAGAGGAGGGGCAGACAATATTTGATTGACAGCTGAGATTTTTAAATGAGTTTACAACAGCTATGAATGCTTAAATAACAAAAAATTATTTGGGTTTCGTGTTTAATTTGAAAAGAACATTTATTATACAGATTTTTATGTCTGGGTGACAGGTCCACTTTAAAGCTAATGTTTAGAATGCTTGGAAACATTTCCTAGTAAATTGGTTAAGCATATTATTGCTTTCAGTGCTGTCTTAAGTACAACTTCAACAGCTTTGAATTAGTCATTGAAGTAATGTTAAGCAGTACTCTTTATTAAAAGTGATAAGGATACTTGGAATTCACTCCCAGCAGAAGAGAACTGCCATGGAATATAAACACCAATGGACAGGGCAGCCATCAGGGGGGGGGACAGGGGGGAGAGTTGTAGGGGGCCCGAGAGCTGCCGAGCTGCCGACTTCGGGAAGGTAAGGTGGGAGCACAAGGGGAGGTATCTCCTGTCCATTACTTTCCCTTATTGGTCACAGAGTTTAAGTCCCGGTCAAGCTGCTCAGGGATTGGATAGCTGAGGTTTGAACTTCTCCTCCAGCTCATCCAATCACCATGCAGCTTTACCAGGACTTGAAATTCTGTGACCAATAAGGGAAGAAAATGCTGTCACTGGAAGAAGATGCAGCCACCTGTGCTCCCCTCCCAGGGGCGCGCCGCCAATGAGGCGAGCTGAGACGCTCGCCTCAGGCGGCAACGCCAAAGCGGTTTCCAGGGGCGGCAAAAAGCCGCTCCTGCACCTTTAAGAGCCGAATTTCCGGTTTTTAAACCGGAAATTCGGCTTTACTAATGCGAGAGAGCGCAATTGCGCTCTCCGCATTAGTGTTCCTGCCTCCCCTCCCGACAAGTAAGTCAGCGAGGGGGGGCGGCATTGCAGGAGCCGCCTCAGGCGGCGCTTAGGTCTGAATCGGCGCTGTCCCCTCCTCCCTTCTGTAGTTGGCAGCTCACTGACAGTAGGTGGGCCACACTAATGAATTAAGTGTAACATGGCAGGGCCCCCCTAAAGGTAACCCTTTGTGGTCCCTGTTGTGTGGTGGGGCCCTGGGCACCAAATTTCTTTTAAACTTCTGGGGGGCCCTGGCAACCAATTTTCTTATAATGTGGGGAGGGGCTGGCCACCAATTTTTTTCCCCATGTGAGGTCCTAGCCACCAATATTTTATAATGGGGGGCCCTGACCACAAATGTTTTTTTTTAATTGGGGGGCCCTGACCACAAATGTTTTTTTCAATGGGGGGGGCCCTGACCACCAATATTTTTTTATTAACATGTGGGAACCATAGCCACCAATGTTTTTTTTTTAGTGTGTGGTGGGGGGTGGACCTGTGGGGTGGGGAAGGCGGACCTGTAGGTGGGGCTTGTGGTGGACGGAGCCCAGGGGGCCCAGGACATTTTTTCGTATGGGGCCCTGCGATTTCTGATGGCGGCCCTGCCAATGGAATAAAAATTAGGACATTACAAGATTGTGAGCAAGTGTTACCTGGTTTGCACTAGGGTTGCCAACTTTTCAATTTTGTGAATCCAGGTAGGGGGTGGATGACGTCGGGGGTGGGCTGGTGATGTTGGGGGAGGGGCTGGTGATGTTGAGGGGAGGGGCTGATAATGTGGTGCTCAGCATCCTAATTTGGAAATCCAGACTTGGACAGCTTTCACCGTGCTGTCCTGGTGAAAACCAAACAGGTGGCAACCCTAGTTTGTACACAGCTTAGTAACTAGATAGTCTAAACTAGCCTTTTATTCTTATTTTCTTACAGCCATAAGTCTATTTCTATGCATAGACTCTTTATAAAATGATTAGACTAACAAGAGATTGCAAAGCAAATAGTGAAGCAAATTGGGAGGACATATGCTACTAATACACATACCTAAACTCATAATAGCTTCATGAGGTTGACTGATACAGGTAATTAAAAAAAATCAACATTAATGTAGTTTTTAAAAGCCTTACAATAGTCTATTAGCAATTTGGAAAATTAAAATATCAGTCTTAAAATAAGCTTTTTGTGCCTACTATCCAAAACCTTAATTATCTTTAGTGGAGATTAGCAGCTCCATTTCCTTTCAGCGCACCAACCTCTATATCAGTGTGGGTATGAAAAAAAACTTTTTCTCTGTAATATTTATAGAATGAATAGCTGTTAACTACCAGCTGAACTATGTGTAATTCACACCTGACCCCCTAGTTTTGTCTGATGCAATCTAGATCGTTTGCTTTGACATGAAAAATCAATTGCCTTCTCTCTGCAAATATGCATTTGTCTAATTTCCTTCCTAACAAAAATGTAATAAAAATAGTTTTTTTTTAAATTTAGTTAAAGCAAAAATATATAGTGTTTGTCTAATGATAAAGCTGTCCATGAGCACAGAGATATTTTTATATAATAACTGAACAGTAATAAAACCAATCATAACCATTATTTATAGAATGGTGAATCATAAACCTAAAGTCTGCTATACTGGAAATTGATCATTTGTAGAAACGACGTCAGACTGGCCATACATATAAAACCACCAGCTGGGAACCAGGCAGGAACATCATCCTTTGCTATTAGTGTCCTTATCATTAGGCTGACTATACACCAATGGGGTTATTTATCAAAATCTGAATTTATCTCATTATTTTCTGAAATATAATCCGACCAAATCCGCACGGGTTATTTCCCTTTATTTATCAAAATATTTTCCCGAAACATTCCAGTTGGAGAAAAAACTTGAAAAAATAGTGAAAAATGTGAAACAAACTAATTTTTCAGATTTTCTGCACGAAAACCTTGAAATCTTTGAAATTATTGCACGAAACTCAGGATATCTTCAGGACTTCTCCCATTAACTTACTACAACCTCGGCAGGTCTGAGATGCCGGATTTTCGGATTCAGACTTTTTCTATCCTCGGGGTATTATAAATCCAGAAAAAAAAAATTTATAGTAAAAAAACACACATTTTTAGAGTTTTTGGCATATGGGTACAAACTTCAAGTATTTTAAAGTATTGAAAATATCACATACTCTTGCCCTGCGCTGGTAAAACTGATCTGTTTGCTTCAGAAACAAGCTGCTGTATAGCAATAGTGGAAATTGAAAAAAGGCTATGTAGCACAGGTTATAACAAATAATACGGTTATGTTCTACAGAGCTTACCTGCTATCTAACCTCAGCCTTTTGTCCTTTGAATGGCTGCCCCTATTGCGACACAGCAGCTTATTTATATAAACAATAGTAGAGTTTCTGTTAATGTTCCTTTAAGGATCTTCTCTGCGCCTGCAAATTGGGCACCAACAGTGCAACCTTGTTCAAAATCTGCAAGATGTTCTTCTACAGTTGAAAGTCACACATATTTTTTTTGTATGAGTGTTTTAAATTCATACAAGTTGAAATTTATATATTTTTATCTTTACCTGTTTTTAGATGAAAATAATACATTTACGCGCCCATTATATATTAGATTTAGAACCTGAAAATGGATAAATTGCAGGCTTTATTAAAAGAGAACAACATATAAAAGAAGAAACCAACCCAGGAGCTGCTCAGTTAGCAATAGAATGACATAAGGGGAAGTATTTCCTCCAGGAAACAAGAACAAGCACTTGAATGTGTAACCAATCAATTTTTTTAAACCATTTTAAGATATTTCATACCCACCTTGCTCTGTAGGGAATTATATAACTTGACTACTAACACAGTGGATAGTACTTTTCTCAAATCTCTCTGGACTTTCTATGGATGTAACTGACATGAGATTTATTGAGGTTCGAATGGTAAATTTGAATTTTTTTTTTGGTCAAAACTCACAAATTCGAATTTTAAATCACCAACTCCACATCTGGACGCTAGAAACAGTTCTAATTTGAATATATTACCACTTAAAACCTGCCAAGTTCATGTATGAGTCAATGGCAGAGGTCCTTTGTACCATTTAAAGACGTTAATTGCCTTGTTTCAAATTCGATTCTAATTTAGTATTCAAATTCGTATTCGATCCGGCTCCAACTGCTTCAATATATTGGAAGAAAAATATTCCATTCCACTGATGGATTAGTTTGCTGGTTCTTGAACCCTATCATGTATTTTTTTTTCTTGTTTTCATTTAACTCAGTCACACAGAATCACAGCATGCACATTTCTTGTACATGAGATAACATTTGTTCTTTATTCACCCATATATATTTAGGACATCTTGTAATGCAGAGTCAAAATGGGAGAGCTCTAAACTTAAATATGAATTGTCTGGCTGATTAAAGGAGAACTAAACCCCCCACAGTCAAAAGTCTTTGTTAAGTGAGTGCCGAAACGTCCATATATGGCCGATGTGCAAATGGAGTTTGAAAGTTCAGCAAATTACCGAAAGGCAAGAAAAGGATCTGGAAGAAGCCTAGGCTGCCGAACATGGCGCCACAGTGCTCTGTTTCTAGAGGGGACACGATTCTGGTGGAGATTCAAATTACAGAAAGATCTATTATCCAGAAATCCCCAGATCCCAGGCATTCTGGATAACAGTTTTCATACCTGTACTTACATTTCTTGCATGAATAGATACAGAAGTGAACCCACAATTATTAGATAGAACACCTCACACCTGTTACCCTTTATGGTGACATCCTGGAATAATCTGTTTGATTATCTCTCTGTATATATATATATATATATATATATATATATATATTCACTATATATATATATATATATATATATATATATATATATATATATATATATATATATATATATATATATATATAGTGAATAAAGTACCCCCTCTTGTAAAATATAAGGATATTATAAGTTACCGAGGAGTTTCATGACCATATAAAAACACGAGGCCGAAGGCCGAGTGTTTTTATACAGGTCATGGAACTCCGAGGTAACTTCTAAGATCCTCATATTTTGCAACTGGGGGTACTTTATTTGTTATAATACACAAGTTTCAGTGAGTCATGTGATAGAAATGACATCAGAACTCACCGTTTATAAATGATGACATCAGAATTCACCGTTTATAAGGATATAATTTACAAGATATTTATGGCTTTTGTGTATTTTATATATATATATATATATATATATATATATATATATATATATATATATATATATATATATATATATATATTGTGACAAGCTGGCGGCTTGTACACGTAACTTTTAGGGGGGATTAGTCAATGGTGAGCAGGCAGCATAGGAGAAAGGAGCATGAAGACAGGGACACACAGCTTCTTCAAGGAAAACACACGTTTATTTTCCTACTTTTCACAAACACAGTGTATTGTCCACAGACACAGGGGTGACCATTTTATCATTCAAACAAATAATAAAATAAAAACCTAGCCCATTGGGCACTACCTTCACACCTTGAAGCAGTCCCTGACTAGGCTGGGCCCCTTGTGGACTACCAGCAAACAAAAACAATTGTTATGGCTGACCCCTGTACTCACAGTCTTTGAGTGAGTTTCTTAGCCTCCTGGCTTTTCTCCAATGTCCCACATAGACAACAACTCTGGCTCTTAGTCACAGCCACGGGCTCCCTCTGCTTCTGGCAGGATCAGGCGGCACTCCCAGCTCCTCTGGTAGTTCCTCACACAGCCAGGTCTCCTACCTGCTGTGCCCTGATGAGAGACACACTCTCCCATTCTAATTAACTTTAAATAGTCTTTCCACAGGACAGCTTTCCTGTGGAAGGTGAACTCCAATCTCTGCACTGGATCTGCGGAATGGAGTCCCTGTCTACTAAAGTCTTGAAACAGAGCGCTGATTCTCTGTTTAATAACTCCCTTCCTGGAGCCTATCTCAGTACCTGGAGCGAAATTAAAGGCTAGAGTGACCTTTTTCCACCTTTTCCTAGTCACTCTACCACAATATATATATATATATATCTATATATATATATATATATATATATATATATATATATATATATATATATATATATATATATATATATAATTTGTCAGAAATGAATTACTGTAACAAAGGAAAGATTTAGACATATTGTTGTTAATCCAGTTGTATCTTCCCATTGAGTCGCAGGGTAAGGTATTGCTATACAAATTGCTGCTGAATGGCAAATGTAGATTTATTGAGGCAGAGTTAATTATAATCTGTATTAAGTTTCCAGTAATATATTCGCACCGTACTTATTCTAGCGGAGAACATGAATTTTTATTCTACCATAAAGGTGAATGTAATAATCTTGGATTAAGCAATGGATTACAATAATACAATTTACTGTCAGAATTCCAATTTATGCAGATCTCTTTTTACCTTTAATGGAAATTAATTTGGGTATTCACTTTTTAATCACTAGCATGAGAGAGTATGAGGTGCTTCTAACAGCCAACTTTTTCTCTGAGTTTCCTGTTCTAGCAGATTTTGCTGGTGCACTTATCTTTTTTAGATTACAAGAATGAAATGTTAAATAGTTAACTATATTACAATACTTACGCTCATCTAGGCACACAATACTGACATATATGTTATGGCTTTGTTGTTATCTTTAGTATTTACCAAAAAGAAGAACAGGAATACATAAAGGAGGCGACTATGTTTTTCATGTTCATGGTGTTCATACAGGTATGGAAAATGTTATCAAGAATGCTCAAAATCCTGGGGTTTTCTAGATTTGTCTTCATACCTTAAGTCTGATAGAAAATCATGTAAACATTAAATAAACCCAATAAGGATAAATTTTAACTTATTTTGGATCAAGTACAAGGTACTATTTTATTATTATTACAGAGAAAAGGGAAAGCATTTTCAAAAATTTGGATTATTTGGATAAAATGGGAGATGGCCTTTCTGTAATTTGCCTCTGGTGCCTCTCTTCCTACGTGAACCAGCCGAATGAAGTTCCTTCCTGAATATATCTATGTAAATCAGAAGTTATGTCAGTACTTCAGGGCAGGACAGACTCGGGAACTGGAAGTGAGTTCAGAAGTTGGCAGTTGGTACCGCCAGACCCTCACCCCGCACAGTAAGGATAGGGGGACTTTTTCACTCAAATCCGAATTGATTCGCTGCAGAGCTTTGACTTAGTGGGCCAGTTAAATGAAACATTTTCCTTTGCTCTTTGTCTGTGCCAGGGGCGATCCTGGCCCCTCCGCTGCCTGAGGCAGCAGCAGTTGCTGCTGCCCCCCCTCCCCTGGAAATTTGCTCTTAAAGTACCAGGAGCAGCATTTTTGCTGCCCCTGGTACCTAGTGGGGCGCTGCTGCCTGAGGCGACAGCCTCAACTTGCCTCATTGGCGAAGCACCCCTGGTCTGTGCATACAATAAGCATTTCATTTATTTGGATCCTCTTGGTACAAATATTTTTATTCTACCATAGTAAATAAATCATCAATGTAATGGGAGTGTTTTGTCATCCAGCACCAGATTGGTTCATTACTCACAAATGCTTGCTGTTCCAGGCTTATGGAAGGAAGTATTTTGGAAGGCCTCAGGATGACTGGATGCTTGTTGATGAGTATTATCGGGCTAAATCCGGGCTAGGATTATTGGGTTGAGACTGGCAATTTGTATCTTTTGGCTAATGCCAAAGGGGCTGCTGTAGTTTGCCATAAATAATGACTTTTTACTGGCTCTGTGTTGGGCTCTTTGGGCCTCATGGTTCTTGAAGTGCCAGAATTTGTTAAGTTTCTCAGTCTAAACACAATGCCTGTTAACTTGCGAGTGTCATGGCTGACACAGTCATGTGTGGCTTGCTCCTTTGGGTACTTTACTTTTGATATATTTGTAAAGGGAAAAGGAACATAATGTAACCTTAACCTTAGTCACTTTCTACATTGTATACATCTTAGAACTTATAAAAAAATACTGTATTCAATTTTATTTCATCTAAGGCTAAGGCCACACTAGGCGATAGCGCCGCGATTTGACTCGCGGCGACTTTTCGCCGCGACTTTTAAGCCGCAATCGCTGGGGAAATTTTTGCGCTGGCGTCTATGGGGAATCGCCAGCGTAAAAACACACGCGGCGATCTTTTTTCTATTGTCGCTCGAAATCGCCTAGAGAGGCAATTTCGAGCGACAGTAGAGAAAAGATCGCCGCGTGTGTTTTTACGCTGGCGATTTTACGCGATTCCCCATAGACGCCAGCGCAAAAGTTTCCCCAGCGATTGCTTAAAAGTCGTGACGAAAAGTTATTTATTTGTTTATTTAATTATATATTTAATTACGTTTTAAATAACAATATGATGTTAGCCCAAAGGTAAGATTTTGCATAGTGAAAGAATATGTAATTTAAAGCAACTTTACATCCATTAAAAATGCTCAGTGTAGTTATTTGTTGATGTAATTGCTATTAAGAACAGTTTGTGTCTGTCCTTTGTACTTGTTCTGACGTTTAAACAATATATCAAATGCTGCCATCTGCTACATGGTCTCAAAAAGCACTGGGTCATTAAATAGGCTAGGACAGACAGATACTGCTTTTGTTGCAGTTACATTTATAAAGATAATTTGATAACCACTGCAGATATTTATTGAATGCTTGATAAAAATGTAAATGACATCATTGGGTTCACATCCCCTCTAATTAAGAGTAAAAAAGGAGTTATTTAATATTATAAGTAACAGATATTTAAACACTGTTAAAATCAACAAGTTTGGCTAATTAGCATTAATATTATCCTTGTCTTATGATGCTATACATCATTCACAACAGTCCCTTCACAAGCGGAGTTTTGAACAAGGGACTTCAGGTAGGGAGAGACACCAGAGGCAATATGGATGTGCGGGTTCAGGTCGGACTGTGTCACGATGGGCTCCCTAAATCCAGGACCAGTGCTAGGCTCCCTGGTCTCAGCTCTTGCTTCTGCCTTTCACTTCAGGAGGAGCACTCAGCTAATTGGATGCTGCCAGGTCTTAATAAGAGAGGAGCCAAGCAAAGGTTCTGGACGAGCAAAGGGGCATGGTTGTTAGGAAGGTTTTGGACGGAAGCTACAGTTCTAGGAGTAGACAAAGCGTAGTCAGACAGGCCGGGGTCGGTACAGGCAGAGTTCAAGCAAGGTCAGACAGACAAGGGTCAAAAACAGGGTAAGACCGGTTAACCTGATCAATTATATTTTTGGAATAATCATACAGTAGACTTGAATGGAATCCATTGTTTATTCTTTTTGTATCACAGTTTGAATCTTCAAGCTCATTCACTTGCTCAAGATACTGTTATAGATTCAGTGAGATTTGGCCAAAGCAAGACTTGCATTGAAAATGAAATATATCTCAGGAACAAAAACTAGCTCCCTTCTACCTCCCCAGGCCCAACATACAGCAGAAATTAACTATTTCTAGTGAGCGAAGAAATTAAGTATTTAAAACAATTTGTTTCAATGTCTTTTTCCTCATTCAATTTGAACTGGGGAGATGATTCCAACTGGTGAATGTGTTCACAAGTCATTTGTTTAAAAACACACTTAGGGGCACATTTACTAAGGGTCGAATTTCGAAGTGCTAAAACTTCAAAATTCGACCATCGAATTGAAAAAATTTTTTTGGTTTGAACTTAGCTGTTTTCGATCGAATTGTAATTGTTTGATCGATCGTAGAAATCGAACGATTCGAACGATGTAATCAATCGATCGAGCGATTTAAAAAAAATAAACTTCAACTTCTAAAAACTTAGCCAAATACTGGCTATGGGTTCTAGGAGGTCACCATAGGATAACATAGCAATTCAGCGAAGTGTCGAATTTTAAGTTTTTTAAAGAGACGGTACTTCGATTTTCGAATGATCGAATATTCAAAGTTTTTTCAATTCAAATCGAATTTTGGCCTATTTGATGGTCGAAGTACCCAAAAATTACTTTGAAATTCGACTAAATTGAAATTCAAAAATTCACTTTGAATTCACTTAGACCCTTAGTAAATGTGCCTCATATAATTGGTTGTTATGGGTTATTAGATATGGGCAAATGGTGCACCTTTTATTACATTACTCTATAAGAAGCTAAAGGGAGAATTTAATATGTGTCGTTAGTGCAAAATATGTTCACAAAGACCTTTACGAATGTTAGTGACCATGTTTGTGCCCTTTTTGACCTATTACAGACCTCAAAAACTTTGCAAATTTTGAGACCAAATGGCCTGTACGAACATTTACAGTGCATATAATAATATTTTGTAATCGCAAAGCAAATTTTTAACAAAACTCCTCAGCAGGTGTTAACGCTAACCTTTTCTTATCGATGTAAGCAAATGAATTTTAAAAAGCGAGCAACGCTACACATTTGCAGAAAAACTATTTTAAACATTGCTTACGATTTTAAATTACATTCCCCCTTAAACCCTCAAAGCCCTTTTTAAAAACACTTATATGTATATTCGCGTGACCACAAAAAAAAACAAACAGTGTAGAGTGAGGGGAAAACGTAAAATTAGAGGTTTCACAGTAGTTCAATTGGAAATGGACAAGTACAGTACCGGGATGGGATCTGTTTTCTGGAAACCTTATCTAGAGAGCTCCAAATCACGGAAAGGCCATCACCCATTTTATCTAAATAATCCAAATTTTTAAAATTAAAAATGATTTCCTTTTTCTCTGTGATAATAAAAAAGTATCTTGTACTTGATTCTTAATAAGATATAATTAACTACAAAAGAGTGAAGGGTAGCACCTTCCATTAATAGAAATATGAAAACAGGTTAGTGGTGTGCAGGGTCATATGGTATACGAAGAGGTCAGAAGAGAAAAAGTAAGACCCATGAGTTGCACCTTTCCACTAAATCAATCTGAAATCCCACCATGATGTTAAGATAAAACTTGACCTTTATTTGGAATCAAATAAAATAATATGCCACGAAATTTAAAGTTAAAAATAGCTTAGAGAAAAGAGAGAGAAAAGCGTTGTGACTCAAGGTCTTCAGCTTATGAACGGTATATATACAGCTGGATTGTAACTATATATTGATCATCAGTTAGTACAATCTCAGCTAAAGCAAACTGTGGTTAAAACATGTGGAAAGGTAGGGTCAGCGGTATGGGCTTGGATTATAGCGACACTGTTTCTATCTGCATCTCTCAGTGCGTACATGATTTTCTAGCGAACTTAAAGGAGAACTAAACCCTAAAAATGAATGTGGCTAAAAATGCCATATTTTATATACTGAACTTCTTGCACCAGGCTAAAGTTTCAGCTTCTTGATAGCAGCAATGATCCAGAACTTGTCACAGGGGGTCACCATCTTGCTGCTCAGTGGGCTCTGAGCAGCTGTTGAGAAGCTAAACTTAGGGGTCACAAATTATGAAGCAGAAAATTAGTTTTATGTGTAATATAAGCTGATGCTACAGGGCTCATTATTAAATTCTGATGCTAATTTCACTGGTTTCTGTGCTGCCATGTAGTAATTGTCTGTACTAATTACTAATCAGCCTTATATTGTGACATTTCTATTCTATGTGTACTGTATATTGTGAGAGGGTCCCTAAGCTCAGTAAGTGACAGCAGGACAGAGTATGTGCAGTGAATCAGCAGAAAAGATCTTCCTTGTTTAAGGGCTGTGGTTGCCTTGGGCTGGTACAGAAGCCCAGAACATAATGTACAACATTTCTAGCTACTTCTTTAGTTAGGCTTTAGTTCTACTTTAAGGTATGAATATCCAAATTACAGAAAGATTTTTTATCTGAAAAACCCCAGGTCTTGAGCATTTTTTATTTATGTGTTGCTATTCGTGTTCCTCTTTTGAGTAAATACTGAAGATAACAACAAAGCCATAACAGATATGTCAGTATGGTGTGCCTACATGAGAATTAATATTGTAATATATTTAATAATAATGGTGCTTTGCTCCCAATGGCACTTTTATGCAGGAGACCACACAATTTAATATGTTTACAAAGAATTAAAAAATATAAAAATGAGCTTAAGGGATTTTCAATTCTTACAGAAACAATATACCGCTGGCTATTCTTGGTCCTACAAATGGGTTCATGAAATTTTAATCTCAGGAATGTCAGCCAGACAGCACAATTATTAATGATTACCCACAATAAGCTATTATCACCCATAGGACTTAAGTTGGATGCTATGCAATGAAATAAGTTTAATCAGCTAGTGCAAGCTTGGCAGACAATATGCACTGATATTGGATCAAATAAATTATGTTCCGAGGATGGAAGGGATTACGCTGCTATCTGTATTGAGTGGCAATCAGAGTCATTTTTGTCAATAAGTCACCATTTAATTCCATGTAGAAGATAAATAGAAGGCTGTGAAATATGCATAAATCCATAGATGCTTAAATGCAATGTGACAGCAATATTCCCACTGTGGATACTTAGTCATACAGCTAAACAGAATAGAGAAATCAAATAGAATTTGTCAGCACAAAAGGATCATACATCCAATGCTTTTTGGCTTTAATATGATATATGGGACACTCCTATGTCTATGACGGTTTATTTTATTATTACTAGGTTTCCTTTTGTGCTGTGCTTGGTCATATCCTAGTAACAAACACAGGCGTGTACTGTGACCAATGGGCTTAACCCAGCATCATTCTCTTGTATAAAATAAACTTTAGAAATGATTTAATACTAACCATGCACACACTTGTCAGCCACCTGGATACATTTATAGGCCACTTTTAGGGAGATCTTCATCCTCCTAGTCCCAGACTGGGTGCCATTTCCACAAAACCAGCATTTATTTCACTTTTTCAGTAGCATGCCTTTAGTTTGGTGTTTACAATGAATAGCTTTAACGGAATATTGGATTCTGTAGCACACAGTTATGGGTGGAACATGCTTCAGGTACTATAAATAGACTTCTGGTGCTGCAGTATTCAGATATCTATACAGCCAGGGAAACAGGTAGAGGGGAGAATAAATGAGAGATAGGCACTTGTTAGCTGCTCTTCTAGCTCAGTGATTAGGAAGAGCAACAAACAACCAGGAGCTCCTGGTTTAAATGCCAACAGAGCCTTAGATATGGTAATTAGCTTTTTATAATTATTTCTTATAAATAAGGCATTTGTCATTGGGGAAACAAATGGCAGCACAGTTGGAGTGTCTCTCTAGTACTTCAGATATATTGCAGGAAAGGTACTGTTCATGCGGGACCATATATAGATAAACAAAATATGGTTGACCATTAACTTGAACAAGGCCATATGAGGACCCACCTTGACAAACCGCTATTGTTTTTTACTTTGCTGAGGTCAGTTGATGATAACCTGTCAAACTAGGATTAAGTGAACACGAAATGCTCAAGATACCTTTATTATACAAAATAAACATCAATTTGCTTTTATGTGCCTGTTGGGATGTATGGCCCTTTGAGTGCTTACTCAACTACAGAAGGGATGTTCTCTGTGTTGATATCTGTGACTAACTGAGGGATTCATACCTCATGACCCTCCTTTGCAGACAGACATTAAGGAATGTCAGTGAAAACTGCCTGGGCTCTGCATTAAATGAGCCCTTGTGGAGTATCTAAAATTTAGTTTTGTATTGTAACCCAGGGGGTAGAGACAATCCATATTATACAGAGTTACAGTTGCATGTTACGTACAGTTTGTAGAGTGTCAAAAATGGTGACTGGTTGATTTACAAACTAACCGATAAGTAACTGATGATAACAATGATCTTAAACTGTAACATTTAGGTTTTGATACAAATTGTGAGAGATAGATTAAAGTCTTCTTTTACATATTGCTGACCTAAGTGTAATCCTAAATCTTCTACAGAAATATTCCCTACAAGTAGGTTAATGATTTTTTTAAATGAAAGACCAGAAATTAGTGATGGGCGAATTTGGGCCGTTTCGCTTTGCTGAAAAATTTGTGAATTCCCCGCGAAATTCACGAAAAGGCGGAAAATTCGCAAAACGGCGCCGGCGTCTCGTTTTTGATGCCGGCCTCCATTTTAAATGCTGCCATCCATTTTTTTGGATGCCGGTGTCCGTTTTTTGGATACCGGCGCACGTTTGCCGGAAAAAAATTTGCCGCAAATTCGTGCCTGCCGAATAAATTCGCCCATCACTACCAGAAATATAAAGATGACATTGTCCATAATGTCTTCTGATACAAACCCCCCCCCTTCAGTTTGCACTGCATTAAAACCCTTGCCTGCACCAAATCCACCAATAGAAATCCGTGGATCACTCCCAGTACCCCAGTGTAGGACAACTTATATCTGCTGAAAATCTTGCTCCATGTGTATGCCATGTTTTTCCCCATATTATTCTACTGCTTATATTACAGTAAACAACACCTTATTATTCTTTACTAAATAGAGTTTCATTTTCTTTACCAGCCATTTCAATAGAGATTTATTCCTTAATTGAAAGTAGGAGTAGGTGTTAGTTTGGAATATTAAAGGGAAAATGGCAGTCATAGTGGTCGGTTCCTGATTTGTGCTATCATAATGGCATAAGCATAGCAAATAACAACACCTCTTACCGATCCCACACGTGTTACAGAAAAGCATTAAGAAACACCTGACGTACTTGGCTCTTTTTAAAGTGCCAAATTGGCCATGCTGAAGATTGTCCATACTGGGTTCCTCTTAATGCTTGCACAGTCTGACTTTAATTTATTGCCCTGTGCTGTTTTTTTTAACCTTAGTGTCCAAGACACTGACATCATTAGAAGGAGCACTGTATGGGGGCTTTAGGCAGTATGTGGGACAACTGGGCTTTTCCATTCCTGCCTGACTTACAACCATGTCTATTTTATATTTATGCCCTTCTCTATGCAGTGTCAGAACTTTCCTTCCTCCCATCTGTGCCAAAATATTAGTTTAGCTCTGCTTCTGTTTGTCTTCTCCATCGCAAATCTATTAAACTAGCTCCGTCAGAATAGAGGCAAGCGTCTAGACGTACCAAGACAGGCAGCAGGAGTTTTATTTGCCTGTTGAGCTTTCCGGGCGCATTATCTGATTCATTCAGTTGCGTTATTCTAAAGCACTCTTCATATATTTGCTATGACTGTGAGGAAAACAAATGATAAGTGAATATTTTAGCGCTGAAGGGAGGACTTTTCTACACTGCATAGGGAAAGGTAGAAAATACAAAAGCAAAGACAAGTTAGAAGGTGTTTACGGTAGAAGGCATTACATTGATTTTAATATAGCTGAGCACAGTGGCGTAACTAGTTGTTACTGGGCCCCATAGCAAATTCAATTTAGGGCCCCAAAATATTTATAAATTGGCCTATTTTACCAAGATATATTAAAATTGTTAATTAATTAGGGTCTCACTCGGCCCCCTACACTCCTGGGCCCCCCTGCACCGCAGGGTCTGCTTCCTCTATAGTTACGCCCCTGGCTGAGCAAAATAAAAATTGGGAGAAGGTGTCAGTACAGGAGTGTACTTAAGAGAACCTTAAACAAAAAGATTGCACTAGAAAAAAAGGGTGTGTTAACTGAAGAAACAAAAAAACAAAGGTGGAAACAGGGGAGGCATTTTTGTAATATTTTTTTCCACAGTGCGACACACAGCCCTTAGGCCATGCCATTTTTACCAGCCACAACAAAAATCCACATTGTGCTGTGCAACCAGTTTCCCTCAACCACTGTTTGTGTTACAGGCAGTGCGGCATCACACAACAAATATGAGTATACTGGAGGCCCTTGGAGTCAGGTCCCCCTCAAGCCAATCCCTTTTACATTAAATTACATGAAAGTTTATACACTATAAGTGCTTTAAGTGACTAATGGCAATGAAATAGGAAAGTAAGAGCAGAAAGTAGTAGACAAAGATTAGTGTCAAATAATAGAGATTACAAGGAAAATAAAAGTAGAAAAAAAAGTAATGTCAAAATAAATTGATAAGGGGATAAAAGATAAAGGAAAACGAAAAATAGTAGTAAGTAGTATTTATGGGATGGCTGGGGTGTACAGTAATGCCAACTTTTTTCCTAAAAACAATAAACATCCAGCCCTTCCTTTCTTGAAACAAGTAAAGTGTGACAAAACAAAGATTAAATATAAAACAGGAAAATAAATTGTGGGATGTGAAGAAAAAATAGGTAAGAAGAGAACAGAAAAAACAGAAAGAAAGAAGAAAAAATAGAATAGGAAAACAGAAAGATGAAGCAACAAAATCAAGAGTAGTGCCACTTAAATCTGTAAAGTTGTTGCCCTGTACCCTAACATGACTGCTGTTGGTGAGCTCTACCTCAATTTGTAATCTAACTATATACGTATATGCGCATTGAAATAGAAGTCATAGTTTTAATCTCCTTCTTTACAGAGCAGCATCACTATAGTACAGAATACTTGCTTTATGTTCTCACTGTATATAATGTGTGTCAGTACCCACTACATCTTACTGTGTTCTGTACTTGGGTAATCTTTTACTGTATAATAAAATGTGTCTCTCAGTGTATATCATTTGTCTGGGGTGGCAGGTGGCTTACTGTGTAATGTGCTTATGGTATAAGCAGCCATTGTCTATTACCATATAATGTGTTTAGGGTGCTAGTATCCTCAACCAGTCGCTCAAGAGCAACATGTTGCTCACCAACCCCATGGATGTTGCTCTTGGTGGCCTCAAACAACCAGGTGTACTGCCAAATAAAGCCTCCTGTAGCTGCCAATCTACATAGGGACTACTAATAGCCAATCACAGCCCTTATTTGACATCCCCAGGGACTTTGTGTTGCATCCAAACTCTTATTAAATTTGAATGTGGCTCACAGGTAAAAATGGTTGGGGTTAACCCTGCTCTAAAATGTTCTCGTAGATGTCTTTGCATATTGGTCATGGGGTGTAGAAGCCACTTCTGATATTGTATTATGATATGATATTAAGATGATAGCATTACCTACAGTGCTAGATTTGCTGGGCGGTTGCCCCTAGGTCCTAGCGCCCGCCCGCACTACCTCACGCAGACGCAAGAGCGTGTAGGCGCCAGAGCACTGGGGAGCAGCGCGTCCCCAGTGTTCCCCATAGAGCGGCATGTCACCCACAAAAATGTGCCGCCCTAGGCCCGGGCCACAAATCTGGGCCTGATTACCTATTTACCTATAAATAATACAAATATCTGATTATTAATTTTGCAGAGACTCACTTTAAGAGATGTTTGTTTGTAAGAGTGTGTCCTTGAAAAGTGGGTGTGGTTTAAATCATTTGCATTATTTTTCTACCTTGGCCCCCCAACCAAAAAGATCTTCTGCTGACTATAGTGCCAGTTGTACATTAGTGTTCAGAATTGTTACATAGTCACCAAATTGGAAATGCGTGTACACATGAGCCTAGCTTAAAAATGTATTTGCAATAATTCAGTGTTCTGTGGTTTAGTTCCACTACCTCTTTCCAAAATGTCAAGTAAATGCTAGTTCCTGTGTCTTTCAAATAAATGAAATTCTTTAAACTGTTTCATTTAAGTAACCACCTGCCTCCTTTTCCCCCCAGCCACAGAGAGTCGAGTGACAATGGACAGCATTCAGCGGTTTTCATCCCTCCCTGTGTATCTGCCTGTGAACTATAATGTTTGCAATGCTGAGGTTTCCTTCTTCCTTAAAGAGGTCAATCAGGACCTTACAAAGAATTCTAGTTTGCAGACCCGGACAGAACCACTTTTTATCTACAAAGCCAAGATACCACCTGTAATAAATGCCACATATGGACCTTATTCAGCTGAACAGACAGTGCCAAAACATTTGATGATGACCGCAAGTACTTTCAGTTCAACCAATAAGTTTACATTCAACTGGCAAATAAAATCTCATATTATAGAAAGTTCAATAAATTCTAACAAACCCAAAATACAAACTTTGTTTTATATAACAGGGAAAGATTGGAATGATTACAACCCATCAGAGATTTTACCATGTGTAAGGCTGGTGGCACTTCTAGAAAACAGAGAAATGTCATCAAGCTGTAGACTCAAAGGGAGTTTAGGATTGTGTGTGGCAGAACTGGAGTTGTTACCAAGCTGGCTCGGTACATCTTCTGCAGAAGATCAAAAGGATTCCGTTCCATCACAAGGAGTACCTGTGGAATTGCATCACATTATCTACTCCACTGGAGAGGATGAAGAGTGCTTATCACCAGAAACAAAGTGGACCAACAACATTCAGTCTGAGACAGACTCTACTCAAAAAGTGTCCCCACAAATGGAGAGAATTGGTAGTGTTGTTATTTATCCTTCCCAAAACACCTTGAGGATGTCAGTGCTGCGATTAGATACCAATATTCAGATTCGTTTTCCACCAAGTCCAGTGAAAGTAGGGGACACTGTGACATTCTCCGTATACCTAGTGGGAGCCTCACCCACACATCAGCTCACATTAAGGTATGATGGCTTTACTGTTTTCAAAACATTCTGTTTGGAGTTGACCTTTTCCTTTTCCACATAACAAATTTATATTAAAAGTGTGTAGCTCCATTCAGAAACATATAATTTGATGGTTTTATGGTGAACAAGATTACTATACTAATAACTTCGAAAGATTGTTATAGCCTCAATATTTTACTTTTCATGCATATTTTTCCACTTTTTACTCAGTAGTAAAAAAGCACTATGATGTTTTGTAGCTTTTTCTTGATTTTAGGAAAAACATTGAGGGGCACATTTTACTTCGCTTGAGTGAAGGTTTAGAATGACAAATACTTCGAATTTCGAAGTTTTCTTTTTGGCTACTTCGACCATCGAATTGGCTACTTCGACCTTCGACTACGACTTGAAATCGAACGATTAGAACTAAAAACCGTTCGACCATTCGATAGTCGAAGTACTGTCTCTTTAAAAATAGGCTAGGCTTTCCTAGCAATTTCTGATCGAAAAAAAATCGTTCCAACGATGGATTAAAATCGTTCGAATCATTCGATTCGAAGGAATTAATCGTTCGATTTTTCCTTTGATCATTCGATGGAATTGCGGTAAATCATTCGACTTCGATATTCGGGTTAATTAACTCTCGATATTCGACCCATAGTAAATGTGCCCTTGACAGTAGAGTTATGATGTTATTTAAAACAATTCTTAGAGGCATGAATTTGCTGGCTGAGGGTGGGTCTTAATCAGGTTCCAAAGCACACGCAGCACTGCAGGCATGTAGAGGGTCAAAACTTACACATTGGGTGCCCTGTGGCTTTCTGCAGTTTATATAATATGCTTCTGAATGTGCTGACTTATTTGACATTTGTGCGTTTGGAGCCCCTATGCATCTGAGGTGTTATCTTCCAGCGGATTCACAATAAAACAATATGTATCACGCCAGTTCTGAAGTTACAGAAATTGCTTCTCCTCATAGAAAGTGGAATGTACTGGGCATGGCAGCTTCAAGTCAAGCAGTTACGGAGGTGTCCAGAGGTTTGCCTGTAACCGGTGTAGAAATAATATCCCCTATCAATTGCAAGCTGACAGTTTCTCACATGACTGTCTGCTTTGTGTGTTCAGAGTTGTATGTAGTTGAAGCTGTTCTTGTGCATCCTGCTCCATAAGGGTATAATTGTCACATACTGATTAGCACTTTAAAAGTCATTCAGTGTAGCCTGATTCATTGTTTAATATGTTGCTTAGGGTTATACACAGAGGCTTTTTAAAGAGATACTGACACCAGAAAATAAACTTTTTTTAATATCTATCATAACATTATCTTTGAATGCTATTTATAATATTGCCATAAACATATCTGCCTGGTGAAGAAGGGACAGTCAGGTTGGCAAAACAGTTAGGTTTAGGAACTTCAAGTAACAATTACTGACAAAAGCAGAACTATCGAAAAACAATCAATGTGACCCATAGGTAGTGATGTGCGTTTTTGACACCGGCGTCCGTTTTTTTGACTCCAGCGTCCGTTTTTTGGCGAAAACTCGTTGGCATCCAAAAAAACGGATGCCGGAGTAAATTTTTTTTGATGCCAGCGAATTTGCGCCAGCGAATTTGCGCTGCCGTTTCGTGAATTCGCGCCTAGCGAATAAATTCGCCCATCACTACCCATAGGTAACTTTTCATGTAGATTAACATTTTGAAAATAAAACTTTTAGTGTCAGTATCACTTTAATATAGAGAAATGAGAAGCACCACCTAACAATTTTAAAAATAACCTTGAGAAAGAAAAGGTCAAAATAATAAAATTTCAAAGTGTATTCTGCTCTGAGGTCAGGTAGGTACTTTTGCCAAAATATGTATGCTCACGTGCCACGTCAAGACTCCTCTTTAATGTCCTACACTGCCTATTATATACTAAACATTTACTAAATATTACATTAAACATTCCATTAAACCCCTAGGAACAATGTGCTTTATTTGTAACTCAGTGGTACCCTTTGTACTCATGAGCTATATTTTATTTTGAAAATATTTTATTTGATTTTCATGATAAACAAATAATAACAGTATGACAGCAAATTTTATGCAGATGAAAGACAAGTTATAATCGATACAATGGCATAAAATTATTAAAAACTAAATACCATTTAATGAGACTGACAACAACTAACTAAAATTAAGCCAGTGGATGTAAACATATTGAAAGAAATAAAGAAAAATGTCCATTCATTGACTGGAATGTCTGAAAGCACATCTTATAAATTGAGAAACCGTCCTATTTGATCACCTATATTAGAATAACAAGCTTCAAAAAAGGGAGACCAAATCAGTTTAAAAGAGTCAATGGAATTATTTCCTTTGGTTTTGGTTAATAAGGCTTCTTGCCAACTAAGCTGGTTCATAAAAGAAATAACGTCTGTTAACGAAGGGGGTTCTTTTAGTAACCAAGAATTAAATAAAGCTTTCTTGGAAGCTGCTAGAAAAAAAACTGTCAATTTATTTTCAGGGGAAAACTCATGAGCTATAGAAGCATTTTGATTCATTGAACCCCCAGCAACAAGATGAATTATGTGCAAGTGAGTGGTGGGACCATGTTCACGTCCCATTCGCTCAGAAACTTTAGAATTCTGGAGTTTAAAGAACCCTGGAACTACTGCTACATTCAAGGTCAAAGCTCAAGGGTTCCCTAGCATCAGTATTCCCATTTGTGCATAATTCATTGGTTCACTGGTGTTCAGTGTAAATGCAAAAGTGCAAAGAGCATGAGTATGCAGTACATGCAACCTTTGTATACATTTTCGAGTGACTGCACATGAACCTGTGGTTGTAAATGACACTTTACATGTGTTCCCTTGGGTGGTTTGGTTTCCTAAGAAAACCGGAGAGTCAAGGGACTGCAGGGGCAGAGGGTTGCAGACTGAGATATGTGGAAGCGGCAGATATTAAATACTTTGCTTTAACCCTGTAAATGTTATCGGTTACAGGATAATGTTATACATTCACAGAAGGGACAAAAAATTCTTTATTCTCTATTGCTTTTGAAATTGTATGAAATATGAGTCTGTTTATGCCTGCATTGTGGGGAGCTGAAAGACCTCACACTCTTAACTGCCTCCCAAAAACCATTTTCTGTCAAATTAATAATGACTCTAGGCTTGTTCCAAAATAAAAGTCACAACTTTCATAAATCAGGGTGTAAAATGTGATCCGACTACACTTAACGCAACTGTAACATCATCAATCAATTTCTAACGATTCCTTGATTCGTTTCTCCACCGTTACCAAACACATGTCGCTCGACATCCAGAAACTGGCGACATCTCTCCAGGTTATTTAACTGCTTCAAAGTCATTTGTAATGTGAGCAGATTGATAAAATGCAAAATCCGTCAATGTATCTTTTTCTGACTCGGTCACAGTCTCGCTGACAGTAATAGAATTGGATTAGCCAGCTTTTAATTAGTTGCAATTTCAAAAAGCTCACTCATATTTTCTTTTTCTTCTTAAATGTTTTCGATTTGGCAGATCCAGCCAATTATCTTCAAACAAGCTCTGCGTGTATTAATGTGTTTTGTTTCATTTTGAATGTCACAAGGACAGAAGCAAGGAGATGTGTACAAATTGTGGGCCGCGGATGCTGCATTTCAGTTGTTTGCGCATTAGACTTTTTTGCCTATGACAAATACATTTGAATGTGTTTTTTTGTGTTATCTGATTTGATATTGCAGGTACAGGAATTTAATAAAGTGGTGAGAGTGCATGTTGTGATCCAGGAATCTGCTGAGGAAAAACACAAACTATGCCTGTCAAACGTGCTATTATAAATGAGAAGTGACAAAAAAAAAACAACAAGCCCAAGGCACAGAGCAAAGTACTATATGGTACAATGGAGCCCTGTACTTAAAGGAGAAGGAAAGGTCTTTTTACTTGGGGGTGCCAAATGTTAGGCAGTGATCGCATTTACTTACCTGAAACCCCAGGCTGGTGCACCTATAAGGAGAAAAGTTCACGATCCGCGATTCTTCCAGCAAGCACCACGGAGCGATCTTCTTCCTGCTGCTTCTTTTTTCTTCAAATTTCCACGGGCAGACACATGCGCAGTAGAATGAAATAGCCAGCTTTTTCGTTGGTGCTCATTGGAAGAATCCCAGGCCGGTGCAGTTTTCTTGTAATAGGTGCACCGGCATGGGGTTTCAGGTAAGTAAATGCAATCACTTGAGGGTGCCTAACTTTTGGCACCCCCAAGTAAAAAGACCTTTCCTTCTCTTTTAAGCAACAGTAAGTTCTGAGCTCCCTAACTTGTGCCCTCCAGCATTCCTGGCTTACAGGTTCTGAATAACATACATACTAGCTGCTGGCAGGGTACCACCATGTACTGCCTACCTCCCTGTATGTTGCACTGTTAAGCACGGTTTAGCACAGGCAGCAGCACATACAGAGAGAGGTTCATCACTTAGCACTTCTGGGATCTAAGGCTATGGGAACACAGGCTGTTGGCTCCAACCTGAGTATTTTTGCAGAATGAGAGGAGCAGATCTGCTCTGTGTCCTGCTCCATTGATTTGAATCTTATCACCTGTGTGTGGTCACACACAGCCTGAGGTCAGCCCAAATACTGACCTTAGCTTTAGCTCCACTGTGTGTAACTGCTTCGAGAACATTTTTTGAATCTCCGGGAAAATTCGCGCAAAAACCATTACTTTTTTTCAACTTTTTGCACAATATCTATGATTTTTTTTTTATTGTTGCAGGAAAAACACCGAAAACCTCAAAAACCATGAATAGTAATGGGCCAATCTCTCCCGTTTCGCCGAAAAATTAGCAAATTTCCTGCGAAATTCTCGAAACGGATCGGAAAGTTCACAAAAAAAAATCTATTCTACAGCTTTCACGAAAAAATCGTGACATTCTACCGTTTTCATGAAAAAATAGAGCAATGCAAACGCTTTCACAAAAAAATCGATCAATTCGAACCTTTTCATGAAAAAATCGAGCAACTGGAACGTTTTCACGAAAAAATTGTGAAAATCGGAAATTGACGCCGGTGGGAAATGCGGAATTCACTGCAAATTCGTGCCAGGCGAATTTATTCGCCCATCACTAACCAAGAAGCAAAATAGAACTTGCAGTTATAAAAGGGAATCTGCTATGACTTCTACATGATTTCAACAGGTTTTAGCTGGAGTATGATCTCAGATTTGGAATTGTCGCAGTTTTGTCATATAATAAATCCCAGAAAAGTTATGCTTTTTTCCTTTGCCTTTTTGGGGTTTTTGGTGACAAAAAGTCTGACCTGAAAAAGTTGTGGTTTAGTAAATCAGCCCCTTATTGTTATATTCAGTTTCAATATTTTCACTGTGTGTAGTGCATTTAAAGACCTGCTTAGATGTGGCACATTTTGTGGACCTTATCAGCTTTATTACAAACTTTGTGCATCAGTGCAAACTCTAAGGGGCATATTTATCAAGGGTTGAATTTTGAATTTGAAAAACGTTCAAAAAGACCAACCGAAATTTTTTTTGCCCGAATAGGTCAGTTTTCGATCGAATAGGTCTGTATTCGGACGAATTCAAATTGTACGAATCGAAGGAATATCGCATTCGATCAAATTTGATTCAAAGTTTTTCCCAAAATTCCCTTTGATTTTTCAAAGTCCACGAATTGACTCAGATAGGTTCTAGGAGGTCCCCCATAGGCTAAAACAGCAATTCAGCGGGTTTTAGATATCGAATAGTCGAAGTTGAATTTTTAAAGAGACAGTACATGATAAATTTCATATTCTAATATTTGTATTTTTTTCAAATTCAAATCGAATTTGGACTATTCCCTAGCCGAAGTACACAAAAAATAGCTCGAAATTCAGATTTTTTTTCATTCGAAAATTGACCTTGACCTTTGATAAATCTGCCCCTAAAAGTCACTTTCTTTTTTCCACTGCCAGGTGGGTGAAAATTAATTTTCAGTTTTGAAATACGTAAAAATAATATTTGTACAGAGGAAATGTTGTTCACATTGCGCTTATATTTCACTGTTTTACATTCCCTTGTTAAAAAGTCTTCATTCAAGTTTAGAATGTACAGCATTGCCATATGTCTTGGCTTGATCTATAAGCACACATGTCTAAGTCTTCTTCCATTAAAGGAGAAACTAAACTAAAAATGAATGTGATTTAAAATACCATATCTTATATACTGAACTTGTTGCACCAGCCTAAAGTTTCAGCTTCCCAAAAGCAGCAATGATCCAGGACTTCAAACTTGTCACAGGGGGTCACCATCTTGGAAAGTGTCTGTGACACTCACATGCTCAGTGGGCTCTGAACAGCTGTTGAGAAGCTAAGCTTAGGGGTCGTCTCAAATTATAAATCAGAAAATGAGGTTGGCCTGTAATATAAGCTGATGCTACAGGGCTGATTATTATATTCTGATACTAATTGCACTGGGTTCTGTGCTGCCTTGTATTAATTACTAATCAGCCTTATATTGTGACATTTATATTCTATGTGTACTGTAGATTGTGTGTGGTCCCTGAGCTCAGTAAGTGACAGCAGCACAGAGCATGTGCAGTGAATCAGCAGAAAAGAAGATGGGGAACTACTGGGGCATCTTTGGAGACACCGATCTTTACTGCTAAAGGGCTGTGGTTGCCTTGGGCTGGTACAGAAGACCAAAACATAATGTACAACATTTCTAACCTGCTTCTTTAGTGAAGCTTAAGTTCTCCTTTAAGTGCATTGTCACTTGAGATTCTTCATCTGAAAAATGGGTTGTAAAATTGATCCTCCTGGTAATTTTACCCCTTTTTGCAAACTTTCAAAAGTATAGGGGAAACATGAGATGTACAGATGCTAGACAGCTCCTCCTGTGTGCATGATTAGCCTTTAGTGGAGTCTGACTTGCTGCTTTCCCAGTGTCACATCACTGTATTGTCTATTGGCAGTTTTGAATTCTGATGTTCTGTGGCCAGTTATAGTAAGAGCTTTGCCCAACAGTTATCATGGCACTTGGCTAGAAAACTGCTGCTGCATGGATTCCCATCTCTGTTTTCTAATGGATGTTTCAATCAAATTGCTGAATGCTTTTACATCTATAGGGCACAATCCAGCCTATCCATGCTGCTAGGATATATCCTATTATAACTTTGGTATTTGGAAACTTAAAATAGGATTGTAAGATTTGTTACATTGTGATTGAATAGTGTAATATTGCCTCTGTTACTAGCAATTTGCAAATGTGTCACTATATCATTAATTCAGTGTAGCTAAAGTCGTTAAATGCTATATTTCCATCCACATCTTTTGACTTTTATGCAGTAAAATAGTGAGGCAGGGATATGAATGACATTCATGATTACATAAATGATTAGCGCCACTGAAATTAAAAACAATATTATAAGGAACACTTAATAATAATAGGCGCAGAAATTAAGTGCTGCAAGTGCTCAGGTACAAGGGAGCCTTATATTGTACACTTGCCTTCAGAACTAAATGGTGTTTGCGGCACGTGCTGCCATGGTGCTTCCACTGCTCTTTTTGCCTCCCCTTACATGCCAGGCACAGGTATAATTATGCTGGAATGCTAAAATAGAGAAGAATAGTGCATAAAATAGAGAAGAACTGTGCATTTCTTTAACATTTAATAAGTTTTAGACTGAACTGAGGAGCTATTAATTGTGCCATGGGCAAACTGTCGGTTTGTGGGAGCATTTGAAGCCCAAGCTACTATCTACCAAATGCCACATGACCATCAAGCACTTCCTTTCTTTCTTTCTCTTTCTTTCTCTTCTTTCTTTCTTTCTTTCTTTCTCTTTCTTTCTTTCTTTCTTTCTTTCTTTCTTTCTTTCTTTCTTTCTTTCTTTCTTTCTTTCTTTCTTTCTTTCTTTCTTTCTTTCTTTCTCTCTTTCTCTCTCTCTTTCTCTCTCTCTCTCTCTCTTTCTTTCTTTCTTTCTTTTCTTTCTTTCTCTCTTTCTCTCTTTCTCTCTTTCTTTCTTTCTTTCTTTCTTTCTGTCTTTCTTTCTTTCTGGCTGTTTGAGTTTCACTTTTTATATCAAACAACAGAACATAATAAACACTGTCACAGGCACTTGCATGTTATCATATGTTTGCATTGTGTGTGTGCAGTGTGATATTGTTTGACAATGTATTGATCCACATAAACTCATGAGGGAAGATGATAAATTCACAACTACTGTATGTAGGTGAATAGAGAATCGGTGTGATCAACAAGAGAGATGTTCTGTAGAAGAAAGCTAAATGGGCGAATATCTCACTATACAGTTAAAAAGTTTGAAGATCAGTGTTGGTTGTTGCAAACAAAGACAACTAGAGGGAAGGATTAACTGCTACCTGGTTGGTGATCAGTGTCGAACCTCAAGGTGACTATGCCAAACATAGTATTAAAGAGATAATGACATGGTCCTATGATACAATTTCTAACACTACTGGGATACATGCCACTATTATTTTCTATTTGATTACACTGCTTCTTGTTCAAAGGGGTTTAAACAAGGAACCCCCTGAAATCCTCTGGACTGTGTGAACCCACAGCAGTTTCATTGGAATCCCATTGAGCTAAAGGGGACTATCCAGTATGCGACAGACTAATCCACCCCTTGTTGCTGGAGTCACTAGTCTAATATTTCTTGGTTAAATTATAAGCAGCCTGGTCTGGCTTTTTTCTTTTTCTTTTTAGATTTATGTTTATGGCATACAACAAGCAGCTCAATAAAGGCAAAAAGATTCATGTTGCTTTATTTGCATATATATAGGATAAGTATCGTTTTCAATCTTACAGAAATAAATTACAATCCAATTAGAATATTGATCCAAAAATCCCATTGCTGGTTTACCAGCTAGGAATGTTTTGTTCTGCTTTTAATCCTCTTGAGGTCATATAGAGCTACAGTTTGTTTCATTCTCATATATCATAAACAAAAGGGTTTCCTTGGTGTTGATGGAATAATGTCCCTTTTCATTCTGCACAGTTATATGCGTTTCTTACATCTTTGCATACATCAAGCTCACAGCATGGTTTGAAGGCTTTTATAGAAAAAAACTGTGCCCTAATTTCATTGAGTGAAGGATTTCCAGTCTGAATTTTCAGTGAAAATATAACATACAGTACTTACTGTTGCCAAGGGCGTAACTATAGAGGAAGCAGACCCTGCGGCTGCAGGGGGCCCAGGAGGTATAGGGGCCCCATGAGGCCCTAATTCATATACAATTTCAATAAATATTGGAGAAACAAGTCAAACTCTAAACATTTTGAGGGCCTGAAAAATAATTTGCTGTGGGGCCCAGTAATATCTAGTTACGCCACTGACTGTTGCCATGCCAAATATTACAAGTTTGTATGTGTGATTCATTTATTTGCAGGCTGGAGATTCATGGAAACTCTCTGACTGTGCTTTGTGTCCAAGCATTCTGGGTTTTACTCTTTATTGAGGGTGACAGTCACCCTCAATGGGTGAAGCTGAAAAGGTTTTATGTTGCTAACTTAGTGCTTCCCCCATAGTGTGCTGAAAGTCTATGGAGCATGTGGGTGAAAAATGTTGGAGCACTCAGGGTTCAGTATTACCCAATATTGCCTTAAGCACTGTTTTCTGTACAGGTATAGGACCTACTATCCAGAATGCTTGGGACCTGGGGTTTTCTGGATAAGGGGTCTCCATACAAGGTACTATACTATTTTAGTATTACATAGAAAACAAAAATGTTTTTAAAAATGTTAGTTTCTGGACTAAAGTCTATGGGGCAAATTCACTAAGATGCGAAGTTGCGCCAGGCGCAACTTCGCCGCACTTCGCCACACTTCGCCAGGCGTGGTTTCGCCAGGGCTCCGCAAATTCACTAAAATCCGAAGTTGCGCACAGGGGTAGCGTAAGGTTGCGAAGTTGCGCTAGCGTTGATTCGCTATATAAAGCGAAGTTGCGCTAGCGAAGGCTAATTTGCATACGGCGCAAAATTCAAATTTCAATGGAGGAACACGTAGCTGCACTACAAATGCCTAGAAAACCTTCAAATCAGCAAATAAAAATTTTATTTTGCCCTACACATGTGCCCACTGTCTAGGTAAGTTGCCATGAGTCAGGAAATGTAGGGGGGAGGAAGGGGAGCCCCAAAAAAATTTCGATCTTTTTCAGCCTATCAGCCATCATGTAGAAAACACGCCAGCGTTTTTTGGGACTTAGAAAAAAAATTTAATTTTTTTTAAACAATCCCTATCTACTCTATTGCGCTTCGCCAGGTCTGAGGTGGCAAAGGAAGTCTAGCGTAAAAGGTAGCGTTCGGTACATTGCGCAAGTTAGTGAATTTGCGTAGTTTCGTCGCTAGCGAAGATTCGCCTGGCGTAAGGTTGCGAAGTAACACTAGCGAAACTACGCCAGCGTTTGTGAATTTGCGCAGTAGCGACAATGCCAAACGCTAGCGAATTAACGCTAGCGTTCGGCGCTTCGCGCCTTAGTGAATTTGCCCCTATGGGAGACTTTATGGAGGACAGGTTTGTGGATAATTAATGTGTAGTGTTTATCAAGTAACGTGAATTTACTTGCTGATGGTTTGAATGAACTGTTCCAATTAATTGGCAATAAAATCTGTTTACTTTGGAAATTCAGAACTACAAAGAAGCCGTTGGTTGCATAGACTTGCACAAAATCTTGAGGAGCACACAATTTTCAGGGATGATGAAAGTCTGCTCCTCCATGCTGTAATGCTAAATCTGGTTAGTCTGGTGGGTTTTTTGTTTTTGATGCATTAATGTATTTTCAATGTATTTCAATGAGAAAAAAATAGTCTTATCACACCTTATTTTGTTGGATAAGGACATGGGACAAATTCACTTAGCGCCGAAAATGTGCTAGCGACGGCTTTGCCACACTTCGCCAGGCGTAGTTTCGCGAGGTCTGCTCAAATTCATTAAAATCCGAAGTTGCGCCCAGGGAGGCGAAAGGTAGCGAAGTTACGCTAGCGGTAATTCATCAAACAAAGCGAAGTTACGCTAGCGATGCCTAATTTGCATACGGCTCCAAGTTAAAATACAATGGACGTATATGCAGCATAAACTACACAAGCCTGGGAAACATTCATTAAATAAAATAGAGGTCTTATATTGCCCTACACATGTGCCCACTGTATAGTTTAGGTGCCAAATTTTCGGAAATGTAGGGGAGAAGGAGGGTACTCCAAAAAAAAATTTCTATCTTTTTCAGCCTATCACCCTGAAAAATGTAAAAGCTGCAAAGTTTTTTGGGTTTTTGAAGATCCTCCTATCTACTCTATTGCACTTAGCCTGGTCTACGGTGGCGAAGTCAAGTCTGTCGCAAGAGGTAACGTTCAATAAAATCTGCAAGTTATTGAATTAGTTACGTCCCTTCGCCAGAGTGCTAGCGAATTTACGCCAGCACCCGTTAGTAAAATGGCGACGTGCCAAAATGACGTCACGCTGGCGAATTTTCGCTAGTGTTAGCCACTTCGTCCTTTAGTAAATTTCGCCCAGAGCATGCAGTTTTTCTTATGACAATCATGTCATATCAGATGGCACATTTTTCATGTAGTTTACAGGTCAGTAATTTTTATAGACATGTGCAGCTACATCCAACATGTAGGATTTTATCTTTCAATGCAATGGGATCCAAAAAAAAAAACCCAGATGACCTGTGATAAGGCTTCTATTCTAGTAAAGCTAGATTCATTAGCGGCAGACTCATTAGAAGTGTTATCTTGTAATCTTATGCAATTTGCTTGTTTGCTCTTTATGAATATCCAGCAGCTGTGCCAACTTATTACTCTGCTGGGAAAACGTATGGTATTTAAAGCTCCCCATTTCTTCTAGGCTTTTGTCTAACTCAGGGTTAGCAAACTTGAAGCTTTCCATCTGTTTTTAACCACAATTCCACACAGTTTGGATACTGATAGAGAGGCACAAACATATGATTTTTTTTTTAAAGTAATTCTTTATCAAGTTTTTTATATGAAGCGTATTCTTAGGCATACAGTGTTTTTTTACTTACTAATTTAAACAAAAACTAGATTCCACATTCCATCTAATCTGTGTCTTTGTTTCCAATATCCTAAATAGCAATACTTACTTCTCCACTCTTCACTGGTCTTGTAATGTACAGCACCATTGTCCTGCATTACTCAACTGGTGCTCAGTGTGGTGGTGTTGGAGATGGTGTTTCCAATCCTGACTGACTGAGGTGTGTCAGTCAGGAAGTTCAGAACCCAACTGCAGAGGGAGGTGTTCAGTCCAAGCAGGCTCAGCTTTTCTATCAGATGCTGAGGAATGATAGTGTTGAATGCTGAACTGAAGTCTATGAATAGCATTCGAATGTGGGTGTCTTTTTTTTCCAGATGAGAGAGGGCCAGATGGAGGGTTGTTGCTATTGCATCGTCTGTAGATCGATTTTGACGGTGTGCAAACTGTAGGGGGCCCAGTGCTGGTGGCAGCAGGAATTTGATGTGTTTCTTGACAAGCTTCTCAAAACACTTCATGATGATGGGGATGAGTGCCACTGGACAGGACATTGATGACTTCTTTAGCTCGGGGACAATGGTGGTGGTTTTGAAGCACTTTGGGACAGTAGAGGTGATCAGGGAGATGTTAAAGATGTCAGTGAAAACATCTGCCAGCTGATCTGCACATTCTCTTAGCACTTTGCCAGGGATATTGTCTGGTCCAGAGTCATCCTTACGTCAGTCACTCTCAGACGCAGTGCCTTGTCACTAGGCAGAGTGATGGTCTTACTCATCCTCTGTTGTTCTGTGCTTCAAACCGTGCATAGAAGTCGTTCAGCGCATCTGCAGCAGAGGTGTCACTGTCACAGGCAGATGGTGTTGACCTGTAGTTTGTGATAGAGTGTATGCACGCTTAGCTACTCTGATGGCACAAGAAAGTTTGGCTCTCGCTATTCTCAGGGCGACTTTGTCACCTTCCCTGAAAGCAGAGTCTCGGGCCCTCAGTAACACACGTACCTCTTCAGTGAACCACGGCTTCTGGTTGAGGCGTGTAGTGATGCACTTGGAGACAGTGACATCATCAATGCACTTTGTGATGTAGCGGATTACAGATGACGTATACTCATCCAAGTTGATGTAGTCGCTGTAAGTACAAGGTACTATTTTATTATTACAGAAAAATAAGAAATCATTTTTAAAAACTTGGATTATTTGGATAAATTGGAGTCTATGGGAGATCGCCTTTTCATAATATGGAGCTTTCTGGATAATGGGGTTTCCATATAATGGATCCCATACCTGTAGAATGAATTACATGCAATGTACAACTACACCATAATCAGGACAGAATCTATGTGTGTCCAGCCAACAGAAATAATGGCACCCTAACCTGGACATTAATGAGCACGACATATAGGCCAAACAATACCTGTCTGCTCCTTTTATCTGTAAAAGGGAGTCTTTGAAAAATAAAACCCAGCAGAAAATAGTCATTGCCAAGGAATTACTCAGATTGCAGGGTTGTTATTTCAGCAAGTCTTTCATGAAAAGGTAAAACTATGCAGTTTATTTTAAAACAAGGTTAAACCATGGAAATGGAACCTGCCGCTATAAAGCTGCTGTTAAAATACAATTCATTTTGGCGCCAGGTTCGCCTGCAGTGTCTTATCAGCTCTTTTGTTGTTTTACCAAACCTGTGCAGGCTGTGTCAGTATATTAGCCCTTCAGAGAAGCTAAGAACACTGATTTGTTCGTGTGAGGTTTGTTTCCTCTTGATTTTCCTGCGCCACATCCATTGAATGCAAAGCTACTGGGAACAAAGAGCACAGTGTTGATAAGAAGTGTTCAATGCTCAGTGACTTCATTGCAAATGCTTTTCCTTCTGATTTGATTCTAGATGGGTTAATAAAAATGGGATCTCTCCCTTGCTGCTGGATTTGCTGGTTTTTAATTTCATCACTTCCCTTTAATCTGTTTCCAATGCACATTCTATTAACAGTATCATGCCACGGCATAAATCATTCATTCTGCAGATGCAAAATCATTCATACACTGCATCCAGTGTATGGTTGAATATCTATGACCCAAGCCTGTTCTTCTGTGCTTCATACTGCACCAAATTCTTGTTTCGCTGGGATGTGACACTTCCCTGTAGTAGAGAATATAACTCAATGGGTACTAACTGCCCACAGCTCATACATCCAGCACATTTATATTATAGGTCTCGGCTGTCAGACAGGAGCACAAAAGTTATTTCATCTACTATAAAAAGTAAAGTTAGCAGCAATTTTCAGTCATTTGGAATCATTTTAAAAGTAAAAGCAAATGGCACTCTAAATGCCAGAGTGGAGAGCTGCAAACAAAATTGTTAAGTAATTCTAAAAAGCACAATACATTTCAATCTAAAAAAAAGGAGCAGTTGCACAGAGTGTTGCCTTTCTTAGACCAGCCCGGCTGCTTTATTCTAAAGTGTAGTTTTAAAGGTAAAATGCTCTATTAAATCATATTTACATTGAATTCTTTTTATTTTAGGGATTAATGTCCTATTCACCATATTTATGGTACTGAAATAGAATCATAGGTTGCTGAATTTAAATAACTGACAGGATTGAGTATTAATTAGACTTATACACAACATGCGCCAATCATGTGATCATGCTTTTGACGGACAAATAAGATGGCTAAGGCAACACTGATTAACAGTGAAATTCTAATCAATTCCAGCAAACCAGATGCATGTCACAACTGGCAGCCGTACGCAGGTGGTGCTTGTAATTGGCTGCTAAATATGCTAAATCCTGTCAAGTGATTTGCCATATTAGACTAAAGTGCCCAATGAGTACAGCATGATCAGTAACTAGATTATAAGGAGTGGTTTCATTTGTCAAGGACAAGACCTGTGTAATTGACTTCAGCTCTGCCCTCTCTACAGAACCATATCCCTGCTACTTATTCTGAGCCTCTCTATTACATTCTTAGGGGAGCGATTGAAGGGAGAGCTTGGAATTTCACTGGAGATATATATATATATATATATATATATATATATATATATATATATATATATATATATATATATATATATATGTATGTATACATAAAACTTTCTCTTAGGCTGCTTGTAGATATCCATGCATGGGCCCTAGTAATTAAAGGAAACTCTAATGTATTTCCTATGCAGAAATAGCCAGAGGCTTCTGCTGAGTATTATCAGGTTAGAACTTTGTTGTGGCAAATAAAGGTGCTGAGATGTAAAATGCACATGACAGGGTTCTGAAATGCATTTAATGGTCCATACCTCCCAACTGTCCCATTTTCAGAGGGACAGTCCCACTTTTGACAGCTTAACCCGCAGTCACCTGTTTGTACTGGAAAGTCCCGATCTTCTCTGCACTGATCACCTAAAAAAAAGATACAATGTTTCTAACTTAATTGGCTTTTGGCAGAGAGCCCAGAACAGCCACAGGTGCAGATAAGATACTTTGTAACAATTTTGAGATAAGCAAATAAGTAATTGTAACAATTTAGATAAGGAGGTCCCTTGGGAGTTGTTAGACTCGCAGCTTAAAGGGCAATTCACCTTCATTAGCAAAACTGAAAAAAAAACCACAGAAATTTGTTCAAACTTTCACAACCTGACACATTTTGTAAAATGAACATGGGTGTGGCCACAAAAATGGACATGGTCAAACAAATTCTCTCTGTTTATTTCCAAAATGTTGGAAGGTATGAAGCCATTTTAGAAAGTACATAAGTAGAGACATAACATTTTTGCAATGAAACCACTTGGAACCCTGTGTTTTGAATAAATAAATAAATAAATGTAGTTGCCCAAAGAAAGGGTGCGGTTCCATTATCAGTGGTGCTTGAGGAAAGAAGCTGTGCTGATTCATTAAAGTGATCCTAGTAAGGAGAATTTTAACCATCTACATGTGTAGGTAGTGTCACCAGTTAATATAATAGGGGTCTGGATTTAAACTCTGCTGATCTATGGATGGGGGTGATGGAGAAGCTGAGATGATATTGCCCAGTTAGAGCACATTAGAGCACATGTTTACAAATACCAAATCCATGAGTGTTTCAGATTAAATGCAGCCCTTGCACTGCTTATATCCACCATTGTGGATTCTTGGCATGTGTCTGTCCACAGTAATGGGAGAGGGGATACTTTTAGAATAATTCTATATAGTTGGGAGAGCAGTTTTTTTAAACAAGTGTTAGAATAGTTTATCCTCCCAACAAGTTGTCTCTGGACTTGCACACACAGTACTGATACTTGTATAGTGGATTTATTAATATTTTGCACTGGTCAGTTTAATTTTCAAATTCATGAACAAGGTATCTGTGAAACCAACAATTTTTTTTGACGTGTGACAATTTTTTTCACCTATTGGAGTCTATAGGCGTTAATTTAGTGGCAAAAATTTCACTCATCACTCGAGTTATATATAATTTTTTTTTTATTTTAAATCTCTTTTAGTTGTTATATATCATTTTTACGGACTTAAGTAAATGGACCCCTAAGTCTTTAGGATGATTAGTGTTATATGAGAATGATTTAAGTGAATTGATTTTACAAGTAACTTTAATTAAGGCACATGTCACTTTACTTAAGCAAAATCAAGCTGTGGAATACTACACACACATACTTTTCACTAGAATTATATACTTTTGACCAGCTATTCAAGATATAAATATATCACATACACACATATGCTGTATATATATATATGTGACTGTTCGCTGCTTTACACCTTGTGTGTTAGTGCTTACAATGCATCCAAACAGGCTGAACCTACATATCGGTGCTATGTGTAAGTTACGCACTTTTTTTGTGCTTTGCTTTTGTATTTGCAACTGACCCTTATAGAGAACATTGGGTGACAGAGATTGGAAATAATTGCAGGTGTCAATGTGAGGGACCAAGTTGATCGATAATTAGCTGTAATTATTTTGTACTGTGAAGATGAAAATAAGATCATTTATGACTGCAGACAAATGTGAGAAATGGAAGGTGCCCAGACCTTTCATCATAAAAAATGAACTTATTGGATTTGTATTACAGACATAAAAGGCAGAACCATCTATCCTTGAAGCCACTTCTTCTCTGCAGCCTAGATCAATAAAAGCAAGAGCATATCTTTCAAGAATTAGTAACTAATTGGATTTTCTTCTCCTGAACCCTGTTCATGGAGTGTCAGGATTAAACAAAACCTCTTTAAAACTTATGTTATGGCTATGTATTACTGTTATAGAAGCCATTGCTTTCTATTGGGTCTTTTTACAGGAGGATATTTTGCTTTTGCCTTTTCTGCCCTTTTTTCTTTTATTGTAGCTACTAGTTGGGACTATACCACTACTCGCGATAGTAGGGCTACTGCACTAAGAATGCAGGTAGCTGCATCAAATGCAAACAGGCAAGCAAGAGGTGTATGATTGAGACGCAGGTACCAGTGTTCATTGTTCAGGTAAAGGATCCCTTATCCGGAAACCCGATATCCAGAAAGCTCCCATAGACTCCATTTTATCCAAATAATCCAAATTTTTAAAAATGATTTCCTTTTTCTCTTTTTTAATAAAACAGTATCTTGTACTTGATCCCAACTAAGATATAATTAATCCTTATTGGAAGCAAAACCAGCCTATTGGGTTTATTTTATGTTTAAATGAATTTCTAGTAGGCTTAAGGGAAAGAAGACCCAAATTACGGAAAGATCTGTTATCCGGAAAACCCAAGGTCATGAGCATTCTGGATAACAGGTCCCATACCTGTAGCATACATCTTTATCTATTATTGTATGCGCTGTCCATAATTCAGCTGCTGATGGGTGGGTTTTCACATCAGAACACATCACAGCCAATGGAACACACACCTAAATATTTATATGACTTTAGGAGGATGATTTGTTTCAATAATACACTGATATGGCACATCTCATGGCAACCTACACTCCTGGCAACCTACACTCCTGATAACCCAGTAGCCGCTAGGTCTATAGCCACTGTTATTGTATGTACTTATGGTTAATTCACTATAGTTTGGGTATTTTATACACTACAGTTATAGGATCCTTTATTCGGAAACCCGTTATCCAGAAAGCCACGTATTAAAGAAATGCTGTCTCCCATAGACTCAATTTTATCCAAATAATCAAAATTTTTTTTTAAATGATTTCTTTTTTCTCTGTAATAATAAAACAATACCCTATGCATGCTTTTATATATTTAATCCTTATTAAAAGCAGAACCAGTCTTTTGAGTTATTTAATGTCTGCAGGATTTTCTAGTAGACTTAACGTACGAAGATCCAAATTACGGAAAGATCCGTTATCCTGAAAGCCCCGGGTCCGGGACATTTTAGATAATAGGTCCCATGACTGTACTTAAAATAAGCTCATGTCACACACTCAAGGGAGTAATGGGCAAATGTAGACTGTACTTTATCACTCCATTATCTTTTACATTTGTGCTATGGTAATGCCTTGCTTTTAACAAGTGGATTCTGGGACAGGTGAGTGTGAAGCCCCTAACCATTAGGACCAAATACCTATGACTAAATGAAAGTTATTTTACTTCTACAGCATACTTTCCAAACATATTTTGGATTGTTGAAATTGGCAGATGAACCAAAACACATTTGTATTAAATTAACATAGATGCATCACCAACTTGTTAATTGAATGCATTCTTTTAATTAGTAGCTTGAAATGTTTCAATGTTTTCAATTACACAAACTGAAGGTGTTATAATACACATGAGTATTAATAAACTGATTGTTGCTATGAGGCTATGACATCTGTTGTTACTAAGCAAGTGTATTGATAGTAAAGAACATTATTAGCTATATATAACAGGAGGATAAGGTATGAGCCATTTTGTAATTTAAGGAGACAGATGAGTATATGGCCCCAAATTCATGGAACAATGAATTCAACAATTTTTCTCAGTATTTCTAATATCCAACTTTGAGCAACTCCGAATTCCTGAAAACTCAGAATTGCGTCCCCAAAATCATTGGATATGGGTACGGATTTCAATGTGCGGCGCCCCTAGGCCGCACGGTCCGACCAGGCGGCCGCGAGGTCCTAGCGCCCACCTCACCTCCCCTTCCCAGCGCGCCGGCGTTTTTTCGCCGGCGCAGCTGCTGTAATTGAATGGGGACACACGCGTCCCCATAGTACGGCTGGGCGGCATGCCACCCCTATTTTTTTGCCGCCCTAGGCCCGGGCCTATGCGGCCTTGCCGCAAATCCGGGCCTGGGTACGGACATCAGCGCAGACACTGGAAACTTCCCTATGACTTATACAGGACCTCGAGAGCTTTTAGATGGTGGGGTTTCAGATTCGGAGTTTTCATACCATTGGACTTTAATAAATTTTAATAATTTTTTTAAGGCCCGGATTTTGAGTATTCGGAGCTTAATAAATAACCCCCTAAATACATGCTTGTATAAGCATATAGTGAATGACATATTGTATTAATATAATGTATTCTGCTTGAAACTGAGTTTTATTCACCAGTATTAAAACAGACGGCCATCCACCCCCAGAGTTAGTTTATCGACTTAAAGTAATAATAAGTGAGGATGAAGTAGATGCATGTGCCAGTCCAATCCGCTAGGCCATGAATTGAGTGAGGTTGAGGCAGAATTCTGGTCAGTATCTGTAGATGGATTCTGAGGTTGTTGGTCTGTTAGTCTTTAAAAATGAAAAAGGGCAAAAGATCCCTTAGAACAGTGATCCCCAACCAGTAGCTCCTGAGCAAATTGTTGCTCTCCAACCCCTTGGATGTTGCTCTCAGTGGCCTCAAACCAGGTGCTTATTTTTGAATTCCAGGCTTGGAAGCAAGTTTTAATTTCATAAAAAATTAAGTATAGTGCCAAGTAGAGCCTCATGTAGGCTGCCAGTCCAAATAGGGGCTACAAAATACCAATTACAATTCTTATTTTTCACCCTAAGGGACTTTTTCATGCTTGTATTGCTCCCCAACTCGTTTTTACATTTGAATGTGGCTCACGGGTAAAAAAGGTTACTCATAAGAAAGAATGAGATGGGGGGGTGTTGTAATAAAAGTCAAATGTTGCCTTGTGATTGGTTGCTGTGGGTTCCTGAAGCTTGTCAAATGTAAACAACTTTTATTACATTTCCCCAGTGTGCTGTAAAGCTGTGAATGTAGCACTGACATACAAAGGATCACTATAAAAACTGCTTTTTAAAGAGGGTCCGTGTATGGAAGGGGAAGGCTCATTAAACATAATTACATAATTCTTGACAAGCTGTTACTGTCCATCTGAATTATACACAAATAATCAATACTTTTATAGAGAATTGTCCTTCTATATTCTCTGATTAGTATTCCCTTCATGCAAACTACTCGAATGAACTTTCACACATACAACTGGGAATACATTTAAATTCATTATTTTAGATTTCTTAATACATTGCTTCTCCTTATTCTGTATATGGCATCTGAAAACCTCTATAGGTGTAATTTTTTTTTCACACTACTCACTGTAAAAAGGAACCTGTTGCATTTATATCAATACGACTGTGTTATGGTTGGAAATGTGGACATGGTAGAAGGTAACCTTCTTGTATATGGTCTGCCTTCATTTGTTCCCACCGTTGTCTGACTGTCTCAAACCATGTGCTGCAGGTATATTCTGGGGTGCAGTAGGTGCTCCAAAATTTTTTTGTGTGACTGGGAGAGTCACATTACACAACTATCACCCATCTGAATTCTGGCTCCCTCTACAAATCAAATACAGTAATAAAAAGTATTTGTACAATTCTTTTCTGCACTGAAACTATTTGTTCCTGTACTGCTGATAATGTTTTACCAAGCGCATCGTTACTGCTTGTTAGAATTAAACAGCATAAAATAAATCAGCCCATAATTCTTAAATGAGTCAGATACAATAATCTAGAATGGGCAGACTGTGATATCCAATGCTATAATGGGCTTTTCTTTTTTTTCCAGAATGTATCACATAAGTGGGCATGTGGGTGCTTATTAGTAATATTAGTTAATGTAAATGTATAATGAAAGGAAAACATACAGGAATAAATGCTGTTCCCCATTGTCATGTAAATTGCATGAAATTAAAACATAATAATCCCTTCCCTCTTTTATATGTGTACGTGCTTGTTAATTATAATTGTGTAAATTACATAGCAGGATGAATCCACTTGTCGCTGATGTGTAAAAATAAATAGGAGACTATTAAGAGCTTTGTTTTTCACATTCTTTAACCTAGTAATATATGGAATACTGACTTCAACAATGAATAAATGAACGGTATTTATGAAAAAAAAGAAATATGCTAAGCAATCTGCCAGAATTTCCACAGTAATGGCTTGTATGTTCAGCCAGGATTGGAACTAGGGGCAGGCAGAAGAGGGGGCACTGGGCATAAAATAATATAAAAGTAGTTTGTATTTGATGGTAACTAAGGTGAATGGATCCCCTATATTAAAGGGATTCTGTAATTTTTAGGGGCAGATTATATGATGTAGAGAGTGATAATCTAAGATTATAATTCTAAAATTATTATTTGCAACTGCTTTTTATTATTTATGTTTTTTGAGTTATTTAGCTTTTTTTATTCAGCAGCTCTCCAATTTGCAATTTCAGCTATCTGGTTGCTAGGGTCCAAATGACTCTCGCCACCATGCATTGATTTAAATAAGAGACTGGAAAATGAATAGGAGAGGGCCTGAATAGAATGATGATTAATAGAAAGTACAAATTAAACTAAAGTTGCAAGTTTACAGAGCATTTTTTTTTTAGATGGGGTCAGTGAACCCCATTTGAAAGCTGGAAAGAGTCGGAATTAAAAAATATACTATAAAAAATAAATAAAGAAGACCAGTTGAAAGGTTGCTTAGAATTGGCTCTACTACAACATACTAAAAGTTAATTTAAATGCAACCACCCCTTTATTTTTAGAATACTTATAGTGTGGAGATCCCAACTACAGAGCGATGCCTTATCCAGAAAACCCCAGTATCTTGGATACTAGATGCTATACCTGCATCTATAAGCTGATTCTGATATGACTACAAACCATTTTTTAAATAGAGCATAAACTTGAACTTGATTAAATCTTTGGAAGACTTCTGCTCTGTATGTTTTCATATATATCAGTGGAAAGTCCTATAGTTGATGCCTACAGAGTTATCTTCAAAGACATCCAATGCATACCTCCCAATATCTGAAAAATGGATAGAGGGACAAAAATATGTTTTGACCACTCCACCTTTTGATGGCCACCTAATTACCATGTCCATTTTACAGAATGTGGCAAGCTTTGAAAGTTTGATTACATTTCTTGGAGTTTTAGGACCATGTTTTATAACAGTTTTGCTAATGAAGCTGAAATTGTCCTTTAAAGGAGAAGGAAAGGTTTAAAACTAAGTAAGCCTTATCAGAAAGGTCCACCTAAATATACCAGTAAACCCTCAAAGTAGTGCTGCTCTGAGTCCTCTGTCAAAAGAAAAAACACTACATTTCTTTCCTTCTATTGTGTACACATGGGCTTCTGTATCAGACTTCCTGCCTTCAGTTTAAACCTCCTTGCCCCGGGCGTGAGCATGCCCAGTTTGCTCCTCTTGCCGCCCTTCCCTTCTCTGCTGTAATCTGAGCCCAGAGCTATAAGTGAGCAGGGAGAGCCTCAGGCAGGAAGTGATGTCACACCAAGCTAATACTACAGCTGCTATTCTAAACAAACAGAGATCTACTAGAGCTTTTTACTCAGGTATGGTAAAACATTCTACTGAATAAATATAGCATTCTAGCTTGCACTATTGTGGCTAATCTATTGGCAGTAAAATGCCTCTGTAGCTTTCCTTCTCCTTTAAAGGGGTTGTTCGCCTTCAAAAATTTTTAGTGTTCAATTGGTTTCTCATTGTTCGCCAGAAATAAAGACTTTTTCCAATTACTTTCTATTTTCTATTTGTGATCGTTTTCTAATTGAAATATAAAGTTGAATTTTTCACCTTCTAAAGCAGCTCTGGGGGGGGTCACTGACTCTTTAACTGTTTTAAATTGATACATTTAGTTGATATATTTTGTTATTTTTGTCCCTGCTGAGCAGAATCCATGAGCTTCATTACAGACAGCTGTTAGAATTGATACAATAGTTGCTAATATTCCACAGATACTGCTGATAAATGTATCAACTCATGCAGCTACTAATGTATCCCAGTGCAACAGTTCAGAATCTGCTCCTGGATCACTGAGCAGCCAGACTGAAACACCAGAGACACGAACATTAAACTTTAAACTTCAAGTTTGGAAAAATAGAAAGCAATTGAAAAAAGACTTTATTTGGGGTGTACAAGCTGAAAACAACTAAACTGGAAAAAGTGTTTGGAAGGTGAACAACCCCTTTAAGCAGTTAGTCACAGTCCTCCAAAGAGACCTGGTTGTTTTAAATGGTTACAATTGTATCTTTGCTTGTCTTAAATTGTTACAAATGTATCTCAGTGCAGGTGCTGAGTAGTGATGTGTGGGTCGGGATTTCCCCGACCCGCACCCGACCCTAACCCACCCTACTTGAGCCCGCCCCCTCATCCGACTTCCAGGTTGCTTTGATAGACCCGTGCCGCCCTGCCCCACCGATGATGTCACAAAAGGGGTGGGGCGAGCAGGCGCAGCATCTATAAAAGATGAACCTGGAAGTCAGCAGCCAGCATTCCCCACCCAGCGAAGAACAGAGTGAGGTCGGCCTGGGTCCCGCGGGTATCGAGCCGGCCCTCACATCACTAGTGATGACTATTCTGGGCTCTTTAATTAAGTTTCAGAAACTTTGTTTCTGTTGAATCTTTCTTTCTGGAATCAGTGCAGGAGATCAAAGAGAAACTCAGGACTGCGGGCTGAGCTGTCAAAATCAGGAATGTCCTGCAGAAAACAGGACAGTTGGGAGGTACGCCAATGTATTGTAGCAACCTGTGTTCCTATGTATAAATATAAATATTCAGCACAGCAGTATTTTGAACACACATTTAAAAAATGTGATGATATTTGACTGCAGAGGAGTAACTGACAGCAGTCAGTCCACAATTAGGTATAACTAATGAAGAGCACTAATTGGTTGCTATGCGTTATTAAGTCTGACTTCACAGGTGATTTCCGCACGACAGAAATAAGGTAAGTAATGGAAATGGATGAATTTGCAGCGTTGATCCAATGCGGCACGACTGGCAGATGCAGCGTGCGGCGTCTGCATCCGACAGTCGTTTCGCGTCGGATCAACGCTGAGACACCATCCAACAATGCATTCACTTACCTTATTTCCGCCGCATCCAATTTGACTCCTGCGTTTTTGCGCAGCGCGTCAGATCTCTCCAAAATCGTCCGTGAAGTTCCTCCCTTATTCTCTTAATGAAATATTACATTAATATAATTAATGCCTTTTTTATAGTGTATATATTGCCTTTAATTTCTTTCTATTTAATGAATTCTCCGGTCTATTGTTAACAGAAATAGACTTTGGTTACTTTATATCTCAGTGGGGGATCATTCCAGACCCTTTATTTCAGGCTCAAGACAGATATTCGGAAAAGGTAATGATTGCTGGTATTCTTCTGGAACGTTACACACTCTGTCTTCAAAGAACAATCTATTCTTTTAGCACACATACATGAGTTGCTAGCGCATTCATTTCTCTAATCTGCTCTAGGTATTTATTTTGTATATAACATCAATTCCCAATCAAGTGCGTGATGTCTGTGGCATGGAAGTTCTCCACGAAGATAAGTCATTAAGATCTTTTTGTGCGGAGAGTAGAGACTTGGAACAAATAATGTTATTCTTATTGTAATGATTACACCACAGAAAACTTTTATCCTTTGTCACTGCGCATTCGTACCAAGCGAGAGGAATGTTGTGACTGCTGTAATTTATTTTTCTTAACAAGTCCTTGAGAAACGCACCTTTCTCATTTCCGCGCACTATTAAGGCTTGTAAATAATTGCAAACAAAGAAGTATTCGACAGATGCAGTACAATTGTTATTCTTTTCAAATAAAGAGCGGTAGTATACCGGCTTCCTAAATAGTTAATGCCAAAATTGTTATACAGACTTGAAAAGCTGTTTGTGTGTGGGTGTATGTATGCATAAGTTTATAATATTCTGATATATGCGGCAGCTTTTTATAAATATATTATAGGAGAAGGAGGATGCACAGGAGATTAAAATGTTCCCGTTTGTTAACTCTTTACTTACAGTTTTAACTAACCTATACATTTGTAAGAGAGGTGTTAATTCTAATACATTCATTTCAGTGGGGTGTTAAGGTTCAGTTCATCTAAGCACTAGCAATGAACGCTTACACACATCTGAATCGTTGGATCCTGCTGCAAGTTGGGGAAGACAACTGGAACAAAAACCCTGTATTATGAAAAAGAAAGGGTTAATTCTCAAACCATCTTCATTCTTAGTGGTGGTAACCATCATTACCACATAATTACCTCTTGGTAAAAATAGCGATGTGGGTGAAATCAGTCCCATAAATGTTAATATGAAAAGGCATCCCTCATTGCAAGTGCACATACAGGCAACACCCACTATACACAGGGACACAGTCGTTTCTGTAATATAAGGCTAATACATCTTCACACCCATATCACAAAAAAATAACAACTAGATTTCTCTGTTTTCCTTAAAAGCTTTTCTAAGATATAGTTGGTGATTACATATACAATATATACTTGTGCATTTCTAAAACTGCAACTGTAGCTCCAGATACACAAAAGTCTTCAAGATAGAAGAGCCCTTAGGATCAGATCATGAATATGTATTAGCTAAATCTTTTTACCGTATATACTCGAGTATAAGCCGAGTTTTTCAGCCCCCAAAATATGCTGAAAAACGCTACCTCGGCTTATACTCGGCTCAATCGTAAAAACAGTCTAAGAATAGTCGCCGGCGCCCAAGAATAGTCGTCGGCGTCCAAGAATAGTCGCCAGCATCCAAGAATAGTCTCCAAGAATATTCGCCCCGTCCAAGAATGGTCACGGCATCCAAAAACAAGACGCTGGCACCTCCAATGGGAGCAGAATCCCTCAATTTTCTGATTGAAACTTACCAGAAGCTGCTGCATTTCTCACCCTCGGCTTATACTCGAGTCAATAAGCTTTCCCAGTTTTTAGAGGTAAAATTAGGTACCTCGGCTTATACTCGGGATGGCTTATACTCGAGTATATACGGTAATTATTATTTATTTAGCTTTCTTATTGTAAGGTGCATTTGCATGGGTTTGTTTGTGCATCAGAAGAACTGAGTCTGCATTCAGAGAGGGGTGATGCAAATTTGCTGCAATAAAATGAGGACAGGCCCGGACTAGCAATCTGCAGGTTCTGGCAAATGCCAGAGGGGCTGCTGTAAGATGCCATAGAAAATAACCAATTAGTGGGCTGGTGGCTGCTGTTTGGGCCTCAATGTACTTGGAATGCCACTGCCTATTTTGTCTCCCAGTCCAGACCTGACTTAGGACTTTGGATTTAAAGGGGTTATAGAATGGCCTTAATTAATTATTTTTTATATTGTTTTTTAATTATTGCCTTCTTCTGACTCTTTTGAGCTTTCAAATGGGGGTCACTGACCCATCTAAAAATGACTGCTCTATAAGGCTACACATTTAGGGGCACATTTACTAAGCTCGAGTATTTTTTTGGGTACTTCGACCATCGAATAGGCTACTACGACCTTCGACTACGACTTCGATTCGAACTAAAAATCGTTTGACTATTCGATAGTCGAAGTACTGTCTCTTTAAAAAAAACGTCGACTGCATACTGCGGAAGTTTAATCCTAGGTACAATGTTAGCCTATGGGGACCTTCCCCATCAGTTTTCTAAGGTTTTTTTGATCGAAGAAAAATCAAAGGATTTCATTGTTCGATCGAACGATTTCTCCTTCGATCGATCGATTGTAGGTTTTGCGGTTAATCCTTTGAATTCGATATTCGAATTTGTAGGATTTTACTTTGAGGGTCGAATTCGAGGGTTTATTAACCCTCGATATTCGACCCTTAGTAAATGTGCCCCTTATTGTTATTGCTCCTTTTTAGTTCAGGCCTATTCATATTCCATAGTCTCTTATACAAATCAACATTTGGTTGCTGGGATACTTTGTACCCTACCTACCAGATTGCTGAAACTGCAAAACTGGAGCTGAATGAAAAACTAAATAACTTAAACCAAAATAAAATAAAACATGAAAATCAATTGCAAAAGGTTTCAGAATATCACTCTCTACATAATACTAAACATTTCCCCATTAATGGGGAAATCAATGAAAAGAAATGTTTCCTCATATCTTTATGTTATTTCATCATATTAAACCTGCTATCCTACAGTGACTGTCCCTTCCCAGAAGCTAGTTACACTGCTTTAGGCAAGACCTCATCTTACCATAGCTCATATCCTACAGCTACATTTCTATGGCAGAGGCAGTTATTCCCACTACTATTATAGACATCATCTCACCTCTTTATTAGGGATGTAGCGAACGGCGGAAAAAATGTTCGCGAACATATTCGCGAACTTGCGTCAAAAATGCGAACGGTTCGCGAACGTCGCGAACCCCATAGACTTCAATGGGAAGGCGAATTTTAAAAGCTAGAAAAGACATTTGTGGCCAGAAAAATGATTTTAAAGTTGTTTAAAGGGTGCAACGACCTGGACAGTGGCATGCCAGAGGGGGATCAAGGGCAAAAATGTATCTGAAAAATACATTGTTGACACAGCGCTGCGTTTTGTGCTGTAAAGGGCAGAAATCACACTACGTCACTCAGGTGATGTTTCTGGACACGGAATGTGAAAAAGCTCACACAGCTAGGTGGCACTTGGTTAAAGACTGGGCAAACAATGCCTGCAAGGGCAACGTATACAGTAGTGGGTACGGAATATATTATTGCTGCTGTAAAAACATCATTTAGGTGATGTTTACGGACACGGAATTATTATTGTTATTTAGACAGAATGTGAAAAAGCTCACACAGCTAGGTGGCACTTGCATACCTCCCAACTGTCCCTCTTTTGACCACTCAACCCCCTGTCCCTCTTTTGTACTGGAAAGTCCCTCTTTTCTCTGAACTGAACAGCCAGAAAAAAAACAGTTTCTAACTTAATTAGCTTTTGGCAGAGAGCTCAGAACAGCTAACAGATGCAAATAAGATACTTTGTAACAATTTTGACTCTGGTTGGTGCTGGTAGTGGTGAACTACTAGGAGGAGCAGCACACCAGTCCCACTCCCCAACACAGCTAGACTAATAGCACTGGGCTCTTATAGTAGCAAAGTAAAAAAACAAAAAAGAAAATAAAAGCAATCCTTACAAGGACTATTGGGTTATTACAGCAGTCAGCAGATGAGATCAGAAGCAGTGCCCACAGCAGTTACATACAGAGCACTGCAGTAGAAGGTAGATTACTAGTCAGCAAAGCTACCTAACCTAAAATGTCCCTCAAATCCCTGCAGAGTTCTGTCCCTACAATACAGAGCAGTATCAAGTAGATTACTAGCCAGCAAAGTTACTATCAACTGTCCCTCAAATCACTAAACAGCTCTCTCCCTACACTAGCTCTTCCAAGCACACACAGGCAGAATGAAAAAACGCTGCAGGGCTTCAGTTTATATATGGAAGGGGAGTGGTCCAGGGGGTGTGGGGGTGGTCCAGGAGGGAGAGCTTCCTGATTGGCTGCCATGTATCTGCTGCTCTGGGGTGAGAGGGCAAAAATAAGCGCCAGCTAAGGCGAACCCAAATTGGCGAACGTCGCGCGACGTTCGCAAACATTCGGCGGACGCGAATGGTCGATGTTCGCGCGAATTAGTTCGCGGGCGAACAGTCCGCGACATCCCTACTCTTTATACCTACTATCCCACAGTCCCTTCCCAGAAGCTATTATCCCCACGGTTACTGTAGGCACTGCTGCCCGACAAGCGTAGACATAAACAAATACACTTAAGTGACTGCAAAAAAAGACTGCAAATCTTATATAGATGTTCCAAACTCCTCTGCTTATTTACAGTCCCCATTTGCTTGGAAACAACATGAATCTCCCTCCTGGGAACTTTACTGACTTTGTAAATTGATCAAAATGAATAATTTATATTTGTCAGATTGACCAGGCTCCTGCGCAACACAGAATACAGAGTCTTAATATTATTATCCACTTACTGACTTAACTTGCAAACAAGTACACAGGAGAGTAGTACTATAATGTCTTCATCTGCAGTTCAGAAGAGTTTGCAAATCAAGTCAAATAGGTCTAATGTAATGAAATAAGATGCTCAATAGCCGTGTAATATACAGAGATGGGAGTCTGTTCCTACAGCATTTGATCATTTGTTATGTGCTAAATAGGAAACTTACTGATAACCTTTTTTGTTAAAGTTCAGATTTTCACTCTACTGCGCATGTGCAGCCGCGAGAAGACTGAAGAAGCAGGAAGAAGATTGCTCCGTGGGGCTTGTAGGCAGGTGTTCTATGACTAATTAGTAGACTGCCAGTTATTAAAAATAAAGGAAATTATTTTATTGTTCTTTCACACAATCCATCAATCCAAATTACACCAACAGGCAATTCTTCAAACATTTAGCATTTGGCCACATTTCTTCAAGGACACTAGTCTCCATGTTACTTACAGGATTTTTAGGCATTACCTTCTAATACCAATGGGCCGCACCTGTTCCACAGCCCTCGATGGGATCTCACTATCCCCACCTGTCCTCAGCAATACGACGCTCCTTGTTGGCGCCCCCTTGCTATTCCAGACAGGACTTCCACAATGGCCACAGTCCCATAGCCCTCTCTTTTATTATCCTGTTTCCTATCACTGAGTCCCTAACTGGTAGAGGATCTACCGGAAGGCTAGTTCCACTTACTCCTGGTTGGGGCTCTTAACTGCCCTTACTATCTTTTCCTAACTGTCTTGTACACCTAGTGCACACTATAACAGACCTTTCCTAACTCTGGCTAAGCCTACTACTTACTTCACGGCTGAGCTCTTCTTTCCTCCAGCAGGTGTTCTTCACTGTATCACGCCCATACACAAACTGCCACACCCGTGATTTCTTGCCCCTATTTACACTGTTTTTCTGCCCATTAGCTTCCTCTAGTGGCCGGGGTAGAAATTACATTATTACATAATTAATAAGAACCTACTGTGGCCAAACCCTGTAAATACACTTTAAAACATTAAAAACATTAAAACCATTAAAAATTTCAACATTCAAAACCCATATATACATATAACAGGCATTTCCACTATCCGACACTGCACTTTTCACATGACATCATTTTTATTACATGCTCGCTGGAAGAACCCTGGGCAGTTGCAGATTTCTGCTGATAGGAGCACTAGCCTGGGATGTCAGGGGTTGTCTTACTTTTGGCACCCTCATATTTAACTTGCCTTTCCTTCTACTTTAAAAGATTACATATTTGTGAACAATGGGACCTGCAATTTAAATTATAACAAATTTACTGATTGCTTCTTGTCACTAGTCAGTGCTTGATTAAATGGTAGCAGTTTTGCACCCAATATCTGCCTATTTCTACATTAGAATTATTTTCTACAGATCCCCCTTACTCATGACTATCGCTCATATGAAATAAAAGTAATACAATAGGAAGGCTCCAATAATAAGGAAGCTGCCCCAAAATCTGTTTACCCCAAATACACGCATCCACAATTTTTCTTTGCATAAAGGCCACAGCTTTCTTTATTAGAAACATACATCTTTTTTAACCAAGTTTGCTGTGTAAACATTATACACAATAGCATAGATGAACATGTATAAAACCATTAGCTGCTACTCCTACTTCCGGCTTTCTTGCCAAAGTACAATTCCCATCAACTCCCCACTACCCTATTTTCCTGTCTTTCTTTATTTCAAAGTCACTGCCCTATAACTCCACCAGTTCCAGGCTTTCTTTTTCGACATCTCTGTTCAGAGGAACCAAAACCAAAACAGACCATGAGATCTGCAACTGACTGTACCACTAGGAAAACAATTTGCCCACCATAGGACATGTAGGCATGACAAGCCTGCATCAGGAGCATAACCTTAACTCTCCTGAGTTGGCACTTACTATTGGCTCTCTGGGTTTGTATGTAAAAGCTTAATGAAATCTTCAATTCTTGCTGCTTATTTTCTACTACTGTTATTTTCTTTAAAAAAAAAAGTCACTGCATTGCATCAAAAATAAGAATATCCTGACTTGGTTCTCTGACAGTCAAGACCATCAGGCCTCTATCATTCCTGCATATTTTTTGCTTTCAAATGTACATTGTTTCATGAGAGTGTTGTTTACTGGCAGCTAAAGGGTTGCTACGAGATGATAATGAACAACAAACAGCCATGAACTGCATATGTTCTTGCTGGGCTGACAAATAATTAGCAGAGCAGATCCCGGGGAAGTTATCTCGTGGGCTGATAATGGCAGAAGTCCAAATTCATGCTCGGCAGATGAAAACAGTTGTCACACTTGTCAACTTGTGAGCATGTGAACTGTAAAACTAACAGACAGATCCTTCAGGTTGAAGCCCCCCCTGAGTAAGAGAACCAGCAGCATCCACACCTGCAGGAGCTGTAGAGGGAGAGATGTAGGTGTGATTTATTGCACACAGCAAATTCAGCAAATGCTTACAGCAGAACCACACACATAGCAGGGTGAAGGCAATAGGAAACTGTCTATAAGTCTGTATGGCTTTTTCTGACACCCATTAGCACATCAAAAGCTCAGATCTTTGTCTCTTTAAGTCAAGCATTGCAATGATTTTTCTGAACACAGTCGGTATAAAGTACATAACATATGTATAACTGTAGCCTTCCTAGGAACCTCTGAAGACCTTTAAAAGTAAGGACGTACCTAGTACTAGTCTTTTTTAAGAGAAAAAAAAAAAATCAAAGTTTAACATTGTGATAAATAACTCACAAGTTAAAGTACGGTACAGGTATGGGATCCGTTATCCGCAAACCCGTTAACCAGAAAGTTCTGAATTGTGGAAAGGCCATCTCCCATAGACTCTATTATAATCAAATAATCTAATTTTTTTTAAAAAATTATTTCCTTTTTCTCTATAATAAGGAAACAGTACCTTTTACTTGATCCCAACTGAGATATAATTAATCCTTATTGGAAGCAGAACCAGCCTATTGGGTTTATTTAATGTCTACATGATTTTCTAGTAGACCTAAGGTATGAATGTCCGAATTACAGAACCTTGCAAAAACAATGCATTCAACAAAGTTTAAATGTACAGTATGGTGCCAATTGCAGCTCACAGTCATCTCTGCTGCATAAAATCCCAGTGTGGATTGATGTTGTAACTGGGTCTGAGGGAACTCTGAGTTCTTTTCGGAAGCTTACTGCTTATAAATCCTGTCAGACTCTCAGTCTGCAAGTGAATGGCTTTTCAGTCCAGGCAAATGAGTACTTGCAGTTGTTGCTTTAATATCACAATGGATCCCTTGAGAATGTCGAATAGTTCTGTAGACAAAAGGCTTCTCGCATTCATGTTGGATCTGCTTAGTACAGAACACAGCCTCTAAAGTCACCTTGAAGAAAGTATTTTTTCCAATAAAACACAGCAAAGTTTTCTTCCTGAACTGTGTCATGAATAAGAGAGAAGTTGTAGTGAGCCTCAGTGTTTAATTGTTTGATTTATATAAGAAAACAGCCTTTTGGATGAAAATACTCTGTATTACTTTGTTCTCACAGCAGTGTGTATCTGCCAACATGGGACAAACGTGAGCTTCTTGTCATGTTTTGTGTAGCCGAGGATGAGTAGAGTATAACAGTGCGGGCCATTTGTATGAACACCACACTTCTCTGTGACAGTGTGGAATGGAAAGAGTGGGCAGCTAGAGACATTCTTGAAGACAACCAGTGTCCCACTAGTAAAATAAATGTACACAAATGCGATATGCTACTAACTAGAAGCGTATAGCGCAAGAAGACGCAGGTTAGGTTTGGGCATGGCCAGTACCGCTATGAGGGAAGGTTAGAACCTTGACTCAGGTGGCAGTGAACGGCCGGTTACAAGGGGGTGGCAAAAAGCCACCTCAGTTTTTTAAACTGCAAATTCGGCTCCGCTAGTGCAGACAGCATTTTAGCGCTCATTGTACTAGCGATGCAGCCCCCCTTTGACCCGCTCCGACGCTAATGTTTTAAGTGCGGAGCAGGAGAGGGGGGCGTTATCGGGGCTGCTGCCTCATGCGTCAGAGTACTCTGTCTTGTGAACATTTTGTTTGCAATTTTTAAGACTTATTTTGGCAATTTTTATTCAGTTTACATTTTTATTACACACCTCCTATAGTGCAGTTTACTGCCTGCATTATTATATCAGCCCCACTATTTCTTTTAAACTATAGTGTCAACTACAGAACATTGAACACACGTACCTGATTTGGAGAGTCATGTGACTCCATGTAACTGGCAACCCCTTTAGTACTCCAGTTTCCAATTTAGCCTTTTAGCCAAGCTGTAATATAGGAATGTAATCTTCACAGCCTGTGCCTTTCCCAGAGGAGGGCACCAGAGAGCAACATCCAAGGGGTCCATTTCTCCAGGAGGAAGATGAGTGTGATTGCCAGTCAAATTCCATGTCAAGTTTTTCCTTTTGCAAATATACAATGTTTGTGTAAATTTGCACAATGTCTACTGTCTAGAAATTAATAGTCGGGTTTTCTTTGTCCAAAAAGTGGTTGGGAGGCCCCTATAAAACAAACAACATGTAAATCAAATGCAGTTAAACAGAATACAAACTGGTCTGTAACTGCTGAATACACTATAAGAAGTCTACTCACTTCTAAGTGTCAATATCCACTTACGATGTCTGGTTGTCTGTAAATTTCTCTTCCTGCCATTATACCCCAGTCCTCTATCACAGAATATAGGGGGCTAAGAATTAAGATGAATTTATGATCCCTAAAATGATACTGATATGATAATTGTGATTGAAAGGTTCCATTGCTACTCTTTGACTTTATAAGCCTTCTGCATTACATGGCACCTAAACCTGTGTGATTAGTGGTGACAGTGTTACACTGCAATGTTTGGGGTCAACTGTCCACCATTCACAACCCCACTATGAAGGGTTTCATTTTCTCCCTGTGACAGATGGCTTGGATATAAGAAAATGTAGAAATCAAATGCATTTGTAATACAGAACATCAAGTCATAGTTAAAATCATCCGTACCTTCTGATCTCTGAGTCTTTCCCCACAATGCACTAACAAGTATGCTGATTTCTTTGTACAAGCCCTGTGGAATCCGATCAATCACATTTTTAATTCCCATTTTCTCCAGGATCAACATTTCCCATTATCCTTCTACTGCTCGGCACTTCGTGCCAGTTCTGGCTCTTACTCTGTAATTAAAAGCTACTTCAAATAACACTTTACAAAGTGTCTAATTTATGTTTGACTTAGAAAGGACAAACTAAATGTGTAATTATCAGCTACCAAGGGTTTAGTAGTAGCAGGCCCGGACTGGCAATCTGTGGGTTCTGGCAAATGCCATAGGGGCTGCTATAAGGTCCCATAGAAAGTCAGTATTTAGTGAGCTGGTAGGGGCTGTTTGGGCCTCTATGTACCTGAAATGCCAGGGCCTATTTTAATTCTCAGTCCGGACCTGAGTAGCAGTTAGCGAGTCATTGCATGGGCAAATAATTAGTGTTTAGAGAATAGTGTGAGGTGGTTGTAGCATGTCTGCAACACTCATTTTCTCTGCTTTGGATTTGGCTGTTCATATGCCCATTGCTTTTCCTTTCCTGTCTGATAACAGCTGTGTAGTGCAATACTCATTAAACACCTATTAAGGGTAAGGGCACACGTAAAGATTCGGGGAGATTTCGTCACCCGGTGACAAATCGCCTCTTCTTTGAGTGACTAATCTCCCTGAAAAGCCTTCCCGCTAGCTAGAATCTAAATCACATCAGCTAGAATCTAAATCCCGCCTGTGATTTAGTTTCTAGCCGGCGGGAAGGCTTTCTGGGTAGATTAGTCGCTCGAGGAAGAGGCAATTTGTCGCCGGGCGACTAAATCTCCCTGAATCTTAGCATGTGCCATTACCCTAAACAGTATTGAGTTTAATAAGTAAGCAAGCACTTAAATGAACCAAATATTATAAAAAAAGCCATAAAAATATAATTTCTGTATGTCTTTAAGGTCTCTGTTACCGTCTGTGTTTTCCCAAATGACTATTCTACCAATTAATTACTGCAAATATTTTTCACTTTCACACAGACTCTGATTATTGCGTTTTTTCCCAGTGGCTGATGAAAATCATAAAAGCAACTTGCTTATCTTTCTTATCTTATCATCAGTGCTTTCGGGCATCTTGACCAGCCACTCAGGGAAGGGAAGAGAAGCAGGAGAAGAGTCTTGTTATCAGACAGGAGGCATTTTGATTTCTGCAGAAAGTACTGGTAAAAATTCAGCTGGTTACTTCATCCCATTGACATTAAAGTACCATAGCTTTGGTTTGACATATTTCAAACTGTACACCTGTCTTTTCCTAGTAGAAATCGATCTGTGGCAATGGACAGGGGTTTTAATCTCTTCTATTTAAAACAGTGATCAGAAAACATATTTATAAATGAAGATATGCGTCCGGTTGCCTTATTTGTCCGTGTTTTCAATGAGAAGTGAACTGTGCGAATGTCACATCATATCAGAGCATCTTTTATGCTAATAGCATAGTTAGTTAGTCAGGCCCAAATGTATCCTTTTGGCATAAAGATCTGCATAAGTCATTTAAATATAGTAGTGTATGTAAAGGTTTTGCTTTGTAGATTTAAGCCCAAAACAATATTTTCTGGAGAAGGAAAGGCCTATTTACTTAGGGGCACCCCAAGTGATTGTATAGACTTATGTGAAACCTCAAAAAACTGCACCGGTCCAGGGGTTCTTCCAGCGATCACCATGGAGCAAAAGACTTCCTAAAATTTTAGGTAATAACGAAAAAATATATGGTTCTGGTTTTATTTTGGGCTAAAAAATGTATATTATCTTGAAAAATGTCTCCTTTGTTGGAGCTCCATATGCATCTACTATGGCTCCTGTCCTTTTTTAAATAAGGGGTTGGTGTGTCCTAACAGTCCCTGTCAGAAGCCCAGTAGGAGGGTGATAGCCAATCACAGCCCTGCAGTCACACAAGCAAAGACAGGCTTCAGTTCCCTATCAGGTCAGCCTAACTGCTGATGGGCAGCAGGAAGTGGAACAGATGGGTGGGATTAGTAGGTTTTTTGTAGAAATGTTTAATAAATCAGCCCAAAATACTGCCCAAAATCCCTTCTATATTTAATAGAGTATAATGCACTGGGACATTCTTTTTCTTGCTTTTTTTATTTCACACGTCTCCTTTAATTTTAACATCTCAAATGTATATTTAGATCTAATTTGATCTAAATATACATTTGAATATGTTCACACAACGAGATACATTCATTTGATTTATGGAGGCAAAGATGAATACAAATGTAACAGGTCCCCTCTTACCTAAAGGTCATAGTTGAAAAAAAAAAAATATGATAAATAAAACCGTGAAGCCATAATAAGACAGGGGATTATCAATTGCTCATTCTTCTCCACTCCCTGTATCCAATGATTACCAAGGGCTTTAGAAATGATCTTGGTCACTATAGTTCAAGAACAGCTGCACAGAGTATACATCAGGTCTGGCAAACACCAGCATCACCGTAGCCAACGTTCCTGATGGTCCTTCCTGTGGCTCTTGCCAAATTTATCACAGTATTAAACCTCTCACTATGACTATAATCATTTCCTCTAACCACAGTAGCCAGCCAAAAAAGAGACCAGTCTTATAGTGATAAAGGGCATCTACTTTGACATTGGTCAATACAGTTTGCAGAGCTAAAATGCTTTATATTGTTAGCTTGTTACAGGCATCCTCCCCCCTCCCTGCTATCTTATTGTGTCATTACAGTGTGCTTAATATTCAGCAAACCTTCTGAATGCCACATCCCTCCATCTGCTTTGGGAGATACATTTGGCAGTCGCTCCTGCAATACCTATTGTAGAGAGGGAATGTGAGCTGATGAGGCTGCAGCAATACCCAATGTAAGAACAATATATTTTTTCACGATGCTGACGAAATCTGCTGGAATATGTGTTTTTATGCGCTGATTTCTCATAAAGTAATACAAACAGAAATGAAGGAAAGGAGATTAAAAGGTAAATGACTATTATTCAATAAACATACATTCTCTAACTTGCTTATATCAAATAATCAGCATATTGTATCAGTTAGTGCCAAAGAGGCTTCTTGAATGTGAAGAGTAAGTGTTATCTATTTATATACAGTAGCTTGTTTGCTTGTCAGTTTTCTTTCAGGTCTGTTTCACAGAAACGAAATGCACTGGAGAAGCAATTAAGTTAAAATAGCTTTTCACCCGTGATAATGGTTTTTCTTTTTGTTTACAAAACTATGCTTCCTTTAGGTGCTGAAAGGCACCACCCAAAACCATTTCCTATTCAAAAATCTGTTTGTATAACTTCCCTATTTTATGATAATTATCAGGTGGGCTTTTACAAGTAGCTCAAAGCCAAAAGCAATGTGGATCCTGTCTGTCTGTGTATTGGAAAACAACAGTGTTTGTCTGTGTGTGTGTTTGTGTGTGCGTGTGGTTTGGCAGTATTCATTAGGACTTACAACCCCAAAATCCCAAACAATTGCAATTACAAAAAACATTTGACAGGAAAATTGTCTTCTAGACCAGTGCTGTCCAACTTCTGTGCTACTGAGGGCTGGAATTTTTCTGGCCAACATTGTAGAGGGCCGATAATGGAAGTCAGTGTTAGCCACTCCCTGTTTTTAAACCACACCTACTTTAATCCACACCCATGTTTCCACAAGACCATGCACACATGAATGGTGGTAGCACACCAAGAAACCAAATGGTTGGTGCTCACTGATATCACTCATATGTGAAAAAAGTTAAGTCATATTAAGACATACCCTTAAATCCACATGCCTCCTCCTCCCCTGTGGATAACATGGCATCTCCAGCACATGATGAAACTGTTTTGGTAGCCAAGGATGAGTAGAGTATAACAGTGCTTTATTAGCAGGCTGATGCAGCCATTACACAACAGTAAGCAACTCTAAAACCACAAGCTGTGTAGAAAGTATGCACAGTATAAGTCTTGAGCACAGTGACACCTACAGGCCATTTGTATAAACACCACAGAAACACCCTAAGGGCCCCTAACAATAATTTTCAAAAGCTAACAAACCCTAAGAACCAATACCAGGCTCATGTTCCACAGGCAGAGCAAGGCACACACAGGCAGAGTATGGAACACACAGGGAGTATAGGGAAGGCAGAGTAAAGCTGGAGACAGACGCAAAGATCCGATCGTACTGATCAAGGTATGATCGGACTTCCCCATCCCCCGACCTGCCACTAACTATTCCGATCAAATAAAGTACAAAAGAACAGATTGGCCGATGTTCTGCCCCTGACAGCAATCGTACGAATGTTATGTCCGACCAAAGCTAGTGACAGTCTCCCTCTGAAAATCGTACGATGGGCAATACATGCAGAGATATTACCCGCAGCCGAAAGAAATCTTTTAACCTGTCCGATCGACCAAATGACCGATTTCCGCTGGATGAAAAATGTCAGGACTCTCCACACACGGTCCGAAAATCATACGAATCCTTGATTCGTACGATCAGATCTTTGCGTCTATGGCCAGCTTAAGGTACATACAAGCAGAGTAAGGCACACACAGGCAGAGTAAGGCACACACAGGCAGAGGATGGCAAACACAGACAGAGTAAGGCACACACAGGCAGAGTATGTCACACACAGGCAGTGTAAGGCACACAGGCAGAGTAAGGCACACACAGACAGAGTAAGGCACACACAGGCAGAATATGGTCCACACAGGCAGAGTAAGGCACACTCAGGCAGAATAAGGCACACACAGGCAGAGGATGGCACACATAGGCAGAGTAAGGCCCACACAGGCAGAATCAGGCCCATACAGGCAGTGGATGACACACACAGGCAGAGGATGGCACACACAGGCAGAGGATGGCACACATAGGCAGAGTACGGCACACACAGGCAGAGTAAGGCACACAAAGGCAGATTAAGGCACACACAGGCAGAGGATGGCACACAGAGGCAGCTTAAGGCACATACAGGCAGAGTACAGCACACACAGACAGAGTAAGGCACACACAGGCATAGGATGGCACACAGGCAGAGTAAGGCACACAGGCAGAGGATGGTACACACAGGCAGAGGATGGTACACACAGGCAGAGTAAGGCCCACACAGGCAGAGGATGGCACACAGGCAACTTAAGGCACACACAGGCAGAGGATGGAACACACAGGCAGAGGATGGCACACACAGGCATAGTAAGGCACACAAAGGCAGAGTAAGGCACACACAGGCAGTGTTAGGATGTGAACCATAGAGGTGTTACAAGTGGGAACAATGCAGGGGGGATTACATGTGGGAACAATACAGGGGACTAAAGTCTGAATTTGAGGTATAAACAATGCAGGAGCCAATTAATCTCTGTAGTGATACCTTTTAAAGCTTACACATGGTACCAGTCATGTTCCACATGCAGAGCAGGGCATACACAGGCAGAGTATGGCACACACAGGGAGTATAGGGAAGGAAGAGTAAAGCTGGAGATCCGATCATACGAATCAAGGTACGATCTGACTTCCCCATCTCTCGACCTGCCACTAACCATTCTGATCAAAAAAAGTACAAAAAAATAGATCAGCCAATGTTCTCCCCCTGACAGCAATCGTACGAAAGTTAACCTGTCCGATCGACCAAACGACCAATCTCTACCGAATGAAAAATGTTGGGACTCTCCACACACGGTCCAAAAATCGTACGAATCCTTGATTTGTACGATCAGATCTTTGTGTCTATGGCCAGCTTAAGGCACACACAGGCAGAGGATGGCCCACCTGTTATAGAGTAAGCAAGGAATTATGGTTTAAAAGAAATGTTAGCATTAAGGTTGGCATTTGGGACAATCAATGTACATTTTTATTAGGTACAAAGGTTAATAAAGAATGCATAAAAGAAATCTTCCAAGCTAAAATAGTTAATTAAATGGGAATTACGAGGAGTTATAAAAAATCCAAAATACTTTTTAAATATGCAAATTTTAAAAAAATTAAGCAAGGAGGGGTGGAACCAATAGGGGGTTATTTACTAAAGTCTGTTTTTTTCATTTTTTCATTGAAAAAAAACCTAAAATTTTTGGAATTTATTATACCCCGGGGCTGCTAAAAATGTGAACCAAATATACTCCATTTCAAACCTGCTGAGGTCAGGTTGAAGTCAATGGCAGATGACACTCTTACAATTGGAAGATATCATGATCTGTGCTGAGCTTCGTACAATGATCTGAAAAAATTATATTTTTCAAATTTTTTTCATGATTTTATCGAGAGTCTTTTCCCGCACCAAATTTATCAGGGGGAAAAAAGAAATCCTGAACTGTAATATTTTGTTTGTCCAAACAACTAAGGAGCCAGTTAGTTCCTTTGTGTGAGGTCCAATTCTAATAGTTTAACCATTGATCGCTGGATGACTCAAGAGGATGTTCAAAAGAGATAAGAACATGTAAAAATAAACAAAGTTTGGGACCTGATGGAATTCGCCCTGTGTATGAAAAGAGCTCAGATCCGTGGTTTCCAAATCTCTTTGCTTTATTTCTAGGATTCTTTCATGTCTGGTGCCGAGATATTGCCAAATTGTGAATGTTTTGAAACAAACACATGTGGAAAGACAGTCAATGTTGCGATTGTTTTCTTTAGACAAAAATCACTTGTGAGGGGATACATTACATACATTGTGAGGGGAGACATTATACACTGATTGGGGTGTGTGTCTAATATTCCCATAGAGAAGAACAACAAAGAACAAGACGCCACCCCCTTAGACTTGAGGAACTGAACTTGAAACAGTGCAAATGGCTCTTTTTTTCCCCACTGGCTGAATTTGTGAAAACAGATTCTTTTAATGCATTTAAGCATGGCTTGAATGACTTCTTGGACTAACATAATATTCAATATGTGCGTAAATAAATGCAGCTCAATCCTAAACTCATTTTATGAATATGGGTTGTGTTGTGTTTTGGTAGCTGTGGTTGAGTAGAGTATAACAGTGCTTTATTAGCAGATTAATGCAGCCATTACACATCAATAATAGCTTCACCATAACACCCCAAGCTGTATAGAAAGTACTGTTCATGCAAAGCACAACTCAGTGACACCTACAGGCCATTTGTATAAACACCACAGGTTGCTACTTAATCTTCAGAAAAATTAAACATTTATATGCAGCAAATTAACGTAGCAATAAAGCCCCTGAACCAGAAGCGCTCACCCTGTACGTGCTATGACCTAGATATAAAAAACCGAGGTCCCATGCTTGTGGATTTACCAACTCCTGAGGCAAAGCTGAGATTTGAAGGAAAATGCACTTACCTAATGAATCGAGGTGCATCGCCCCGAACCGTAGCAGGAGCAATTGAAGAAAAATCGGCAAGCACTCCGGACACCACTCGTGAATTAAAAAGCAACTTTATTTCAGCAGATTAAAATCAGCAAATCCTGATGCGTTTCATATCCTAAGATACATAGTCATAGGCATGATTGACTACGCATCTTAGGATACGAAACGCGTCAGGATTTGATGATTGTAATCTGCTGAAATAAAGTTGCTTTTTACTTCACGAGTGGCGTCCAGAGTGCTTGCCAACTTTTCTTCAATAACATAATATTCAAGGCTACTGTGATCTCAAGAGCTTCAGTTAAGTTTAGTATAGGTATGTGTATACAGTATATTTTGTTATATTTGTGAGTTTATAGATAGGTCTCTAGAGATATATGCTGTTCAATGCACTGGCCGATTTAAAGTGGTCTTTTGTCTGTTTTTCAACCCAAATGAATATGAAACTTAAATTCTGGATATTCATGAAAAGTATATTGTTATAAAAATGGTTTATTTACATGAAGCAGTGTTTTACATATGAGCTGTTTTTATTCAATATATTTTTATAGAGACCTACATTGTTCAGGGATATAATTTTCCTTATAATAATAAAAAGTTGTTTCAGAGATCACAGTGGTTTCCAGTGAAGAGAAGCACATTCCTAATTAACTACAAGAATAACATTTCAGTTTTTTAAGAGCCTCTGGCACCCAACAATCTGCGCATAGTGATAAGTGCTCAACTGAAAATACAGTGAGGGCCAAAGGGGAATCACTACATATATCTTGGATCTCAGGAGGTTAAAGGCTAAAAACAGTTTTAAATTCATTTCTGTTTAGCCCAAAGCAGCCTTCTGATCCCTGTATCTACTCTGTTAAAATATTTATAATAAGTGAAGAAAACATTTGATGAGCACTTGGCATGCACAAGTTTATTAGTTATGTGATGCAAATTGGAGATTAAATGTATTTGTACAGGGAGTTGTTTGTTTTGGAATATTTGAATTTTGTTTCATAGACTGGTGAATACGTCTAGAAACCCTGAAAGTGCCTTCTTTTATCTATCAGCAAGGACATTTCATGGTGGTTTAATTTTTGCCTCGGAGGCAGGCAAGGATTCTATGATTAAAGAGCTGTAGTTTACTTTAACTTAGACTTAGCAAATGGGATTTTTACATTATTTCTCTGTTATTTTCCTTACTAACCTTTGAAAAATACACTTATGAAATAATGTTCATCATGAAAATACAGCCCACCAGATATATTACATCTCAAGCACATTTCTTCAAACTCCATACCCTTAGAGGCCGATTCACTAACTTCGAGTGAAGGATTCGAAGTAAAAAAACTTCGAATTTCGAAGTGTTTTTTGGGCTACTTCGACCATCGAATGGGCTACTTCGACCTTCGACTACGACTTTGACTTCGAATCAAAGGATTCAAACTAAAAATCGTTGGACTATTCGACCATTCGATAGTCGAAGTACTGTCTCTTTAAGAAAAAACTTTCGACCCCCTAGTTCGCCATCTAAAAGCTACTGAACTCAATGTTAGCCTATGGGGAAGGTCCCCATCGGCTTTCCTAAGTTTTTTTGATCGAAGGATATTCCTTTGACCATTGGATTTAAATCCTTCGAATCGTTCGATTCGAAGGATTTAATCGTTCGATCGAAGGAATAATCGATCGAACTATTTGCGCTAAAATCCTTCGACTTCGATATTCGAAGTCGAAGGATTTTAGTTCCCAGTCGAATATCGAGGGTTAATTAACCCTCGATATGCGACCCTTGGTGAATCGGCCCCTTAATCTAACTGTCACCACTTTTTTTTGCCTTCACAAACAGCAGTGTCAAATTGCTGGGCAGTGGTGGTCCAACATGTTTCAGGTATGGGATCTGTTAGCCGGAAACCTGTTATCCAGAAAGCTCCAAATTACGGAAAGGCTGTCTACCATAGATTCCAATATAATCAAATAATACAACTTTTAAAACATGATTTCCTTTTCTCTGTATTAATAAAACAGTAGCTTGTACTTGATCCAAACTAAGATATCATTAATCCTTATTGAAAGTAAAAACAGCCTATTGGGTTTATTTAATGTTTACAAGATTTTATAGTAGGTATGAAGATCCGAATTACGGAAATATCCACTATCTGGAAAAGCCCAGATCCTGAGCATTCTGGATAACAGGTCCAACATCTGTATTATTATTGAACTCTTGTGCAGGGCTTTGATAAAGTCAGAAGACAAATTATTGAGTCAGAAATATCCTGTAGAAAAAATAACGACAGATTATCATGATAAATGTCCCTTCCTGAACATGCTAGTCCATCAATAATAGGTTTTTTTAATGAGAAATTGCTGAACATGCTAGTGCAACAATATATCTAGCTTTAAGAGGAGATAGATGCCAATAATTAGGACCTCTGATTGATATTAACACATTAGCAATGGTAGAACATATACTTTAGGGGGCATATTTATCAAAGGTCAAATTTCGAATTGAAAAACCTTCGAAATTCAAATTCAAAAAGGTTTTTTTTTTGGTAGAATAGGTCAGTTTTCGATCGAATAGGTCCGTATTCGGGCAGATTCAAATCGTACGAATGAAAGGTATAGCAAATTAGATCGAATTCAATTTTAGTTTTTTTCCAAAAAAAACCTCAGATTTTTCAAAGTCCACCAATTGACACCAAATAGGTTCTAGGAGGTCCCCCATAGGCTTAAACGGCAATTCAGCAGGTTTTAGATGGTCGAAGTCGAGTTTTTAAAGAGACAGTACATATTCAAATTTTTGAATTTTTTTCAAATTCAAATTGAATTTTGACTACTCCCTAGTCGCAGTACACAAAAAATACCTCGAAATTAGAATTTTTTTCATTCGAAAATTCACCTCGACCTTTGATAAATCTGCCCCTAAAAGTGTGATACAACTGTGCTTTAAGGTATCCTTTAAGCATGTGAGATGCTGCTTTCATGGGGAACTTTGTAGCTTAAACAAGTCGATAAGGTAGTGGCACTGCTATTTTAAGACAGATCATGGGTGACTGCAGCACGATAACAAAAATCCAAACAGTCATCCTCATTTAAAATGTATTATGGAAATGTAAGCTGTCAACACAGGCATGACTATAAATATGCTAAATAGACTCTGTGGTCTCCTGCCAAGGCATGAGGGTGGCGACGGGGGGAAAGATGGAGAACCAAAGAAGCAGAGATATGTAGATGCCAGTATTAGCAGAGGTGTGGGGTAAAGAGCAAGGAATGGTTGATTATATAGCACTCAAATTCACATTTATTCAAAATGTAAATAAATTATTTGATAAACATTCTCATAATGAGCTAGACATGTAAAAGCAGAGAGAGTAAGGATGTGCAGTTGTTTGTTGCCAGCCATTTTTTATGGAATAAAAGTATATGTATAAGTTAAAGAGTGAATAAAATACTCCTATAAGGAAATGATAAGTTACCGAGGAGTTTCATGACCATATAAAAACATGTGGCCGAAGGTCATGGAACTCCGAGGTAACTTCTAATATCCTCATATTTTGCAACGGGGGTACTTTATTTATTATAATACACATGTTTCAGTGAGTCATGTGACTGAAATGACATCAGAACTCACAGTTTATAAGGATATCATTTACAGGATATTTGTGGTTTTTGTGTATTATAAGTATATAAGGGGCATATTTTTTATGATGTGTAAAAAAACATCAAGAAAATACATCACACATCGCCAAGCTTTGCCATGTTAAAAACGGTGTAAAATCGATGTAAAATGTTTACATTTTTTCTTATGTGACTTCTATTATATGACTTCTGCCGGAAGCAATGTAAAATAGCGGTGTCTAATCTGGCATTCGCATGGCGTAAAATTACACATACCTTGATAAATTCGCCATTTATTTTTCACAGCTTTTTACACCGTTTTTGTTCAGCAAATTTCGTTTTACACAGCACAATACACATGACCCTAAAAGTAACTTTATAACTAATAAGAAGTTGCTGAATAAAAGATGGAAGGGGAAATTATGGAAGATGATTAAAAAAAAAAAGCACTTGCGACTTTTCTGAATAGTACAATAAATTCTCAAATGTATTTCCTCACAGGGTTATTTTAGCGGTTCCCAGTCCTATTTCGCATTGAGGAGATATAAATAAATATGCACACCTTTGTGTACAAGTTGGTATTTTTGTTACATCCTTACTGAACAACTTTATTGGACTTCATGGAAACTGGGATCAAAAGGAAATGCATTGTATGTGAACCTCAAATATTGCAATGAGATGAACACAAAGCAGTGAATAGCTATGCTGGCATATTATTATGGTACAGGTACCTGTTATCCAGAATGCTCGGGACCTGGTGTTTTCTGAATAACAGATATTTTTGTAATTTGGATCTCCGTGCCTTAAGTCTATCCAATATGCTGAAAAAAAGTTGAATTGAAAATACTTCGAAATTCGAATTCAAAAAGACCAACCAAAGTGAAGGCGAAGGTTTTTTTGGGGTCGAAGAAGTCCTTATTCGGCCATATTTTAATTGTATGATCGAATTTGATTCAAAGTTTTCCCCCCAAAAAACTTTGATTTCTCAAAGTCCACCAATTGACTTCAGACAGGTTCTAAGAGGTCCCCCATAGGCTAAAACAGCAGTTCGGCAGATTTTAGATGGCGAATGTTCGAAGTCGAAGTTTTAAAGAGACAGTACATGATAAATTTCTATATTCAAATTTCAAAGTTTCTTCCCTAGTTGAAGTACACAAAAAATAGCTTGAAAATTAAAGTTAGGTAAGCCTATGGGTACCTTCCCCATAGGCTAACATTGAGCTCGGTAGCTTTTAGGTGGCGAATTAGGGGGTCGAAGTTTTTTCTTAAAGAGACAGTACTTCGACTATCGAATGGTCGAATAGTCGAGCGATTTTTAGTTTGAATCGTTCGATTCGAAGTCGTAGTCGAAGGTCGAAGTAGCCCATTCGATGGTCAAAGTAGCCAAAAAACACTTCGAAATTCGAAGTTTTTTTTCTTCTATTCCTTCACTCGAATGTGGTAAATATGTGGTAAATATGCTGCATTATGGGGCAGATTTATCAAAGGTCAAGGGGAATTTTCAAATGAAAAAAAATTTGAATTTCAAGCTATTTTTTGTGTACTTCGACTAGGGAATAGTCCAAATTCGATTCAAATTAAAAAAAATTAAAAAATTTGAATATCGAAATTTATCATGTACTGTCTTAAAAATTCGACTTCGACCATTCACCATCAAAAACCTGCTGAATTGCTGTTTTAGCCTATGGAGGGACCTCCTAGAACCAATTTGGAGTCAGTTGGTGGACTTTGAAAAATCAAAGTTTTTTTTGGGGGAAAAACTTCAAATCAGATTAGATCGAATGCGCTATTCCTTCGATTCGAACAATTTGAATTCCGTCGAATACGGACCCATTCGATCGAAAATGGACCTATTCGACCAAAAAAAAAAACCTGCGACTTAATTTCGGTTGATCTTTTTGAATTCGAATTTCGAAGTTTTTTCAGTTCGAAATTCGACCCTTGATAAATATGCCCCTGAATGTGTCTGTCTGGCCTTAGTCAGTTTTTAAAAATAATATTGGTAGCAGGCAGCAGATGGATATTTAGATGGATCAAATGTTTGAAATGAAATATTATTATTATTTCCAAGTTGCCTTGCCTCCACACTTCTGCTAATAGTGGAACATTTGTGGGATTTGTACTAACAAAGGTAAATTTGGATCTTACTGGTGTAAATAGAGTTTGAATAATGCATCCAAAGTGGGTTCCTTGTAATGGCATTGAGCTGGTACAGAAGCCCCAAAAATAAGGAGCAAACTTTTTGCATAATCCTTGTTGAGCTTTAGCTCTTTGTGAAGTTACTGTATTTTACAGTATATGTCACTTAGTTTATTCACAGTGCACAATTGTCATAATTATTTGCTTTTGCTCTTCAGGGTTAAGGCAGCACTTGGTGCTAAAGTCCTGTCTGTGAGAGTGACTGATACAGAACAGTGGAAGGTACAGAGCCAGATGGAAAATGGAGATAAATACACCACTGCCACTCTCGTCTGTGTACGGCACGGTCCTGTTGTCCAGAGCAGGTAGGACATTTTTGTAATTCTACCAACTGATTGGTTGGTACACCAATTAAATTGTTTATACAAAATGCTTCCCTTAATTTAAAAAGGCATATCCTTAGATATGCTGCTAGTCAAGCATTAATCTGTCTGTGGGACTTCAAAATATTTGTACAATTTTTCATTTCTAAGTAATAGCCCTCTTTTTTTAATGTAGGTGCTCTGCTTCAGTACCCATGGTAAAGAATCAGACATGTACTTTCCTAATTCTGATTGCCCTAGATGTAATAAACCTAATCTCTGTCTGGTACGAGTAGACAATTGAACTGATACTGAGATTCCCCAATGGCAATAAATAAGGGTGATACTAAAAGAATGAAACAGAAAATATGTACGGGCAAAATTGTCTCACCAGTAAACTAGTGGCGTCCAGGTGCCAAGTACTCACAGGGCAAAACTCATGGACAGACAAAAGTAAAAGAATCACAGTTTATTCTGGAAACGTGTTGAAGCTTTACATTTTTACAGTATGATGCACTTGATTAGGTTATTGAGCGCTTGATTAGGTTATTGAGCGCTTCATTAGGTTATTGAGCACTTGATTAGGGCAGGCAGCACTTAATTAGGGTACAGATCACTTTATTAGACAATGGAGTACATTTAAGGGCTCTTTTGTCTTACTCATGCTCTTCTCTTTGCCCTAAGTGCATTCAGTCTAAACTTTCCCTTGTATGTATTACTTTATACTCTGAATAATTCTACTATCCCTATCATGTGCTCTTTTCTCCCTTTTCTTTCATCTCAAGTGTCTCAGTTCCACAGAGCCCTAGCTCCCACCTTCTTCCCTAAGTCATCATTCTTTTACTAATGCCTAGTGTTACCCCTTTGCTTTCCTCCAAATACCCATTACTCTTAACCAATAGGATCATACTTTGTTTCAACAAGGTCATTGGCTATTATTCAGTGCATCCACCTCTCTTAACTTTGTTTATAGCTTAACCCTTTTAACTAGTGCTTCTCTTTTTACTTCTTATCTAGTTGTCCCTCTTGGCCATCCATAGAACACATTTGTTATGAATCTTGAAAGGCGGTCTTTAAGTATGTCCCTGCCTAGTGATTTTTTTCTACCCCTCCCCCTTGTCCCTTATTACCAGCTAGGTCCCCCTAACAATGGTATCATTTAACTTCCGTATCTATACCGTGGCAGCGGGAAATAACATGACCCTGTGCTGTAATTCTTAGTAAATACAATTGCCCATGTCAGACACAGGTTTTAAAAACAGCACAAAATGTTGAGTAACAGATATGCCTTCTGTGCCCTCTTTGTAAATGAACCTCATAGTATATAGACTGGCTGCATCCTGCTGAATATAACATGTCTCACATGCCATAAATTAGATCTGAATTTACAGAAATAGTTACTGTTGTTCTTAACACTCATTGTTACAGTTATACTTCCTACAGAACTCCATTGCTGATAAAAAATAAAACATTTATTTTGTTTAATACTGATTTCTGCTTGATTTAATCATGCCTGAAAAACAAAGAGCTCTGTGAAGTATAAAGTGATGTGGTGTCCATTATGTCATGAACAAGAGACAGAAAGTTGGGGAGTGTTAGGCCTGCCTGTGAGTGCAGAGAATATTCTCAAGGCTAGAGGAGCCCACCTGTCTCCTTACACCAGACTTCCCCAGTAGATGATTATATACAAATTATTTTATGAGTTTTCCATATTAGAAGTGATCAGTAGAAGACATAGACAAAAAGTCATGCTGGTGAGAAAGAGAATGTTAATTTGCACAGGCCTCAATGAGATTGAATTAAGGCAATTCTTATATCTTAGTTTTTTTAAAGAAAATATTAGATTGCATCCTTTGAATAGGCTAGAACCATCCACCTGACACAATAGTGCTTGCGATTATCTCATACACAATATTATTTGTGAGTCTGCGTGTTAAAATATATTCATCAAACTGAGAGATTTGGCAATCCAGGCCAGGCTTTTCAACCAACACAATTAGCGTGATATTATTAAAAATGTATGGCACAAGTGTTAATTAACTGGAGTTATGTTTTCTAATATCATTTAACAGATATGTACAGAGCTGTGAAAACTCTGTTAATGGAGGGGTGTTACTTTTAACTGGTTTCATTTAGTGGTTTAGTTGACATACACAAGGCGGAAAGCTGATAAAACACTACTGACAGCTCTAATATGTGCCAAGTGCATTGTCCTAAAGGAGTGAATAGCTGCATTATTGCTTTTTTTTGTTTTGTTTAAGAGGGCTGGGAGGCAGGGCAAGACACAAAATATGTGCCAATGGCACACAAGGCATTTATTCTACAGCTTTAATCTGTTGGAAAACAGTGGTGGACCGAACGTCCAGGTTCACCTCTCACCACTCCTATCACTGTTGAAAGTAAAGCACTTCATTGGATTGCATTGGATGCACATTCAGTATTGCATTGCACTGTGTTACAAATGCATCTTTAAATCATTTTGTTAATTACAGTCAATAACACATTTAATTAGTTGCAGGCTTGCTTAATTTTATTGCAGCAGTTTGTAGCTTTCTGTCTGACCATCATCTTCTGGCTAAACCACATGGATATGCTCTGTGATTTATAGAAAGTATGAATGTCCAGGCTTTGGTACTTCAGTTGTTAAACAATGCATGGGGCCTTGAACAACAACTTTGCATCCCCCTAAAGACAGCTCTCTGACCCTCGTGGCATATAAAGGTTCCTTGGGAATGATTTGGAGGCCCCTTGGATATCACAGTTTTGGTCCAGCCTCTTATCAGCACGTGTATAAGGCATGAGCAGATCTGGAAACAGGAGGGAGCACATTTGAATTTGTAACAGGGTTCAAATCTGACAACTGGCCCATGTGATCAGAACTTAGTGCTTCTGCTAATGCACAATGCTTATAAAATATATATTGTCTAACACTAAACATCTACGATTATTCATTTATACATCTGCTTTATTAAATATGAAGGTGTCATCCTAAATTACAACTGTTTGTTAAAACGCAGAATCAGACAGAGAATTGGGTATATACAAAAGCAAAATGAAATAATTGAATATCATGTTATTCTTCTTACACGACCAATTATGTTTAAAGATAAGCATAAGTATATCACAAAAAATGCATTATAAATACTTCCACTAACACTTTTATAGGCTTGTAACGGAGCCAAACAAAGCCAACAAAAAAGGAAAGTCTTGGGATGATGAAAATGAAGTTAGTGAGCAGAGTAGTTTCATCTGACTTTTCTCTAGTCTGTTCTTAGTAGAGTCCTAGCGCCCCTTTTGTTTCTAGTTCATTACATTATGCTGATATTTTGAAAAGGGAAAACAATTACTGTAAAAGGCAACAAATGCTTAGAAAAGCTTTCTGATTTAAAGGTTTTACATTTCCTTTAATAACTCAAAGTATGGGTTTTATGGTATGACAGATTTAAAAAACATAAATATAAATATTTATAGCTGAAAAATGACCACCTCCTTAGTTATGCTCAGTTATAATCTATGTTTTGCTGGCCGCAAATGTTTTCGCAAAACTGGTGCAAAAGATTGGCGGTGAAAAATTTGCTGCGACAAAACAAATCATATGAGTGTGTAAAAATTGTTGCGCGTAAAAATTATTCGGATGCCCATTGACTTTAATTCATTTCGCTAGTTTTCACCCTTACGTGAATTTTATGCTGTTTCGTTTCGCTAATTTTTTGTCAAAGTGAAACAGATTCGCCCATAGGGGGTTATTTATCAAACCAAACTAGAATCCACGATTTGCCCTCATTTATCAATAAAAAAATCGATAATATCGGATTGGGAAAATATGCAACTCTTTCGGATTGTCACATGAAAAGCCTGAATTTTTAGCATTTGATGCCTGCATTTGAAACCATTAAAAATTAGCGATTACGCAGAAAAACCAGTGTCAAACCCCGAAAACATTTTCATGAGGGTTAAAACATCTTCAAATGTTTAAGGGGACATCTGCCATTGACTTTTACAGGAATTTGGCAGGTGTTAGATGGTGTATTTTTGGATTCAGACTTGGAACAGCTTCGGAGCATTATACATTGTGAAAAAATCACGTCTTTTTTTTACCGTGACTTTTTCGGGTTTTCATTGTCAAAACAAGCGCCGCAAAAAAAAAAAATTGCGCATTAATAAGTAACCCCCTAAGACTGTAAGTTCTTTGGTGCAATGAACTTGTTCCTACTGTGTCTTTTATTACATGGCACTTAATCTCTGTATATTTATACTTATTTATTTCTATTCTTGTTACTTATTTAGTATTTATTATAATGCTTGAGCATGTCGAAATGTAATATTCTTCATTCAAACATAACTTTTCATTAAGCAGTTTTATTACATACAACATCCTACCGTCAGTTGAGGGGCAAAGGGTTTGCAAAATGTTCGGAAAGGCAAATTTGTTCACAATGCAAATATTTATTCACTAGATTTCTCTGTTAGCAACCTATATTACATTCGCCCAAAGGTGTATGAAGTCAGTCTCTGTACTGCAAACGTAATTTGCACAAAACAATTAAATGGTGTTGTTTATATATATATAACCAATAACCTAACCTATATTTCCCATATAGAGGCCCTTACTACTCTCATAGAAACAAATACTGTATTATATTACTGAGAACCAAGGAAGCATTTGTCACTTGACTTCTCAAGGTATCCCTTATAACAACTCTGACAAAGAACATTGCCAACCTTGGAACATTTTCAAGTGCCATGTTGTATTTATATCTAATAAAAGCTGATTTCATATAACTGATAATATACTGTAGTGTCTACCCTTTTAAATAGTTGTTTTATGCACTATTCACTTAAAGGCCTACTGGGCATGACACAAGTAAAGCAAATAAAGGAAAGCATTTAGGTTTGCTTTCCAGTTAGCATGCATCTAGCACTGAGCCTTGAGATCATAAATGTGCCGTATGAAATAAACCATCCCTTTCCACCAGCCTTTGCTCCACTTCTTTGATGGCTTCTTGGAAGCATATTCTTACTTTGCCAGCACATATACAGTAGGTACATTTTTCTGAAAAAATAATAGCCTTCATAGCTACTATTCTTCACTATTAATATGTTTGGAATCGGATATCATTTTACCAGCACAACTGTTTAATTGTAGTAAATTATCTAGGGACTATATATGTGGTTCAGTACCAGTATTCCAGTCGTGGCTTAGAATTGCCGGAAGTATAGGGAAATAACAACTAGAGAGAACTGTGAGGCAATACTGTGCAGTAATAAATATTTATTTACTTGCAAAACACATTGTGGATGCTCTCTGCATGTGTTCTTTTTCTAGTGCAGTAGCTTTGCGTTGTATTTGCCTTGTATACTTATTAATCACACCCACTCGCTCACAGCACAACAGTCGCGCTAGCGTTACTGCACCAAGCAAAGCAAACTTGCGCTAGCATTGCCTAATTTGCATACAGCGGGAAGTTAAAGTTCAATGGACGTATATGTTGCAGCAAATACATTACAAACACAAGCCCGGGAAACCTTAATAAAAGAAAATAGAGTTGTTATATTGCCCTACATGTGAGCCCAGTGTATAGTTTATGTGCTATATGTTAGTAAATGTAGGGGGGAAGCCGGTTACCCAGCCTATCAGTTTGAAAAAAGGGAAAAGATGCCAGCGTTTTTTTGGGAATTTTCAACTATTTTTTGAGGAACTCCTATCTACTCTATTGTAGTGAATTTGCGTAGTTACTTCCATTCGCCAGAGCGCAAATTCGCCTGGCGTTAGGGAGAGAAGTACAGCTAGAGTCTAGCTCCTTCTCTAGCGAAGTTACGACAGCAACCGTTAGTAAATTAGATAATTAGTAGAATTATCGCCAGCGTGACGTCACTTCGCCCTTTAGTAAATTTGCCCCTAAGAGTATGAAAGCCTAGACTGGTACAGTATGCCTTTTCATATTTAGTGACATTTCCCATTAGTGTTCATCTGAAACTAAGATTTTCCACTAGGCTGCCCAGTTAAATTCTTCCCCTTTCTGACAGACCTGCTAGAATTACACTGAAGCACAAAGGTAAAATCCTTCTCTGTATCTGCCTACAGTTGGAATGGTTTGTTACTCTGGTTTTATTTAATCCCTTAGTGCAGATACAGCCGCTTACAAGTCTCTCTGCACGAATGTTCTTTATTTAAATCGTGTTGCCTCACTGAACCAGTGCCTTTGAAATTCTTAAGTACTTTATTCATATTTACTTTTTTCTGATGTGAATTCAGTTAAATTAAAATCCATGCCAGGATAAGTATGTGCAAATATACATATTCTAAATCTATCAAAATCTGAAAATTCCTGATAATTTTCTGAAAAATACTCTGAGCAAATCTGCATGGATTTTTTCCCCTTATGTATCAATACATTTTCTGGAACATTTCCTGTGCTGGGAAAAAAACTTAAATAAAACCTTTAAATAAAACATTTTAATCGTATTAATTTTTGGATTTGACTCCCGAAAACTTTTTTGACTCCCCAAAGATTTTTTTCGGATTATTGCCCGAAAACCACAAATCTTCGGATTATCACAGCACAGATCGTGATATCTTTGGGACTTCTCCCATTGACTTCTACATGAACTCGGCACGTCTGAATTGGAGTGCTTTTTTATTCTAAGCACGTTTTACATATACAATACATACTGTCACGATTCTCAGGTTTTCAAACCCTGGTTTGGTCGATTGCGAAACGGTGTACTTTCCTTCTGAGCAACTAGGGCTTAGAGCTAGGACTGGCTGGTACTACTGGTATCAGATATCGCTCCACAAACATCTACCTCTGCCTACCTGGTTAACATCATCTGCTGATGATTAAACAATTTAGGGCCTTTATGAGCTGGCTACTTGCAGCAAATAGTGTTTGATAATCTGAGCTCTGAGCCAGATCTAGCTTCCGACCTGTGTGATTCCTGGTTCCTGTGTCCCCTGCCTGGTTCCGTGTCTGCTGTCTATTTCCCTTGCTCCTGTCCTCTTGTTCCCACCTGGTTCCCAATTCATGCTGCTGTGGATTTCCCTGGTTCTGACCTCTGGCCTGTTACTCAACCTTGTTTGATTGCTGCCTGCCACTGACCTTGCCCTGCCTTTTTGGACTTTGCTAGTCATCCACCAGCCCTGACCTTCTCAGCCCTTCTCAGTTACTGGACTCTGCTCTGTCTCTGTCTCAACTCAGGCCTGGATCTGGACTCTGTTTTTTTTAATTTGCACTTCTGTTTGTTCGTTTGCCTAAACTTTGATCATTTAATCTTACTTCACTTTACCATGGCTTCTGCTGTTAATAAGTAAATAAATGTTATCTGGGTTATCCAGCATATAGGCTTCTAACTGCTGAACATTCTCCAGCGTTCAGACCTGACACGTACAGTAAAAAAAAAAATTATTAGATATAATTGCTGTTGAAAGCAGCATCTGTCTATCCTTTGCTATTGTCTGCACTGCTGGTCCTGACTACATGGACCATGGAAATGGTGTTGCAGTAGGTAGCTTGCACAATTTCTAGCACGCTTCTGTGAGTCTTCTTCACAAGTCATAGAACGTGCAAGGCATGAAACAGCCATTACATATACAAATAACTAAACTCAAGTCAATATAAAAAGTAATGTAGTTATATTAAAAAGTTGCTTACAATTACATTAACTTTCAGTATTCAAACTTTTATATTTAGGTTGACAACCCCTTTGTAACCTTGTGCATTAGCAGTTAAATGTGTTCCATTTGTGTTTCATGCTTAAAGCAGAGTTGCAGGTCAGGAGCAGGAGTCACAAGCATTTAACCTGAAATCTTAATTGCCTTCCCTGCCACCTGTCTCTCATACACAGCTCCAGCACAAGCTCTGAGTGGCGTCTCTCTCCGAGAGATTTATTTGTGGTGTTTATTTATTACTTTTATTTATTTTTTTATTTAAAGATTGTGTTTATTGGCAGTTGGATGGCTTCGGACTTGCCCTTTTCTTACTCTGAATTCCAGCCGAGAGCCTCTGATGTGAACTGTAATCCGCCTGTAGTTGTGAGTGATTATGTGTCTGCAGTACTCTGCAAGCAACACTTTTTGGGGAAGCTCCCACAGCGCCTAACTGATTAAATTCTGCTTGCTCTCGGCACCTTTGTGTGAGCCTTCATTTGACATGTTGTAAGGTTAGCACTGGTCATTGGATTGTTTTCCTCTACTTTGATTCTCTTTGTGAAAACAAGTGTTACTTTGATGAGAAATTCTTGTTTGTTTTTCATCATACCCATGGGGAGGGCAGTGCTACCCTTTCTCATGGATAATCCTGCTGTGCAAGTACAAGCTTTGCCTCTCATCAAACAATGCTGTCGTTAGTCATGTAGTAACAAAACAGCTTCTATGGTGAGGTAGTGTATCATTATTTTGGCAACCACTACAGTCCTGGAAGCGTATACTTGTGGACCTTTTTAGTAGAAATTTTTCCACTTTGTGAAATAAAATAATATCCTGTGTGCATGGTCGAAAGATGCCCAGATTCATCTTACTGCTTTGTTAATGGGAGTTTATGACAAAGTGCTTGATCATGAGTCTTGCTTGGTGGTCTGTATTGGTGGGGTAAGGTTAACTCTAATATCCTGTCTGTATTTCAAACAAGGCCCTAACCATTACTATGCAGTCTACAATACCACTGCTGTGTAGGCTAGGCTCTTGGATTAATGCTTTGTTATTATGCATAGTCTTTATTATGCCTATATATATTATGCCCATCTCTGAACTTACTCACAACTGGTTTTAGGTCATGTTAGCTTGTACATGGTTGCTCTGATTCCTATTTTCTAATTCATACCCCTGCATCCTGATTCCTGCCCTACCATTGTCCCGACCTTGTATTAATCTCCTGGATTTCAAAAAGGACTGTTCAAGTTTATGAGTTGGCCTCATGATTCTGTTGTTTATCAGCTTTTGACCCTGCCTAGCTCTTTTCACATTGGTTCCATTTCAAACTATGAATTCTTGTCTATGGATACTTGTGCAGCAAGACCAGGCGGCACCGAGTAGCTGAGAGCCAGGTCCAAAGATGGCAAAAATATTTAGCCAGATCTCTGTTTCGATAATGCGTAGGGCATGTAAGTTGAGTAAAATCCTCTGTATTTAAAACCTGTCCTTGAAATGATACTGTCATTATTTATTATATGCTTCATCTTTTTACATGACTTTATCTTATAACATTCTGTCTCAATATTATTTCTTCTGTTATTGTGTATGGTCCACCTTTGTGCCTATGAGATTATCGTAGGATAGTGTGTGCTGGCATCCTAGAAAACCTTAGAGGTCAAATGTCCCAAAAATGACAAACTATAGGCTCATGCTATGTCAGTGTGCCCTTGAAGCTTTCCTGCTCAGTTCTATCACAGTTAGAGGAAAGGTAGAACTTAGCAAGGAAGTGTCAAGAAAAGCTAATATCATAAACTAAATAAATAATTCACAATGTTGGACTGGGGCAATAAGGGCTCACCAGAAAACCCGATTTTGAAGGCCTACCAACTGGAGCCCATAATACTTATGTTCTTATTGAGAAAACCCCTGGTATCACCATTTTCTGAGAAGTTCATTGTTGAAATGTAAATGGTTAATGCAGCCTAGAAGCCACTGTCACTGTCAATGAGAGCAACCAGAGTTTCTGCTTTCAAAAAGACATTCAGATTAACTCTTTATGGGCAGCTGTGATCCTGTGTGTTTTGTTTGTGCCATTATTGCTAGTATGAGATTCCTTCTTGGGAAACCAGTTTTCCAGAAAGCTCCAAATTATGGAAAGGCCATTCCCATTAGACTCCATTTCATCCAACTCAACTAAATTTTTAAAAAAATGATTTTCATTTTCTTTGTTATAATAAAACAGTACTTTGCACTTGATCCAGACTAAGCTATAATTAATGCTTTTTTGGATGCAAAACCATTAAATAAACTATGGGTTTCTTCCAAATTATGGAAAACCCCAGGTCCCGAAGATTCCCGAGCATTCTGGATGACAGGTCCCATACCTGTACAAGCTGTGTAAGAGCACAGAGCAATACAGGCATTCTTCTGCTTATTTGTGGCAACAAATTTGGCCTCAGTCTTTTCACAGACTCCTAAACCCTCCTAAACCCTTTCCTATTGTAGGGGCCCATAGGGTCAATATGCCCCTATGGCTTTAATTCCCTACCCTTCCTCCTTTTCTCTAGTTGCTGGGCAAAAGCCCATGTATCTAGTGTTAATCTACATATTTTAGTTATTGTCCAAGAGGTGTAATGACCACTTCCTGCCACACTTTATTATAGTGTATGAAAAGGGGTGGATCTTCCTCTTTGACTTCTGGCAATCATTATTCCATTCTTTGTCCTACTTTATTGCACAGTAGCCTGTTGTAGTTACACTAGACCACATCTTAAATCTACCACTTCAGGCCCTAGCCTGAAGTGTTAGAGCCACATGTAATGGAAAGAAGTTCACTGGCTCACAAGTAATTCTAGCAGGGTGAGACCCTTGCTTTAAATGTATTTAGTGCGGCAACGTTTCGGGGACAACCCATTTATCAAGCATGTCCCCTGTTTTGCTGGGCACCAAGGACTTAAGTTTCAGGAGGACCAGGGTGTGCGTTTGGAGTTGAATAATCGAGAGTCACATGTAACCCATGCTCTAAGCACTAGCTGGACATTAACCCCTTTTGGTCCTAACCCACATTAGCGCTACACTGGTGGGAATAAATGAATTACACGCAGAACCTAGAAAATGGTGAAGTTAATGCTTTGTGCTCTTGAAAGGGCAAAGGACCCACTGGGGAAAAGGTGTTCTGGCAGGTGAAATGGACACTGTCTGTTCAAGTGAACTGAGCACTGAATAATTGAAGTATTTTGTGGAGAATCTGCTGCAAACTATCGCTTCACCCACTAATGTCTTGAAAATATGACTATTTCTACATGGGGACTGCTTTATTATCCTGATGTCAACTTCAAGTTGCAACGGATTGTAGGTTTGCAATATGGTGATACAAAATAAATGTGTGTGTGTGTGTTAATTTTGCTTTTGTGACTCTTTGATATATGTAAACATATTACAATTCCATTTGATGAAATAGTTGCTGTTTATGACTTTGGGATCCCTAAACTACCATGAAATGTAATTCTTCATGAAGGGGTCCTGTCACACCCAGTGTTCGTAAATTTGTTAAAAGACAAATTTCACTAGACACCCTACCTTACTGCACCATCTGTTATAACACATTCCCCTTTGAGTATCCCCGCACAGTTAATTAGAATCTTTCTGTAGTTATACACTAATCACCTAAACTGGGGAATGTGCCAGGTTCCACAATACGAGAGATTTTATGTTTTATAGTGATGTTTACCTAGGAGTACAGCTTTAGAGAGAGACCAGAGTGTATAAAATCTATACTTGTGGATCTATGTTTACAATATCTTCATGTTTGGTTATGGGGAATTAGTAATTGTTGCAGTGCTGACAGTGGCAGTTTAAGTAGCATTGGACAATAACATTTTCTAATGTTGTGCTCTGCTGTGTAAAAAACAGAGCCATAATACACCACACATCACCATGCTTCCCCGTGTAAAAACAGCATCAATTACTACCACCGGAAACAATTTAAAACAAAGCAATGTAAAATAATGGCGTCAAATCAATTACACACACCTTGATAAATTCGCCATTTATTTTACACAGCTTTTTAACGCCGTTTTTTCAGCAAATTTCTTTTTACACAGCATAATAAATATGCTCCCAGATATACTGTGTGCATTCACAGTTTTCCATATATTCTCCTTAAATTTAGTGTGAAGAAAATAATGTGCAAAGAATTTTATTTTTTAACATTTCTCCATTTGTACATATGGGTGGGACTTGCGGTACTGTTTGAGGATCTTTCTCTGAAGATAAAAGGGCTCATTTACAACTGCCAGTGCAGTTCATACCAATTTCCCTGCAGTCAGTTGCACATAAAACCCCAATTATTAAAGGGGTGGTTCACCTTTATGTTAACTTTTGGTATGTCATAAAATGGCTAATTCTAAGCAACTTTTCAATTGGTCTTTATTTTTATAGTTTTTAAATTATTTGCCTTCCTCTGACTCTTTTCAACTTTCAAATGGGGAGTCACTGACCCCCATCTAAAAACAGATGCTCTGTAAGGCTACACATTTATTGTTATTGCTACTTTTTATTACTATTTCTATTTAGGCCTCCCCTATTCATATTCCAGTGTTTTATTTAAATCAATGCATGGTTGCTTAGGTCATTTGGATCCTAGCAAACAGGATGCAGAAATGACATACTCAGAGTTGCTGAATAAAAAGCTGAATAACTAAAAAACCACCAATAAATAATAAAAATAATAATAATAATAATAAAAAAATAATAAAAAAGCTACCAGATTGCTTAAAATGCAAATTGAAGAGCTGCTGAATAAAAAGCTAAATAACTCAAAAATCTTAAAAAATAAGAAATGAAAACCAAGTGCAAATTGTCTCAGAATATCACTCTCTGCATCATACTAAAAGTTAAAGGTGAACAACCCCTTTAAATATACAGGTATAGGATCTGTAATCCGGAAACCCGTTATCCAGATGGTTCCGAATTACTGAATGGCTGTCTCCCATAGACTCCATTATAATCAAATAATCCAAATTTTTACAAATAATTTCCTTTTTCTCTGTAATAATAAAACAGTAGCTTGTACTTGAGCTAAACTAAGATATAATAATCCTTATTGGAAGCAAAACCAGCCTGTTGGGTTTATTTAATATTTACATGATTTTCTACTAGTCTTAAGGTACGAAGATCCAAATTACAGAAAGACCCACTATCCGGAAACCCCCAGGTCCCGAGCATTCTAGATAACAGGTCCCATACCTGTATTTGCATCAAATACATTGGACAACTATACTCCTGTATATTTGTCCTCACAGTTGCTGCCTTGGTGTTCCAAATCAATCACTGCTACATCTATTGGTCAACCCCATTGGCAGCCCCAGAGTGCCTTGTGTCAAGTGGTGCAGCACACTCTCACCTAATTAATTTGGTGCACATGTCAATTGCATGCCAAACACCAAAAATGGAATTAAATGACTAGACCGGACTTAACTGAAAATATACAGCATAGTTGTGTGCAATTTGCAAATTGCAAGCACAATTGCAATAATTGAGACATTGGCCACTATTGCAATTGGCCTCAATTGGAGTCCCCCCCCTGCTTCCCCCCACATAAGTCATTACCCCTGAAAGTGCGCTTAATTCATTACTCACATATAGGTGCAGAGTAAGCGCAGCGGAGCTCATGGGCGCTATCTTCCGGCTCTTTGGTATTCTTCGGGTCCTCTTCCTTCTCTTCAGCAATTTCTGGCACTTTTGGTGCATGTGCAGTTGCTATGAACCTTAAGACTGCTTCCACTGCACATTCACCAATATGGTGTTCACTTCCCAAAGAATACAGAAGAGCAGAAAGATGCCCAGGAGCTCTGCTGAGCTTACTCTGCACCTATACGTGAGTAATGAATTAGGGATTTTGGATTTTTTGCGTGACAATCCAAAAAAGTCGCAGTTTTCATGCAACAATCTGAAAAAAGTCACTTTTTTGTGGTTTTTTTTAATGATAAATTAGGGTAAACTGTGGATTCTAATTTGGTCAGGCTTTTTTATTTAAAACATCAGAAAAATTAGGATTTTGATAAATAACTCCCTAACTAATTTAATAATATTTATAGATAGAAAAATCACGCATTTAGTCATGAAAGTGAAACCCTGACTAAGGGTGCTGTAAAAGAAAATATTAATGGCAACATCCATAAAGAGATTAATTTGTTCCTAGTTCAACAGATTTTTGGGTTCAGATCAATCTGACCAATTAAAAGTCCAGTGTGAATGAACCCTTATTGCTTAAAAGAAAAATCGCAGCAAAGGAATCTGCTGACTTCTCTACCACTTGCCTGGCTCCTGGAAGCTGCCGTTATGGCTTTGATTAATACTCCAGGGAGGTAAACCTGTTTTGAAGGTGCGGTAAATGGCACTTAAAATAGTAAATGTCTCCTGCTGTTTGCAAATGATCTGAGTATTGTTTTAATAAATATTTGCAAAAAGATGACACAGTTCTTCCATACAGTTCTTCTACCAGTCAGCACAAAAAAACATTATTTTCAAAACAGAATCATAAATATTTGCAATTAGTCTGTAAGGAAAAACATACGGTAGTGACAGTGGCTCACACTCTAATAGGACCAAGTGATTTACCAAATGTCTGTGCATTGGGACCACATTTATTTAAATTTTTATTTAATGGTTTATTTAAAGCAGCATCCCTATGTCTGAAGAGGAAAAAGCATAGAGTTCACATAGGGTAAATCAATAGGTAGAGGGGTACACGTGGGGTAGCTGGAAGGTATACTGGTTCCCCCCCAAGACTTCACTTATTTTTAATTTAAAAACAATGGCACTGTACAGTGGTAAATTGCTGACAGACTACTCTGCCCTATGTAGCTTATGATAAACAAGAGATACACAGATACATGAAAACTAGGGTAAAGATGGCCATAGATATTATAATTTTTTAAAGATCTTTTAGTTATCGTAAGACTTAGCTTATCCTAAAATGCTCTTTTCAGGATTTTTGCATCAAGTAAAAGACCATTTCAAGCGATATCGTCTAGTTGAAGCCAGGAAAACGGTGGGTAGCTGCCTGCTTGGCCCTGCAAATAATTGGACAATAAATACATTTCACAATTTTCTAACCTGACCGTTGTCGGAGGAAAAATTATTGGATGCATGGTCGCTCGGTGTCAACTAACCTCACGATAATTTGACGGATTTGTGGAATCTCACTAAATTTGGTCATTAGGGAGAGAAGAATCTTAACGTCTATGGCCATCATCAGAAGCCACTTATTGTAAAAGTACGATTTTGGACTGTGGAGTCTGTTAAAGGGATGGTTCACCTTTAAGTTAACTTTCAGTATGTTATAGAATGGCCAATACTAAGCAACTTTTCAATTGGTTTTCATTATTTATTTTTTATTTGTCTTTTTTTCTTCTGACTCTTTGCAGCTTTCAAATGGGTGTCGCTGACCCCATCTAAAAAGCAAATGATCTGTAAGGCTACAAATGTATTGTTATTGCTACTTTTTATTACTGATCTTTCTATTTAGGCCTCTGGTATTCATATTCCAGTCTCTTATTCAAATCAATGCATGGTAATATGGATCATAGCTACCAGATTGCTTAAGATGCAAATTGAAGAGCTGCTGAATAAAAAGCTAAATAACTCAAAAATCTTAAAAAATAAGAAATGAAAACCAATTGCAAATTATCTCAGAATATCACTCTCTACATCATACTAAAAGTTAACTCAAAGGTGAAAAACCCCTTTATATATTGTGTTTTGACTTGAGGATTTATGTCCACTATTAAACCAGAGGGCCAATGATTTCAATATACAGGGCTAAATGGGAATTATATAACAGCACCTTCGCCGAATGATTAAAGACCCTACCTAAACCTTGATAGTTTGTGAAGTTCTAGTGTTACAGAGCTATTTACATCCTTTTTCTCGCCGCTTCAGACAGTTAATAACATAAACGCTAATAAAAGAAATATGATGCATATTGATTCATCTCTCTAGAGTAGAACTTGGTTCTATAAATGTATAAAGAAACAAAAGATTCTAGAAATAAACACTGTTCCCAGGCCAGTGCACTTTGTAGTATTATATAGTCTCTTTGTGCTCCAGAAGGCAAATAACACAGCTATAGATAATTCCTGTAATTATTGTTATATAAAAATACAACCTAACCTACATGTACTTGCAGTTATTATCCTTTATTTTTAATTATTCATATATGAATATATATTCATATATAATTCATATAGTCAACCTCTATGCCAATTGTAAAGGTGATATAAAGTCGAGAAATAAAACTTACATTTTATATTACTCAACTGTAAATTAACATATCTTTGAAAAAAAAAAAAAAGTATATTTATATATAGTCTTTAGTTTAGCCAGTGATCATTCCAAATTTTCCTTGACTTGACTGCTGTTCTCCGTCTCTCAAGACAGTCACTGATTCCACTGCTTGGCAGTGCTTGGACCTCCTGCCAGTAGTAATAAAGTAAGCATGTCTATTATTCTTTCTTGTTCCTTTCATCCCACTCTCCACTATCATTTTCAATGAAATACAGCAGTGGGATTCAAAAGGGTGACCATTTACAGCAAAATTGCAGTTGATTGTGGGTTGAAGGGAGTGGGAAAAATCAACAGGCATTGCTCAGCAGGGATAGTAGTGATAGGGATACCTATTGATCATTCCCTTTCTCTTTAACACATACTCCACTGACATGTTGCCGACAATTGCCAATTATTTTCAATTATACTGATATAAATTACCCACACAATTACAGTGGAGGGGTTGAAGGGAGTGGAAAAGATTTCACCCGTTAGGGGAGTAACAGGCTGTGCAGTCTGCATTGTGAATCTTTCTTCAAATGAAAAAGGCAACACAAGGTTTAACACTGTTGACTGCAGTACTTAATGTCTGACATAGGAAAGTGCTTAGTACCAGGCCCTGCACCTTTTGGCCCCTGTTGCTCCCTAGTCTGTATGTCTGAATGATGCAAACGCTTGTAAGGTGGATGAAAATGGTGTTGTACGAAAATGTAGTGTATGATGATGTAAATGCGAGAAAAGGGTTGTTATATGTATGTGTAATTTTAATGTTGAAAAATTGAAGTGTCAAAAAGGTGTATTTACAGGGTTTGTCCACTAGATGGCAGTGGGTTCCCATTAGTCATATAAAGGTTATATAATGGTGTTGTGTAAAGTGTAGTTCCTGCCCCAGCCACTAGAGGGAAGCAGTGAATTAGGGCAGAAAAGGGATGGTTCCCCCCAGGGTGCGGTGAGTCGAATTGGAAGGTTAGACAGGTAGGATTGTAAATGGGGCACTAGGTGCCATAGCCAGTAAGGGCAAAGCTAGAAAGGGTAGCTGGAACCCCACCGAGGAGTAAGAGGCCTAGTGGCCATGGCTCGGCCACAGATTAGGGCAGAAAAGGGATGGTTCCCCCCAGGGTGCGGTGAGTCGAATTGGAAGGTTAGACAGGTAGGATTGTAAATGGGGCACTAGGTGCCATAGCCAGTAAGGGCAAAGCTAGAAAGGGTAGCTGGAACCCCACCGAGGAGTAAGAGGCCTAGTGGCCATGGCTCGGCCACAGATAGGGAAAAGAGAGATAGACAGGGCAGTGTGGACAACCCAGGCCAAAGGTGAAAATTCCTACCCGGAAAGGCTAGGGGGCGCTGCTGTGGTGGCCCGCTGGCTGAAGGAGGGAGGTGGCACACAGAAATTCCTACCGGGGCGAGGTGGAGGGCTCGTAGGATGTACTGGGAACTGCCTGACCGGTAGGTGGTGCAAGAAAAGGCCAAGAGGCTAGGTTCACAAGTCCGATGTCTGTGGGGAATACTGAATACCTGTACATCTGTATTAAAGAAACATTCTGAACGTTGGTTGGTGAGCTGACTTGTCAATTCTTTTGAATAAAAGCTTTTCAAGGTTTTTTTATACCTTGGTGTAGTGTACCCTTTAATGACTGGAGGGCCCCCTACACGCTACCGGATGTTCCATGCCTTCCACTACCCTACCATTGATGAAACACTGCTAAACAGGCCCAATGCTGCTCTATCCTAAGAACTACTCATCTATAATCAAGTGATAGACAAAGATCAACTGAGTTAAACTGACTGAAAAAAGAAACCACAGGGCCCAAAATAAGTCCCTTGTTCCCAATGTAGCAGTTGAGTAGCTTCTGGTTATAAACATTGGCCTGTGGGTGATATTTGCAGTCAATAGTGCTCAATAAAAGTGTGCTTGGGGGGGTGGTTAGGGGGGGTAATCAACAGTTAAATCAGAAGGAGGGCTATGTATTAAAGAGTGCAAGTTTGCTACAGGTCTAACCCCGGAGAGATAGACATACATTTTATGGAAAATATAGGTATGTTAAAATGAATAAGATATGTTACAAGCAATTAGGGTATTATCATGATAAATTATAAAGATAGGGAACCAGAGTATTTTAAGTACATTGAAAGCAGCTTACCACTGTGTACGGTGGGTGCCGGTGCACACGCTCCAGAGCTACAGCAAAGGGGGTAAATACCAGGAAACATGAAATGAGGCTGGCACAAGCCTGGACCACACCAAGTAGAAAAGCCAAAGTCACATGGTAAAGATTAAAAATTTACATTTTATTTTCCACAATTAAGAACCAAGGCCTGATGTGTAATGATGGGCAAATTTATTCGCCAGGCACGAATTTGCGGTGAATTCCTGAGTTTCGCCGGCGGCAAATACATTTGTTAAACAGACGCGAAAATTCGCCGGCGTCCACAAATAACTTATGGCCATTTGGCAAATTTCATGACATGTTTCGTGTCTACCAAGGACACTTAGGGGCCGATTCACTAAGCTCGAGTGAAGGATTCGAATGAAAAAAATTTGAATTTCGAAGTATTTTTTTGGTACTTCGACCATCGAATTGGTTAAATTCGTTCGAATACGAACGAAATCGAACGAATCGAACGAAAAATCGTTCGACTATTCGACCATTCGATAGTCGAAGTACTTTCCCTTTAAAAAAAACTTCGACCCCCTACTTCGGCAGGTAAAACCTACCGAAGTCAATGTTAGCCTATGGGGAAGGTCCCCATAGGTTTGCTAACCTTTTTTTGATCGAAGGATTTTCCTTCGATCGTTGGATTAAAATCCTTCGAATCGTTCGATTCGAAGGATTTAATCGTTCGATCGAACGATTAAATCCTTCGAATCGAACGATTCGAAGGATTTTAATCCAACGATCGAAGGAAAATCCTTCGATCAAAAAAAGGATTAGCGCTAAATCCTTCGACTTCGATATTCGAAGTTGAAGGATTTCAATTCGAGGGTCGAATTTCGAAGTATTTTTTACTTCGAAATTCGACCCTTAGTGAATCTGCCCCTTAGTCACAGCCTATGATAATCTTTACCATCTGACTTCGTCTTTTCTACTAGGTGTGGTCCAGTCTTGTGCCAGCCTCCTTTGATTTTTCCTGGTTGTCATTGCCATGATAATATATGCCTTTGGGTATAACATTTATGCAGTTGGGTGTGACTTTGGGGTTATGCAATAAAAGACACCAAGAGGCCTATTTATCAAAGTTTATTGAATTTTTGATGTTTACAGTTTTTTCTACTTTGAATTAAAAACTTGAATGTTTGCTTATGTAATAAGAGTGTAAAAAAACCTCGATTATATACAATTGTGAAAAAAAACTTGAATACCTCGAATTTTTCGAGTTTATAATCTTAAAAATGTTAAAAAAATTTGTGAGTTTACAAATTCAAAAAACTCAAATTAAAGAAGTGGCTTGAATTTTGTTTAGGACAACAAGAGCTTGCCAGCTTTAAGGTGATGATTTTTCCTTAATAAATACCAGACATTTGAGTTTTTGAAAATATAATTCTTATTCGTGAATTTTTGTGCAAAAAAATTACATTCTGGCAAAAATTCAAAATTGAGGCTTGATAAATCACCCCTAAGTTTTTGTAGGTGCAGTAACTTATAGCAGCCAATCAGAAGATAACAATTACTGCCGCCTATTAAAAAGCAAACACCTAATTGTCTGTTATAAGATGGCACCTGGGCAAAGCTCTCCTGCCTTTCAGGAGCTTTGAAAACTGTATATGAAATTAAAACTAGAAGTATTTAAAGCAACACTTTAAATATATATTCTACTATTCCGGTAAATTAACTATTGTTATAAAAAAAAATTACATATTGACCCAGAGTTAATCCAATGAGAAAAAAACGTATCTCCTAATTCAATTCTATATTTCACCATAGGCATTAAAGGTCTCATTCGATACGTTTTTGTCATTGAACATAATCAGAAAATAACTTGTAGACCCTGTATGTAGACCCTCTATACTGACCCCCGGTATGTCCTTAACAGAGAGCACTGGTGTTTTTTCCCACTCTAGAAGTTGTGAAAGTGAGAAAAGTTTATTGAACAGTTTCAGCTTTCTTCTGTGGCAGCCGTGTGATTTCCACCCTGCAAGACAGTCCTGCAGACATCTGGCTAGTATTTTACTTGCCTAAAAAATAACTGAAATATTAATAACTGGTAAATATAGGCACCCGTTATGCTTCTGACCCATCCAAATCACCATACCCTTGACAACGAGCTTCCCATGATCTGCCTGGAAATGCCCCTGATCTGGCCTAATCTCTGCCACCTTTACATAACCACTGGTCACTTTATATAAAAAAGGGTCAACCCTAGCCATAGCTTCTTGTGTGATATTTCCCAAAAATGCCAAGTAGGAAAGTGTTAAAACTGTATCGTGGACACATTATTCAAAGCTGCACCTTCAAATGAGATCAAAAAGTACAGCAATGTGAATACATTATAATACTAATAAAAAAAAATTAATAATGAGACCAAACTGAGAGAACATTCTCTGCGAATTCCTTCAAGACTTATGATGTTCATTAGTGGAAAGATTTGGAGACATCATTTAAGCAGAACTTGAAGAGGCCGCGTCTTGTCTACAAGAATCACTAATGAAGACCTGGGAATCAAATAGAATTTTCTGCCTCTGGAGACAGAGTTGAAATAAGTGTACTTTTCATTATCTATAATCCAGCAAGACTTGTAATATCTACTTTGGTTAAAATTATGGCTGCGTTTTAGAGTGACATTAGAGGCTTCATGTTGCTTTCTGCATATTGTGCGTTTCATAGAACAAAATAAAGATGTATAGGCACACACCGTGGAGAAGTGATTTACTGCAGAGTATGGCAATAACATATGGACAGACTCTGTCAAACAGCAAATATCTGGAAGGATTTCAACATTGCAATCAAAAATCAATTTATTCATGATAAAAAAAAACATGCACAGTCTTTCCCCTTATGGTGTGCATCTGTATTAGGATTATAAATATTGGTAAATACAAGAAAATAGACCAACAATGCACAGAGCTGGAATTGTAATTGCTGACAGGCATGCTTGGGTTTTACTGTTGTCTGAAGGTTCCACTCACCTTAAAGGGCATGTAAAGTCTAAAATAGAATAAGGCTAGAAATGCTGTATTTTGTATACTAAATATAAACATGAACTTACTGCACCACAAGCCTAATCAAACAAATAATTTATGCTTTCAAAGTTGGCCACAGGGGGTCACCATCTTGTAACTTTGTTAAACATCTTTGCAAGACCAAGACACAGTGCACATGCTCAGTGTGGTCCGGGCTGCTTACGGATTGTCATAAACAAAGCTACTTGAGTTCTGCATGGCTGGGAAGTAAGGCGGGGGCTCCCCCTGCTGTTCATAAGTATGATTGTTTCCCTGCTCAGCAGTTAGGGACCGTCTGACAATTCCTATCCACAGCAGTAAATGAAGGGAGAATTTCACTGCATACAGTCAGGTTTCTTATAAAAATGGTACACATTTTTTAATTAAAGTATATTGGAGATAGGTTTCTTTTTCATTAAAGAAAATAAAAATGGGATTTTATTTTTTTGCCTTTACATGCCCTTTAAAGGTTTCACTATGGCTGCAGTGGGAAAGGGAAAGTAGCTATAAAGTTAGTGCACCTGCAGGTATAGTAGATGATTGTGCCTTCATGATTGTGAAATGTAGCTATAATTTTGGTTCATCATACATGTATGTTGTGTTTAACTTCTAAAATGGGATATGGCAGAGTATTCTTTACTAACACTTAGGGAGTTATTTATCAAAATCCGAATTTTTCAGATTTTATGAATAAAAAAATTCCGACCAAACTAAAATCCACTATAAGCCCTTATTTACCAATGAAAAACTAGAAAAAATCGGATCAGAAAAAAAAGCGACTTTTTCATATTGTCATGTGAAAAAACACAAATTTTTACAGTTTGATGCCCGAAAATCACGAGATATTTCAGTTTTTGTGAAAAAACAGTGTCAGACTCTGAACATTTCGTGAGGGTTAAAACATCTTCAAATGGTTAAGGGAACATCTGCCAACGACTTTTACATAAATTCACAGGTTTTAGATAGCGTATTTCCTGACTTGTAACAGATTCGGGGCATAATAAAGCACGAAAAAAATCAGGTCTTTTTTTACTGCAACTTTTTCGTGTTTTCGGGGTCAACCATAAATACCGCAAAAAATCGCGCCTTAATAAATAACCCCCTTAAAGTAGCAATGCTATTTAATGTACTAAACAAATAAAGGTGTCTAATGCAACATCTGAATAGTAGAGAGGACTTTGCTTGGGAGGTCCTCTAATGAAACTAATTACACAGCACCTTCGTTGCTATAAAACAATACGATTAGAAATTCCACGTACACAAATCCTACTGCCTCTAGCCTGTTTAATGAGATTACCGGCCAACTATTCTACATAAAAAACATTAGCGGGAGACACAGAAAGGTACTGCAGTCTCTCTAAAGCATTATTTCCTAAACCATGTGACTGGTGCCAAAAGGCTAATTAGGAGGGAAATGCCTATTTACTCTCAATATAAAAAAAAATAAACATATCCACAATGGAATGGCTGATATGCCAATACAGTAGAACCCCCATTTTACATCCCCTGATTTTAAGTTTTCCCTCATTTTACATTGTTGTTTTGTGGTTCCACCTATAAATTATGCATAATACATTTCCCTGATTTTACATTTTCCTGGATTTTACACCATTTTTTTTCCTGGTCCTCTGAAAAACGTAAAATGGGGATTCTACTGTATAATAACCTTGTTATTAATTAAAGGGGGCACTGATTAAAGGCTGGACCTCAAAGGGAGCTTACACCAGAAAAGTCTTGCTTTTTAAATAACATTATATCAATCAATGTTGCTGCTGATCTGCAATAAAATGATGCATTGTTAGTATTATTATAGTGTATACTCATAATGTTATGATTGCATGGCTAGTGATAGGCAAATCTGTCTGTTTCACCAACAAAATTTGTGAAATGGCGAAAATTTGCAAAATAAAATTAAGTCAATGGGCGTTTTTTAACAGCAATTCATTCCAAGCTGCACAACTTTTTTAAACAAAATCTGGCAAAAATTGCCGTTACTGTATGCTTGCAACAATATTGTAACAACTTTGATCATAATAGTGTGTTATTTATAATGCAATGCCTTTGACAAAAATGTATAAACATGTTAAAATCTACCTACCCACGCCATGAAATGTATTGTGGGGATCGCCCACTGACCTCAACAAAATTGCCTAAAGTTATTAAGGATTTTCAATGTCTGATTCATATAAAAGAATCAGACAAAGGGTATCAACCTGGATGACGCCAACTTAATAATTATGCTTACATTAGGGTGTTTAGTATTCCTTATATGATTTACACTATGAAATACAGTAGTTCATTCTTATATTTACACTCTGGAAGAAAAAGGATAAACATGTTTACAAAAATCTCATTAGTTTGTGTGATTGGGAGTAACTTGCTCATGTCAACAATACCAAAATGTGATTGTGGACTATGGGAGGGGGGGGTGATTTAAACTGGACCTAAAAAGTAGTTCCACCATTGAAAAAAACAACAACTTTTTTTTAGCATTAATTCCTCAGAATAGAGACATCTACAGCAGCTGTCAACTCTGGGAAAAAAAAGTCTTCTTAGACCGAGGAAATGTGGACTTGCTCAGATTTACATTTTGTTGCATATTTATAGAGATAGCTGTATGAAAAAACATAATTGAGGAATTTAGCTCTTCGTCTTATGAATTTAGAGATACAGAGTTAGCATTGCTCTGCCAGAAAGAATATTTGTTTTTCCCTTAGCTTTGCATGACGCCTGTCACTGTTTCCATTTATACAGAGTGTGATTTCCATATACAGATAGAATGATGGTGATGATAGACTTGTTGATTCTCCAGATACTCAGCATACAGTTATTTTTTTACTACTTCATAGCGAGCAGAGAAGATCCTTTTATCCAATCACCCGGCAGAATAGTTTATCATCAATGCTATTCAACTATTACAGGAAGCCCTTTCAATGATTTTGACTTCTTACTGTCAACTAGACAGAAAATTATTTGTGGAATATACAGTATGGAACATTGCTCAAACAAAAATAATTGTAACTGATAAAATACCCTGCTCTGCAGAACAAAAAAAATCTCTCTCTCTGTTTTAAACATGTATATAAACATTTAACCTTATTAAATGATGATCTTCAGAAGAACTACTTGTATAGAGTGGCCCAAGATGAGCAGGAACTACTTGGGGTAGAATATAGTGAATAAAGTACCCCCTCTTGTAAAATATAAGGATATTATAAGTTACCGAGGAGTTTCATGACCATATAAAAACTTGAGGCCGAAGGCCGAGTGCTTTTGTACAGGTCATAGAACTCCGAGGTAACTTCTAATATCCTCATATTTTGCAACTGGGGGTACTTTATTTATTATAATACACAAGTTTCTGTGAGTCATGTGACAGAAATGACATCAGAACTCACCGTTTATAACTGATGACATCACTAGTCACCGTTTATAAGGGTATAATTTACAAGATATTCGTGGCTTTTGTGTATTATATGAATATTATAGAATAGATGTCTTCCCTTTGGTCTCACGAGTTTTACAACTCACGTTGGAGCCTTTTTCAAGGTTCTGTGATCATGCCATGCCAACAGGTGCATCATTAAAAATACATAATGGGGTTTAATAGTCTGACCTTTCTATTGTATTGTTACAACCTTGTAGCATCTGTTTGAGGCCAATTATAATTTGATATTCCATTATTTACAACCCTGTTATTCCTGTAGAGATAATGGTAGTGCCATTATACATTGCATACATGACTTTGCATCAGCATTAATACAGGTTTTATTTAAAAAAACAAAAACAACTCAACTCAGAATGTGTCTATGTATCCAACTCAGAATGTGTGTAAGAGTGTGTGTGTGTATGTGCAGATGATTGAGGTGGTGGGAAGTTCATTTAACACAAAACAAATGCCAATTTCCTTATTAGGTTCTTAGGAAAACAGAAGAAATTCTGCTGTAGGTCTTTCACCTTCATACCCCTGAGCTTTCTGGGCATCTGTGTTCTCTTTTTCACTACTAAAAAGTGCTGCTTAGTGAATACAGTACTGCACTCAGGAAATACAGGTAATGGGATCTCTTATCTGAAAGCCTGTTATCCAGAAACTTTTTTAAAAAAGATTTTCTAGTAGTAACACAAACTAGTCAAGCCAGGAGACCTCTTGATATTTACATGTTAAGATTGACAAAATGAATCTGAAGAAACACTTTTACAATATTATTATTATATATATATAATACTGGGTCACTGATGTTTTTATAAGCACAATGCCCTTATAATTCCAACAGAAACTTTCCAGCTCAGATGGCCTTGTTCCTGTAGCTAGTAAACTACTGGGCCAGATGAGTTATTCTCTGCATCTAGTAATGTTTACGCTTTTCTAAACACTGTAATTTCATGAAATGGCCATGAACATTGCGTTCTTACTTTTAACAGAACAGGATAATACAGCGTGATAAGTAATATGTTGCTTGTGGATTCATTTTATACTTAAAGTAACATTTATCAGTAGAAGGGAATAAAGTACCCCCTTCAAGATCCAAATTGCTAGTTATTAAGTTATCTCAATGTAAAAATGGCCTTAAAAAAATCCAGAGCACGGCTTCAGACTGTAGCATGGAATGTGTTGTGAGGTCACTCCTGCTGTTAGACAGTATGTCCTTTATAAGGAGATGACATTTCTGGGAGAAAGAAGGATATAATTTATGATCTTGTTTCGCTGCTAGTTTTCAAACTTTTGGACAAATGATATACAAGTCAATTAGTCTTATAATCTGTTAGTCAGTCGTGGCATGTATCATCTGTTATTTTCTATTCACATAAATGGAAACTGTCTGCCAAATGCTATTGCTGTTGAAATGCTCATTTTATTACTGTAAGGCAGGGGTGCCCAAAAGGTAGATTGGGATCTACCAGTAGACCTTTAGCTGGTGATCAGTAGATCTCAGGACTCAACAAACAGCTTGTCTAAATCACCCTCCTGTTTCATGCTTTTCATTCAGATATTTATTCTGTTAAGGTTATATAAGAAACAGTTGTTAGTTAAATATAGCAATATCCATTTTCTTATAAATCAATATTTAAGTAATATTTTTTATGCAACAGAATGCTTACAATGCCTTTATTTAAGATCATATTGGGACAACATCACTAACAGTAGACCTCGCATTGGTAAAGTATGGATACTCCTGCTGTAAGGACTCACCCTGGTGGTCTAGTGGGCAGCGCGGTCCACCACTGCTCCTACGGCGTGGACGCCCGCTGCACTGCTCCTTTCTCCTCTGTGTCTGGCTCCTCTATGATGAGCGTGCCGGCGCTCTTCCTGAGTTATGCGCCGGCGTGATGACGTCACGTGTAATGGCACGAAATTTAAAAAGTATTTAAAGGGGCTTTTGCAATTTACACATTGCCCGTGGTTAGGTTCTATTAGTGTGTGGATGTATATTCTTTTGTGAATTCTGATTGATCTACTGTGTATTGCCCCTTACCTGCCTGTGACTTCTCTGATTTCTCCATTCCTGATCCTTGCCTGCCTGTTAACTCCGAACTCTCAAATCCACTGACTAGTCTACACTCTGAATCCTGATACCGGCCTGTCTGATAATTCTCTGCTTGTGCTGGCCCGGCCTGCCTGTTCCTGGTGGTATTCTTCCTTCCAGTATCCTGGAGAGACGATCGTGCCCCTTTGCTCGTCCAGAACCGTTAGCTTTGCTCCTCTCTCAAATAAGACCTGGCGGCATCCGATTAGCCGAGGGCTCCTCCCGAGGTGAAAGGCGGCGGTTAGAGGCAGAAGTGAGAGCCGAGACCAGGGATCTTAGCTGGGGTTCTGGATATAGGGTGCCGAACGTGACAATTACCCATATATACTCTTCACATAACTCCAAAAATGCATCTTTAATGATGCTTATTGGATATTTTTTAAAGAATATGCATAGTACTCAAAAACATAGCATCACATCACAAACATACACAAAGTCTGTTTAAAGGAAAAGTAACACCAAAAAATTAAATTGCTTTAAAGTAATGACAATGTAATCAGGGCTGGATTTCTCTCCGCGGCGCCCTCAGGGTCCTCCTAGTGCCCGGCATCCTCGCGAACATCGTCCCCCCTGTGCATGTGTCATAGCACTGAGTAATACACGTAAGCTTTAGGCCGCCCCTAAAATTTTGCCGCCCGGGCCTTTGTGGCTTCGCCAAAAATCCGGGCCTGAATGTAATGTACTGTTGTGCTGCACTGATATGTTTGCTTCAGAAAGATTACAATAGTTCATATAACCACACTGTTATGTAGCCATGGGGGCAGTCATACAAGCACAGAATACACAGTAGATAACTGATAAGTTCTGAAGAATCCCACTGTATATTACAGAGTTTGTTATGTGCTGTGTATCTTGTGCATTTAGGGCAGAGACACACGGGAAGATTCAGGAAGATTTAGTCGCCCATCGACTAATCGCCTCTTGTTCAGGCAACTAACAGGGGTGCTCCATCAATGAGGCGAGTTGAGACAATCGCCTCAGGCAGCAGCGCCTCCCTGGTTACTAGAGGCGGCAAAAATGCAGCCCCTGGTAACTAAGAGCCGAATTTCTGTTTTTCAACCTGGAAATTCGGCTCTTCTAGTGCAGAGAGCGCAATTGTGCTCTCTGCACTAGCGATGTGGACCGCCTCCGACCCCCTCCGGCATGACTTGGACCGCCCCAAACCCCTCTGGTGCTGAAAAGGTGAGTGCCATGGGGAGGGGGGTGGCAAAAGGAAGGCAGCCTCAGGTGTCAAAATGCCTAGGATCGCCCCTGGCAACTAATCTCCCAAAAAGCCTTCTGCCAGCTAGAATCTAAGTGAATGGATGGCACTTGGAGTGCTTCATTTTCCGTAGTCACATGGTTTCCTCATGAGGCAACTTCAGATGAATTCGGAAAACGAAGTGCCATCCATTCACTTAGATTCTTGATTGATTTCCATTCTAGCTGGCGAGAAGACTTTTTGGGGATATTAGTCGTCCGAAAAAGAAATAAACAAAAGGAACACCATGAGCCCCAATAGTGTAATATGTATTGGTAAGGGATAATGAAATAAGAGTAGATAACATATACTCACAAACCAAGGTTACCAATAGGCAACCACTGTAAAGGCAGGTGGGGAGATTGTCCTGACCCCACTCAGGATTAAGAAGTCACTCTCTGTAGATAGAAAAGGGGTATCAACCCTCCACCCAGGGTGGACTTAGTATTGTATAAAAAGAACAGAGGCGCCAAAAGAATAAAAGGATATAAACGAGTTTAAAAACCAAAACTTGGTAATCAGAGGAGGCAGTAGTGGACTTACCTCCTCCAAGCAGACACAAAACGACTGTAATTAAGCAGTCAAAATTTATTAACGAACTCCAATCAGTGCAACGCGTTTCACGGGCTCAGACCCGCTTCTTCAGGCAATAAACATAGGAGTTACAGCTGTGAATTTCAGAGACCAAAGTGACAAATAGTATGCTGTATGCTTATTCATCAAAACAAAAGCTTTTTTAGTATTACAAAAATATGTATGGTAGTCATTATTCTGGGATAAAGGTATGGTGCAGGGATTGGTTAGCTATTAAAAAAATGGGTTTTTTTTTGGGATATACCAAAGTAAAGGTTGATAGGTATTAGAGGATACAACAATTATACAGTAAATAGGGTAAAAAGGAAGTGCAGTGAGCAAAAACATAGTGGGGCTGCAAAGTTAATATAAAGTCATAACTAACAAAACAGATAAGGCATAGAGTGGTGTGTAGTAATAAATAACTACACACGAAATTTAAAAAGTATTTAAAGGGGCTTTTGCAATTTACACATTGCCCGTGGTTAGGTTCTATTAGTGTGTGGATGTATATTCTTTTGTGAATTCTGATTGATCTACTGTGTATTGCCCCTTGCCTGCCTGTGACTTCTCTGATTTCTCCATTCCTGATCCTTGCCTGCCTGTTAACTCCGAACTCTCAAATCCACTGACTAGTCTACACTCTGAATCCTGATACCGGCCTGTCTGATAATTCTCTGCTTGTGCTGGCCCGGCCTGCCTGTTCCTGGTGGTATTCTTCCTTCCAGTATCCTGGAGAGACGATCGTGCCCCTTTGCTCGTCCAGAACCGTTAGCTTTGCTCCTCTCTCAAATAAGACCTGGCGGCATCCGATTAGCCGAGGGCTCCTCCCGAGGTGAAAGGCGGCGGTTGGAGGCAGAAGTGAGAGCCGAGACCAGGGAGCTTAGCTGGGGTTCTGGATATAGGGTGCCGAACGTGACAATTACCCATATATACTCTTCACATAACTCCAAAAATGCATCTTTAATGATGCTTATTGGATATTTTTTAAAGAATATGCATAGTACTCAAAAACATAGCATCACATCACAAACATACACAAAGTCTGTTTAAAGGAAAAGTAACACCAAAAAATTAAATTGCTTTAAAGTAATGACAATGTAATCAGGGCTGGATTTCTCTCCGCGGCGCCCTCAGGGTCCTCCTAGTGCCCGGCATCCTCGCGAACATCGTCCCCCCTGTGCATGTGTCATAGCACTGAGTAATACACGTAAGCTTTAGGCCGCCCCTAAAATTTTGCCGCCCGGGCCTTTGTGGCTTCGCCAAAAATCCGGGCCTGAATGTAATGTACTGTTGTGCTGCACTGATATGTTTGCTTCAGAAAGATTACAATAGTTCATATAACCACACTGTTATGTAGCCATGGGGGCAGTCATACAAGCACAGAATACACAGTAGATAACTGATAAGTTCTGAAGAATCCCACTGTATATTACAGAGTTTGTTATGTGCTGTGTATCTTGTGCATTTAGGGCAGAGACACACGGGAAGATTCAGGAAGATTTAGTCGCCCATCGACTAATCGCCTCTTGTTCAGGCAACTAACAGGGGTGCTCCATCAATGAGGCGAGTTGAGACAATCGCCTCAGGCAGCAGCGCCTCCCTGGTTACTAGAGGCGGCAAAAATGCAGCCCCTGGTAACTAAGAGCCGAATTTCTGTTTTTCAACCTGGAAATTCGGCTCTTCTAGTGCAGAGAGCGCAATTGTGCTCTCTGCACTAGCGATGTGGACCGCCTCCGACCCCCTCCGGCATGACTTGGACCGCCCCAAACCCCTCTGGTGCTGAAAAGGTGAGTGCCATGGGGAGGGGGGTGGCAAAAGGAAGGCAGCCTCAGGTGTCAAAATGCCTAGGATCGCCCCTGGCAACTAATCTCCCAAAAAGCCTTCTGCCAGCTAGAATCTAAGTGAATGGATGGCACTTGGAGTGCTTCATTTTCCGTAGTCACATGGTTTCCTCATGAGGCAACTTCAGATGAATTCGGAAAACGAAGTGCCATCCATTCACTTAGATTCTTGATTGATTTCCATTCTAGCTGGCGAGAAGACTTTTTGGGGATATTAGTCGTCCGAAAAAGAAATAAACAAAAGGAACACCATGAGCCCCAATAGTGTAATATGTATTGGTAAGGGATAATGAAATAAGAGTAGATAACATATACTCACAAACCAAGGTTACCAATAGGCAACCACTGTAAAGGCAGGTGGGGAGATTGTCCTGACCCCACTCAGGATTAAGAAGTCACTCTCTGTAGATAGAAAAGGGGTATCAACCCTCCACCCAGGGTGGACTTAGTATTGTATAAAAAGAACAGAGGCGCCAAAAGAATAAAAGGATATAAACGAGTTTAAAAACCAAAACTTGGTAATCAGAGGAGGCAGTAGTGGACTTACCTCCTCCAAGCAGACACAAAACGACTGTAATTAAGCAGTCAAAATTTATTAACGAACTCCAATCAGTGCAACGCGTTTCACGGGCTCAGACCCGCTTCTTCAGGCAATAAACATAGGAGTTACAGCTGTGAATTTCAGAGACCAAAGTGACAAATAGTATGCTGTATGCTTATTCATCAAAACAAAAGCTTTTTTAGTATTACAAAAATATGTATGGTAGTCATTATTCTGGGATAAAGGTATGGTGCAGGGATTGGTTAGCTATTAAAAAAATGGTTTTTTTTTTGGGATATACCAAAGTAAAGGTTGATAGGTATTAGAGGATACAACAATTATACAGTAAATAGGGTAAAAAGGAAGTGCAGTGAGCAAAAACATAGTGGGGCTGCAAAGTTAATATAAAGTCATAACTAACAAAACAGATAAGGCATAGAGTGGTGTGTAGTAATAAATAACAAGACTCACCATCTGGCAGTAGTATACACACTTAGCGCCTCTGTGCCGGCGAAGGACGCCTGAGTGTCTTTTATAGTGAGAGTTTGGAGGGGAACCAGCATCTTACAAACAGGAAGTGCATCATAGGGAGTGCATCATAGGGGGCGGGGTTAAGGCAAAAGGTTCAATACTATAGTATAAGAAGTAAATAGTCACCATGTTGGGAGGGGCATTGTGGGAGTTACTTAGCCGCCATGTTGGATGGGACAGAGTAGTGAAATAGGTACATAAAAGTGCGTGAGGGTACACATATAAGAAATAGGGGAGTGTTGATCATATTGATGTGGGCAAGCGGCTATAAAATCGGAGAAGAATAAAAGAAAAAAAAAAAAAAAGAAAAAAATCTAAATTTATATCAGGGCAGGTTATTAAAATGGAGTGCCATAGTGCATGATGCCTGAATAATAACCATATGGAGCAAAAACAATTGCTTATACAGAATAATAAAAACATTATCTAAAACATATATTAAAAATTGTAATCAAAAACATACATCCAAAAAGTATCAGATACTGTGATCAAATCCGAAAAAGAGGTTATTTTGAATATCCCCGAATCTTAGCGTCTGCACTTACCCTTACTCCTTTTTTCCAACTTGAATGGCTGTCTCCATGGCAACACAGCAGCATGTTTATAGAAAGTATTGTAATATTACTAAAGTAAACGTACCAGTTTTACCAGTGTAGGACAACAATACATTGTGATTCCTGTAAAACAATTTAATTGTTTGGTGTTACTATTCCTTTAAGGAGACTCACAGAAGATATTAATGGTATCCTCTCAATAACATAGGGGCTAAATTGTACCGGTGCAGTTTATTTTAGTTACCAATCATTAATTAGTTGAATCAGTCTTCTGCTAGAAAAATAAAGCTAAGATCTGCTTGGTTGTTATAGAGTAATTTAATTATTGCATTTTTGTACTTGGAATAAATTAGCTCCCAAGGTTCATTATGGTATGTCACCTACCCTTAGGTGACATAATTAAGAAAATTTTAACTTTTTTTAAATCATCAAGTTCCAAAAATGCAGCCAAAATGGAGTAAGCAATACATACCACCCTCAACCCCTCTAAACAGGATTTAGATTGGGACAAATATGCTTAAATAATCTTCCTCATTTGAGAATGTTCTATGGATGCAGCACTTGCTACAGTATACTATTCTAGATAATCACTATATTTGACAGTGAAGAGAATATAAGTGAATAAGCAGAGAGTATTTACTCCTCCTACTCCTTGGGAAATATTAAGAGTCACATATTAAATGGGTCTCCGTGGATATCTGCAGACATATTATTCTAGGCAAAAGCAGTGTCTCAGTGTGGCTTTGCTCAAGAAGGCAGAAATTGAAGCGAATACTTGATCTCAGCTAAAATGCATCTCTAAGATGTGATGCTCAAGAGACATGTTTAAAGCAGCCAACCTTTGCAGTGATTTGATATTTAAGTTCTGTTTCGTTTATTATAAACTTTTCCACTTATAACTGGGTACATTCTATCCTTAACTCATGAAATACAGTCATTGTACAAAGAACCTTCCAAAGAGAAAGGTAAAGTCAAAATGACATGCTTACTGGACATTAAAACAATAGAAATACAGTGAAACCTCAATTTTACATCCCCTGATTTTAAGTTTTCCATTATTTTTCATTGTTGTTTGTGGTCTCACCTACAGAATATAATTTACATAATACGTTTCCCTGACTTTACATTTTCCTGGATTTTACATAATTATTTCTGGTCCCCTGAAAAACATAATTGGAACAGATTCAGTTTTTTTTTTTTAAATGCTGGCTTTTGAAGCTGGAGAGGGACATCTTTAGCTTTCCAATAGGATCTCCTTCTGTGGGAACTGACCAGAGTGCTGAATCTCTAGGATAACTTTCATTTCCTTCTTATGTATTGTCGTTACAGGGTTCATTCATCATACATGTGCCCATTCAAACTGCTTACTGTATAATAGTGTTTGTACTTACTTAATGCCTGCAGTAGGAGAATCCAGTATCAATTAGCCAGCTGTGTCTATGTTGATGCATCAGGCACAAGGTGCATCACATGAGTGCTAGGGAGACCTTCATCTGTAGGTTGTTTTTAAACAAATGTTTTCCTATTTAATACAGCACAAGTAAGTGATAATCACCTCAGCTTAAATGGGGTTTGCAACTTGGGACAAAATGTGAACAGTTGATTACTCAGAGTAAGTTATTGATCCTCTGGCACTGGAAGCAAAGATTTACACAATTTTGCAACAGACAAAGCTAACCTGGAAAATGCTGTATATTGGGTTAAATGCCATTTTGACCTATGTTTGTCAACTTTGCTATCCCTTATTAAATGAGCCCCCGTGTTATAGATGCAGTTACTCATGGGCCATGATTTTTTAGTATGTGTCTTTTATGGTAAAGCTGTTACAGAATGATAATCTGTAATTGTGAGTAAAACATGTACATGTAGAAGTCAGACATTTAGAAGATAAAAATACTATTGGGGCTTGAGATGAGTTATCTTTTTGACTTTCTCGTTAAATTGAAATAATTGCTGTGTGCTTTTTGAACACCTGTAAAACAATACATCTAGTTATTTTAGAACTCTAAATCTTCTTTTTAAAATAATTATAGCGTATGTATCATAGCTTAGTACCCCAGAGATGTTCCATGATTTACACATGCAGCAGTCAGACAGCAGATGCTCTTATATATTTCATTTACTAGACTAAGATGAAGCCATCCCAAGGGCCTCATCTTTCTTTGTAATGAAACTATCAGTAATACACGATGCCTTATGCAGCTGAAAAAACTACACTAGTCTGATGAATACAGAAATGTTGGCAACAAGCAAGTAAAGTTAAAAGGGATTTATAGAAACCTTTATATGCTTGAAACCTATATTAGTTAAAAAAAACCATGTATATACATGACTAGGGATATACAAAATACATATGGGCAGATTTATTATGTGATGTAAAAAAATGGCAATTTTTTCTTTGAGCAACATAAAATAAGGCAGAAAATCTGACGTTCGCATGGCATAAAATGTAACACACCTTCAAACATTCGCCATTATTTACACACCTTATTTTGGTGAATTCCGTTTTACACAGATAAATAGGTTTGACCTGCACGAGTGAAAAATGTTTGTCTGTCTGGCAAATGTCTACCAATGCAGTTGGTAGACTATACCTTCTGTAAGAAAATGTGGTTGTGCACGTTTGTCAGTTGTTGCATGAAACAATGCCATTCTTTGAAGGTACAAAGCCACTTCTTGCACTTATAGTTCTGCAGCTCCCATCGGCCCGCCTCCTGGTATGAATTTTGCACAATTGTGTTTATTGACGCTAAGTAGCCCTGGTCTAACCAACACCTTCAAAGGTGAAGGTAACTCCTATGTTCCCATAGTGCCAACTGTCCCACCTAAAGAAGTGGATCACGTGTAATTTTAATGTATCCCAGAAGTGATGCCATTTGGACATTGTCAATTCTCAATGCAACTGCATCCAGTTCATGTTAAAGCACATTTCCAATTGATGCAGAACCATCTTGGAAGGTTCCTGAGCTGCAGTTACAAGTGTAGAAGGAGGAGGGCAAAGATGGGGGTTATCCAGAATATGTGTGCGCAGAAAGGAATATGGAAGGACATCAGCACACTGTTCATATGAATGAACCACAATACATATTGTTGAGAGCTTTGTGATACAGGGGACATGTTTCCAATAAGGAATTAGGATTGTGAATGAGGATGCCCTGTACTGCTTCTCTACATTCACTGCTACTGGTAGTACATATTGGTATATTTTCTTTCAGTGACCTAATGACTCGGATTCTGGCCAGACAATTTATGAATATTTGTAATTGACTTATTTTAGGGCTCTAAATCTTTTTTAGGGATTAACAAATAATTGAATGCTTTTTTAGTTGCATTTTTTTCTAGACATTCGTTGAACCTATTTAACATTGTTGTTTATTATTCCCTGTTCCAAAATAAGGGTTTGGTATGCTTTAAAATTCAAATTAGGGCATCCCTAGGCAAGTTGTTTTTCTAATTTTTGTTTAGCAAAAGATATTGGTGGGTCTCCTCTTATGGTTTGTTGAGTAACATATTAATATAAATACACTTTTTTAATTCAAAACAATGATCAACAAAAACTCTGCTCATTGGGATTATACTCAACATATACTGACTTATTAATTTACAAATGCAAACTGCAACTTATTTTTGTAAACACAGGCAGGCAGGTGGGTGTAAAACTGATCAAGTGTAGTTTCTATATTGGCCAATCAGCATTCTGTTTTTCCTAAAGCATGCTAGTGTGGATTACTGCAATAAAGCAGCTTTGCACGTCACTAAATGAGTTCTCTAGTGTAATAGGTAAGTACTGCGCAATGTACAGATTTGTAGCAGAGGTATACATCACCCAGTAATATTGCATTGGCAAATATCTCTTTTATAAGGAATTAATGTTTCCTTAGTGTGAAATACATGGCTTTATTGTTATGCTCACAGTAGTATCTGGGACACTTACCCCATGGGATTTTCTTGATTAAGTGACTGTTGGCCACAGTGATTTTGTGTTGGCATACTTATTTTACTTGTATTTTATGCTTTCAATAGACTGAAAGCTTATTTTTCTTGCATAATTGTTTTTCATTAAGATTTTCTTATGGTGATTTACAGTATCATTGGTTCACCACTGACTAAGCAGAAGGGATTTAGGGGGCTGAAAATTGAAAACTTAAGCAGAGTAAGCTGGAAAGTATTATAATGATAATAATTTGGTAGGGTTCATTTATACACAAAGAGAAAGAGAACATTTGCCAGTGTTAGTACCAGACTTTGGCCAAAATATGTAAGCTCACATGCCACGGCAAGGCCCCTTATTGTATGTGAGTCCTACACTATTTGTGAGCATTATAAGTTTGTAGTGCATTTAAAATCAAGTTAACTTACATCTATAAATAATTCCCTGTTCATTTATGACTGCAAGCAGTTGAGTTTGCAAAATGAACCCACAGTTAGCTCCATGCAAAACGTCATTCATTAAAGTAGCCCATCATATATGGTTGACCATTATCCTTGACCTCATGGAGGAGGACTGCTAAGAGGCAAAAGACAGAGGCTACTATTATGTATTCTCTATACAGGACAAATTATATTCAAATAGTTACATAGACTTCACCTTACACTTACATGGCTGAGATCCATGGGGTGCAACCCTGAAGCAAGGTGTCACTGGTGTAGGAAGGAAGTGTCGCACATTCTGCATATAGCCTGTCTACAGGTAGCCAAGTTGTGGATGGAGGTTATGAATCTCTTGCAGACAAATAGATTTTCCCAAGCTTTTGAACTGATAAATGACAACCATGCCAGAACCAGATAGAATGCTTCTGTATTATGAGAGGAAAGTAATTGCAGACATGGATGGGGCCTACGCTCCCCACAGCACAAAACTGGATCGCTCTGGTGAAAACCCCAACGTCTTATCAAGCTTACCCTGCTAGCCAGAGGCTCTCAAAAATAGATTTGAAAAATTCTGGAGCCCATCGTGGGAGGCAGGATTAGGTGGACAAGGCTCCCTTACATGAACTTAGATACTTAATTTCAAACTACTTGACAATTCAAGTGTCCTATGCAGTTCCCCATGTAGTGGATAACTGTTGTCAATATGAGTGAAATAGGTATAACTAATCTAATGAGCAGATATATGCAAAATGCATAAGATGACTGATATGCCGACCACGACACTGTTCTAAACATGTTGTTGTTATACTCACTTTATTTTATTTTTGATGTATGCATTGTTTTGTGTTTGGACACAGCTAAATGTGGAGCCAACACTGCTGAGCAACTCTGTAGTTCTGAGCACGATGGGACAATAGACTGTTAATCCCTATAAATAAAATAATTAGTCCTCCATACTGCACCTAAAAGTGGGGTGAATGGAGGTTGGGTGAAGCAATGCAGAGCTGAAGGAAGAGCTGCACTGAATTTTACTTCATTTTAAAAATGTCATTCATTTAATTAAATATTCACAGAAGTGTCTGTGAACTGTTCTTACTTTCACCAAAAAATGAAAAGTGGTGGTTCAGTAGGTATTTTTATGGATTTCTGTTTGTGAATATGGAGATTGTATTTACACCAGTTTTAACACCACTTTTACACCAAAAAAATGCTTCCTCCACTTTTGTGAATTCCCCTCATAGTGTCCCCTGTTTTTTTTTTTTGAATAATGTAAATGTCTTTTTAGCCAAAGACAGTCAGGAAATACTGGTATTTGTAGGGCAACCCTAGAATACCTTTAAACTATTTCACACCTGCTCAGTCACCCTTAGGGATGTAGCGAACGTCGGAAAAAAAGTTCGCGAACATATTCGCGAACTTGCGCAAAAATGCGAGCGGTTCGCGAACGGTTCGCGAACCCCATAGACTTCAATGGGAAGGCGAACTTTAACATCTAGAAAAGACATTTCTGGCCAGAAAAATGATTTTAAAGTTGTTTAAAGGGTGCAACGACCTGGACAGTGGCATGCCAGAGGGGGATCAAGGGCAAAAATGTATCTGAAAAATCTGCCTGTGTGTGCTTGGAAGAGATAGTGTAGGGGGAGAGCTGTTAGTGATTTCAGGGACAGATGATAGTAAGCTTGCTGGCTAGTAATCTGCTTGATACTGCTCTGTATTGGAGGGACAGAAGTCTGCAGGGATTTGAGGGACATTTTAGCTTAGGTAGCTTTGCTGGCTAGTAATCTACTGTTCTCTTTAAACAACTGCCATACGTTGACCTTGTAGGCATTGTTTGCCCAGTTTTTTTGGACGCAGCCACTGAAGCACAGTTGCCAGAAAAAATATGCCATATAAATGCTGAAAATAGTAATTTTTCGCCATACGTTGACCTTGTAGACATTGTTTGCCCAGTTTTTTTGGACGCAGCCACTGAAGCACAGTTGCCAGAAAAATTATGCCATATAAATGCTGAAAATATAAATTTTTTTGGTTGCAGCCACTGAAGCACAGAGGCCAGAAAAATTATGCCATATAAATGCAGAAAATATGCATTTTTTTGGTCGCAGCCACTGAAGCACAGTTGCCAGAAAAATTATGCCATATAAATGCTGAAAATATGCATTTTTTTGGTTGCAGCCACTGAAGCACAGAGGCCAGAAAAATTATGCCATATAAATGCAGAAAATATGCATTTTTTTGGTCGCAGCCACTGAAGCACAGTTGCCAGAAAAAATATGCCATATAAATGCTGAAAATAGTCATTTTTTGCCATATACGTTGAGTCAACGTATGGCAAAAAATTACTATTTTCAGCATTTATATGGCATATTTTTTCTGGCCTCTGTGCTTCAGTGGCTGCGGCCAAAAAAACTGGGCAAACAATGCCTACAAGGTCAACGTCGTTGAACTTGTAGGCATTGTTTGCCCAGTTTTTTTGGCCGCAGCCACTGAAGCACAGAGGCCAGAAAAAATATGCCATATAAATGCTGAAAATAGTAATTTTTTTGGTCGCAGCCACTGAAGCACAGTTGCCAGAAAAATTATGCCATATAAATGCTGAAAATATAAATTTTTTTGGTTGCAGCCACTGAAGCACAGAGGCCAGAAAAATTATGCCATATAAATGCTGAAAATATAAATTTTTTTGGTTGCAGCCACTGAAGCACAGAGGCCAGAAAAATTATGCCATATAAATGCAGAAAATATGCATTTTTTTGGTCGCAGCCACTGAAGCACAGTTGCCAGAAAAATTATGCCATATAAATGCAGAAATATGCATTTTTTTGGACGCAGCCACTGAAGCACAGTTGCCAGAAAAAATATGCCATATAAATGCTGAAAATAGTCATTTTTTGCCATACGTTGACCTTGTAGACATTGTTTGCCCAGTTTTTTTGGTTGCAGCCACTGAAGCACAGAGGCCAGAAAAAATTAAACCAGTAGGGTTTGCACCCTAGTTTGTAACGGTGGCGGAGGGAGGAGGAGGACGCTAAAGGACAGCTGTGTGTGGAGTCATGAGGCTTGAAGAGAAGGACAGCTGCATAGAAGTCAGAACAAGTCTTCCGGCGTGCAGTAACCCTCCGAGATCCACCCCTCATTCATTTTAATAAAGGTCAGGTAATCGACACTTTTGTGACCTAGGCGAGTTCTCTTCTCAGTTACAATCCCTCCTGCTGCACTGAAGGTCCTTTCTGAGAGCACACTTGAGGCTGGGCAAGACAAGAGGTTCATGGCAAATTGTGACAGCTCTGGCCACAGATCAAGCCTGCGCACCCAGTAGTCCAGGGGTTCATCGCTCCTCAGAGTGTCGATATCTGCAGTTAATGCCAGGTAGTCCGCTACCTGCCGGTCGAGGCGTTCTTTGAGGGTGGATCCAGAAGGGTTGTGGCGCTGCCTTGGACAGAAAAACATTTGCATGTCTGACGTTACAGACTGGCCAAAGGGCTTTGTCCTTGCAGGTGTGCTCGTGGCAGGATTACTGGCACCTCTGCCCCTGGAATGTTGATGAGTTCCTGAAGTGACATCACCCTTAAAAGCATTGTACAACATGTTTTGCAGGCTGGTTTGTAAATGCCGCATCTTTTCGGACTTGTGGTATGTTGGTAACATTTCTGACACTTTATGCTTGTACCGAGGGTCTAGTAGCGTTGCGACCCAGTACAGGTCCTTCTCCTTAAGCCTCTTGATACGGGGGTCCTTCAACAGGCATGACAGCATGAAAGACCCCATTCTCACAAGGTTGGATGCAGAGCTATCCATCTCCGCTTCCTCATTATCAAGGACTGCATCATCCACGGTCTCCTCCCCCCAGCCACGTACAAGACCAGGGGTCCCCAAAAGGTCACCACTAGCCCCCTGGGAAGCCTGCTCCTGTTGGTCCTCCTCCTCCTCCTCCACAAAGCCACCTTCCTCCTCTGACTCCACTTCTGGCACCTCTCCCTGCGTTGCAGCAGGTGCCTGGGTTCGTTCTGGTGATTCCGACCAGAAATCGTGCGCTTCCAGCTCCTCGTCACGCTGGTCTACAGCCTCATCTGTCACTCGTCGCACGGCACGCTCCAGGAAGAAAGCGAAGGGTATTAGGTCGCTGATGGTGCCTTCGGTGCGACTGACCATATTTGTCACCTCTTCAAAAGGTCGCATGAGCCTGCAGGCATCGCGCATAAGCACCCAGTAACGGGGGAAAAAAATCCCCAGCTGTGCAGATCCAGTCCTACCACCCAGTTCAAAAAGGTACTCGTTGACGGCCCTTTGTTGTTGCAGCAGACGTTCCAACATAAGGAGCGTTGAATTCCAGCGAGTCTGGCTGTCAGAAATCAAACGCCTGACTGGCATGTTGTAGCGCTGCTGAATGTCAGCAAGGCGTGCCATGGCTGTGTAGGAACGTCTGAAATGGGCCGACACCTTTCTGGACTGGGTGAGAACGTCCTGCAATCCTGGGTACTTGGAGACAAAACGTTGGACTATTAAATTTAACACATGTGCCATGCAGGGCACATGTGTTAAATTGCCTAGTCTCAACGCTGCCAACAGATTGCTTCCATTGTCACACACCACTTTTCCGATCTGCAGTTGGTGTGGGGTCAGCCACCGATCGGCCTGTGACTGCAGAGATGACAGGAGTACAGATCCGGTATGGTTTTTGCTTTCCAGGCACGTCATCCCCAAGACAGCGTGACAACGGCGTACCTGGCACGTCGAATAGCCTAGGGGGAGCTGGGGGTGCACAGGTGTGGAGGAGGAGAAGGAGGACCCAGCAGCAGAGTAAGAAGAAGAAGAAGACGAGGTAGAGAGCGATGGAGGAGTAGAGGTGGTGGCAGAACCGCGTGCAATCCGTGGTGGTGACACCAACTCCACTGTTGTTGTTGAGCTACCCATTCCCTGCTTCCCAGCCATTACCAAGTTCACCCAGTGGGCAGTGTAGGTGACATACCTGCCCTGACCATGCTTGGAGGACCATGCGTCAGTAGTCATATGGACCTTTGGCCCAACACTAAGTGACAGAGATGCGGTAACTTGGCTCTGCACATGTTGGTACAGGTGTGGTATTCCCTTTTTAGAAAAAAAATTGCGGCTGGGTACCTTCCACTGCGGTGTCCCAATTGCTACAAATTTGCGGAAGGCCTCAGAGTCCACCAGCTGGTATGGTAAAAGCTGGCGGGCTAAGAGTGCAGACAAGCCAGCTGTCAGACGCCGGGCAAGGGGGTGACAGTCAGACATTGGCTTCTTACGCTCAAACATGGCCTTCACAGAAACTTGGCTGGTGGCAGATGACTGGGAATGGGAACAGGTGGTCAAGGTGGAAGGCGGAGTGGAGGGTGGTTCAGACGGGTCAAGGAGAGCAGAGGTAGAGCAGTAAGATGCTGGACCAGAAGGAGTGTGGCTTTTAGTTTGCCTGTTGCCTTTGAGGTGTTGCTCCCAAAGTGCTTTGTGCTTGCCGCTCATGTGCCTTCGCATAGAAGTTGTACCTATGTGGCTGTTGGGCTTACCAAGGCTCAGTTTCTGACTACACTCATTGCAAATTACAATGCTTTTGTCAGAGGCACACACATTAAAAAAATCCCACACTGCTGACTTTTTGGAAGTGTGCGATCTGGCGGTAACAGTAGAAGTTGGCGGAGTTGGCGGTATTGGCGGCAATGGCGGGTGCGTTGGCCGGCTGAACACAGGTGCCGATACATGTTGTTGCCCTACTGATCCCTGCGGGCTGTCCTCCCTGCTTCTTCTAAGTCTTATTCTCCTACTGCCTCTCTGACTCTCCGTCTCTCCATCTGAACTACCCTCCTCTTGCTCTCTTCTACTAGGCACCCACAAAACATCAATCTCCTCATCATCATTCTCCTCAGATGCATCAATTTCTTCTGACACATCACAGAAGGAAGCAGCAGCGGGGACCTCCTCCTCATCACTCATTATGTCCATCTCTATCATGTTCTCTGCCAGAATTAAATCTGGTGTAAGGTCCTCATCTCCTTCATCTTCTTCTGGCAATAATGGTTGCGCATTACTCAGTTCAAGAAACTCATGGGAAAATAACTCCTCTGACCCCAGTGAAGAAGGGGCACCGGTGGTGGAGGAAGTGTTACGTGGGGTGGCCATAGCAGTGGAGGATGAGGAGGATGTTGTGGTAAAGTTAGAAACGGTAGAGGATGGGGTGTGCTGTGTAAGCCAGTCAACTACCTCTTCAGCATTTTGGGAGTTCAGGGTCATTGGCTTTTTAAAACTGGGCAATTTGCTAGGGCCACAGGATTGCATAGCAGCACGGCCCCTAGCACGGCCTCTGCGTGGCGGCCTGCCTTTGCCTGGCATTACTTTTAAAAAAACAACAACAACAACAAAAACTCAGTTGGTTTTTCTGGAAACGATAATACACACAGCTAGATGGCGGGTTGAAGAAAACAGTGTGCAAATAATGCCTACAAGGTCAACGTATACACTACTACAGCGGTGGATACGGATTACGTAAAATATATGAATGCTGCTTGAAAAAAAGTAACTCAAGTGGTTTTTCTAGAGACGATAATATTATGGATATTTAGACAGAATGTGAACAAGGTCACACAGCTAGATGGCGGGTTGAAGAAAACAGTGTGCAAATAATGCCTACAAGGTCAACGTATACACTACTACAGCGGTGGATACGGATTACGTAAAATATATGAATGCTGCTTGAAAAAAAGTAACTCAAGTGGTTTTTCTAGAGACGATAATATTATGGATATTTAGACAGAATGTGAACAAGGTCACACAGCTAGATGGCGGGTTGAAGAAAACAGTGTGCAAATAATGCCTACAAGGTCAACGTATACACTACTACAGCGGTGGATACGGATTACGTAAAATATATGAATGCTGCTTGAAAAAAAGTAACTCAAGTGGTTTTTCTAGAGACGGTAATATTATGGATATTTAGACAGAATGTGAACAATGTCACACAGCTAGATGGCGGGTTGAAGAAAACAGTGTGCAAATAATGCCTACAAGGTCAACGTATACACTACTACAGCGGTGGATACGGATTACGTAAAATATATGAATGCTGCTTGAAAAAAGTCACTCCGGTGTTTTTTCTGGAGACGGTAATATTATGGATATTTAGACAGAATGTGAACAAGGTCACACAGCTAGATGGCGGGTTGAAGAAAACAGTGTGCAAATAATGCCTACAAGGTCAACGTATACACTACTACAGCGGTGGATACGGATTACGTAAAATATATGAATGCTGCTTGAAAAAAGTAACTCAAGTGGTTTTTCTAGAGACGATAATATTATGGATATTTAGACAGAATGTGAACAAGGTCACACAGCTAGATGGCGGGTTGAAGAAAACAGTGTGCAAATAATGCCTACAAGGTCAACGTATACACTACTACAGCGGTGGATACGGATTACGTAAAATATATTATGGCTGCTTGAAAAAAGTCACTCCGGTGTTTTTTCTGGAGACGGTAATATTATGGATATTTAGACAGAATGTGAACAAGGTCACACAGCTAGATGGCGGGTTGAAGAAAACAGTGTGCAAATAATGCCTACAAGGTCAACGTATACACTACTACAGCGGTGGATACGGATTACGTAAAATATATTATGGCTGCTTGAAAAAAGTCACTCCGGTGTTTTTTCTGGAGACGGTAATATTATGGATATTTAGACAGAATGTGAACAAGGTCACACAGCTAGATGGCGGGTTGAAGAAAACAGTGTGCAAATAATGCCTACAAGGTCAACGTATACACTACTACAGCGGTGGATACGGATTACGTAAAATATATTATGGCTGCTTGAAAAAAGTCACTCCGGTGTTTTTTCTGGAGACGGTAATATTATGGATATTTAGACAGAATGTGAACAAGGTCACACAGCTAGATGGCGGGTTGAAGAAAACAGTGTGCAAATAATGCCTACAAGGTCAACGTATACACTACTACAGCGGTGGATACGGATTACGTAAAATATATTATGGCTGCTTGAAAAAAGTCACTCCGGTGTTTTTTCTGGAGACGGTAATATTATGGATATTTAGACAGAATGTGAACAAGGTCACACAGCTAGATGGCGGGTTGAAGAAAACAGTGTGCAAATAATGCCTACAGGGCAAATAATGCCTAAAAGGTCAACTTATACACTACTACAGCGGTAGTAAAATAAAAAAAAGTAAAATAAAAAAAAAATGAATATTAAAAAAAAAAATTAAAGTTGGTGCTGCTGAACTACTAGGAGCAGCAGATTAGCACACCAGTCCCACTCCCCAACACTGCTAGACTAATAGCACTGGGCTCTTATAGTAGTAGTAGTAGTAGTAGTAAAACAACAAAAAAATTAATAAAAGCAGTCCTTACAAGGACTACTGTTATTGCAGCAGTCAGCAGATGAGATCAGAAGCAGGACAGCTGCCCACTGCAGCTACATACAGAGCACTGCAGTAGAAGGTAGATTACTAGCCAGCAAAGCTACCTAAGCTTAAATGTCCCTCAAACCCCTGCAGACTTCTGTCCCTCCAATAACAGAGCAGTATCAAAACGATTACTAGCCAGCAAACTTTCAACTGTCCCTGAAATCACTAACAGGCAGCAGCTCTCTCCCTACACTATCTCTTCAGCACACACAGGCAGAGTGAAAAAACGCAGCAGGGCTTCGGTTTTTATAGGGAAGGGGAGTGGTCCAGGGGAGAGCTTCCTGATTGGCTGCCATGTACCTGCTGGTCTGGGGTGAGAGGGCAAAAAAAAGCGCCAACAATGGCGAACCCAAAATGGCGAACGTCGCGCGACGTTCGCGAACTTCCGGCGAGCGCGAACACCCGATGTTCGCGCGAACAAGTTCGCCGGCGAACAGTTCGCGACATCTCTAGTCATCCTCAGAAAAATGTATAGTCACACTTACTATACTATATTGGTTAAGGTTCCCAAACACTTGGATCAGCTGGCTCTTTCTGATCGACCTATATCTCGTATCACTTTAAATTTGTTGCAGTGTGCTAGCAATGTACAGTATATACTGTAGGGATAATACAATATTTGGACTCTGTGACAGGGAGCCTAGAGCTAAAATGGCACAGCAGGTGTGCAAGTCTGTTAATTATAAATGCACTTCAGTGAGGTCAGATGATTTCGAGATAGTTGGGAGAGTTTGAGTTCAGCAGTTAATTAGGAAAAGGTAGTTTTATCTGATTAAACTGAAAAGGCAAAATAAGGAAAGTGCTTGATTCATGTAGCAATTTATTAGCTTTCCCTGTGGCAGACAAGGGATTATTGGAAAGGAACATGCAGATGGTGACATTAGTTTGGCTTTACATTTCTGCACTTCAAACATCTCTTTTGTATCAGACCTCATCCATTGTCTCTGCAAGATGCCTTTTTATCACTCTTGACAATTAACAGCCTTCAGCAATGTCTGTGCATGAACTCTTGTTGGCTCCACAGACCAAATAATGATCATTTCAGGTTAATATTTCCAGTAATGAATGCTGATGCATGGCTAGAAGTGCACACAGTAAAAGAGGTTAAGTTAACTTTTTCCTTTTCTTTTTAATCTAATACAGGAAACATTCAATGCAGTTTGTTTCCTCTTTATCTAAATATGCAAAATGTGATAGTGCTGAGACATAAATATATATATATATATTCGTTTGGGTGGCACTCAGCTCCTTATACGATACCCGGGTGCACGTTAAAACTTTATACTGTAACTTTCCAAATGACCAGCAACTCCAGGGTTTTAGTGAAAAACTTTTTCACTAAAACCCTGGAGTTGCTGGTCATTTGAATACATAGCAAGATTAATCTCCCAGTTTGAGTTAAACTTTTGTGAACAGAGCCTTTTTTTGTTTGTATCAGAGCACTCTCTGCACTAGAAAAGTCAAAAAAATCTTACTGACAAGCAGTTGTAGCTGCGCTCCCCTGCGTTCCGTTTTTCTGCGGGGAGCGCAGGAATAGACGCATTACATTTTTTCCAATGGGGCTGTACTCACACAGGCGCGTGTAGGCGCCGAACACAGGAAAAATGCAGCATGTTGCGTCTCAACCTGCATTCAGCAGGGGAGCGCAGCTACAACCACTCGTCAGTAAGAGCTGGAGCAGCTTTTTGCAAATCAATCATGTTGGGTTTAATTAATGGCATTAGCACCCCTGGTATCTCCATCTGCAGCAGATGGAGAATGGGCTGAGCAGAAAATAAAGTTCGGTGAGTTTGGTGAGCTCCTGGGGAAGGATGGCTCTTCACTGTTTTTGGGTGGCATAACTCTGACCAGATACAGTAAAGTGAAAAGTTTATGTACAATATTTTTCGTTGATTTTTTTTTTATAAATCTTTGTTTCATTGTTCAGCTTTAATACAAGGCCAGTTGTTAATTTGGAAAGGAAAAACCATCTACATCTATTTGCCAGTTTTTAATGACAGCCTGTGTAAAAAACGGCTTTCTTTCTGATCTCATATCATTTCCCAGCAGTCCTCCTGGCCTTTCTCTGTAACCTTGATCTGTTGCACTGTAACCAGATGCCATTCAGTAGTTGAGATGAATCAGAAGCAGTGCTGGAATTATGAGCATTTCTCTTTTTTATTTTGACGTAAACTTTCTATGCCGCATTGTTCCGATCCTATCTGTCAAGGCCTACCATTGCTACAGTGTTGTAAACAACAGAATTCCTGTGCCTTACATGCAGTCCCAATAAAAATAAGGTTTGATGAGGAAATATAGGACATAAACCATGACCAGGATTCAGGAAAGCATAAGAGTATAATTTACTTGTTTTACAACACTGCCCTATTTCACTCAATACTGCAAAACATTTTTATATTCAAATAAAAACCTTTTCTTTTTATAACAGTGCCCTGTTGAATTACATCTTTCACCCTCCATCCATGTCAACTAAGTATAAAACAAATTACACCGTAGCTTTTCCCCAGTGCCAAGTTTTGTTTGTGGTCATGTTCGTACACACTGGCTCCTTTTTCAATTTATTTCGCTACTCAAACACATTTACAAAATAAATATCCAGGTCAGAAAGCCTATCTTCTGGTAAGTGAGCAGAGATGGGAGGCAGATTTAGAATAATGTGTTAGACATTACACAAACGAGAGAGCAGCCCAGAGTCTTTTCTGAGTCACAGATAACGATTTGTAGACAGAAGACATTGCAGAGATATTGTTATAGCAAAGCAGTATCTGCAGATTAAGTTGTTGAGGGATCTTAGAAATAGTTGTGTTTTAGTACAGCATTATTTTTATAACTTATCATAAAGCAGGTAAAATGTTTTTGAGACAATTTGGAAAAAAATAATAAAGATTATGTAAAACCATCCGTATTTTGCCGGACAAGTCATGGAAGTTGACTTCAGGAGGCAGATAAAACAAGGCTATAATGTGTTTCAGTAATGTAAAATCACATGCCAGTTTGAACAGGTGCTCTTTCCAACAATGAGAGAATGTTCCAATCTATGGACTGAACACCAGTGTACATGCAGACTCTCACTGTGGTATGATTATAGACAAAAGAAACTGGAAATAGTATGTATGACAGGGTATTTTTTAAAGGGGTGGTTCACCTTTAGGGCTCTTACTGGTGAGCGGTTGTAGCTGCGCTCCCCTGCGTTCAGCCGCAGGGGAGCACAGGAATAGACGTATTACATTTTTTCCAATGGGGCTGTACTCACACAGGCGCATGTAGGCACCGAAAGCAGGAAAAATGCAACATGTTACGTCTCAACCAGCGTTCAGCGCCTACACGCGCCTGTGTGAGTACAGCCCCATTGGAAAAAATGTAATGCGTCTATTCCTGTGCTCCCCTGCGGCTGAACCCAGAAAAACAGAATGCAGGGGAGCGCAGCTCACCAGTAAGAGCCCTTAAGTAGTCAGTTCCAGGCAACTTTTCATTATTTATTTTGTATAGTTTCTGAATTATTTGTCTTCTTCTGACTCCCAGCTTTCAACTGGCCCCATCTAAAAACAAATGCTCTTTAAAGCTACACATTTATTGTTAGGGTATATAGGACCCTAGCAACCAGATTGCTGATATTGCAAACTGAAGAGCTGCTGAATAAAAAGATAAATAACTCAGAAACCAGAAATAATAAAAAATGTTTAAAACCAATAGCAAATTGTCTCAGCATATCACTCTTTACATCATACTAAAATTATACTCAAAGGTGAACAACCCCTTTATTGTTGCGATACAAGTATAGTAACTGTTATCCGGAGATCCTTTATCTATAAAGCTCTGAATTACAGGAAGGCCCTCTCCTATTATTATGATTTCCCTTTTCTCTGTAATAAAAAAAGAAAACCATGTACTTGATCCTAACTAAGATATAATAAATCTTTACTAGAGGCAAAATAATCATATTGGGTTTAATTCATGTTTAAATAATTTTGCTAGACTTTTAAGTATGAAGATCCAAATTACAGAAAGGCCCCATATCTGGGAAACTTTAGGTCCCAAGCATTCTTAGAACCATGCTTAGCTTGCCAACAGATGCAGTTTGTCAAGTACCTATGTTCAATAAAGGATGCAAACCCAGGGATTACCATCTTACCCATTAATAATTGAGGGTTGATGAAAAGTATAGAATCTCAACTTTGCAGATATACTATGCATTTAATTCCAGCATTTAATTTAATTTGTTTGCACCTATTATTATTGGATGATATATCGATTTTACGTGTGAATTACTTTGTATACTGTGATCAAGCCAATAGCTAATGAATAGGCAGGAAGCAATGAAAGTTATTCAATTATTCCCATTATACCTTTAAATAGTTATTTTGCCTCTTCAGCATGCAAATCAGCTTCAATAAGGTAATGTACATCTTCATTTGCTCAATTATATTTAACCAATCGTTTAGCCCAAGCTTGCCCTTCATGGCATACCAATTAGAGTTTCAATCAATCACATGCTATTTTTCCCTGTCAGACTTTGATGAATGACTATAGAATGCGCCTCAGTTAGTACTTTTAATGCATTTTAATTGTAGGATTTTGTTGTGCCCAAATGAACACTTATACCATTTCTTTTCAATATGTTGTATTTAAAGGAAGTTTATACTGATTAAACATGAATCCAGAGGCTACTTCTACAGGTTTCTACCTCTTTGTGCTGGTTGCTCCAATGAAAAACATTGTACTTTTGTTGCTTCCACAAGTATCATTAAACAAAAATAAACAAAAATTTTTTCAGATCTTTTGAGAGTTGCTTTGAGGATCCCATGCTGTCACCCTTCAGAGGAGAGTCAAACAGAAGCACAACTTGCAATTGGCCACCTTAAATACCCTTTCTCATGATTGGACACACCTGCCAAGTTCAAGGCTTAACAAGCTAATCCAACCAATTTGGTGTTGCCAGTAATCAGTATTGAGCAGTTACATGCATTCAAATTAGCAAAATTACAAGGGTAACCAAAATTTTGCACAGCCAGTTTTTCACATTTGATTTAATTCATACATGTGAATACTGCCTCATTAAAAATCTTTGTTCAGAAAACGCTACAGTACTAAGATGTTCCTGGGAAATGAAAGACATACCACTGTTATCTTTTTTGTTGAAAGTGGAGTAACTTATTATGCAGGCTGAGCGGGTTCCCAAACTTTTTCATATGACTGTAGAATCATGACAGTTCATGTGCCCAAGCATGCCTCTGCGTGTCCATGCGGGTACCAATGAGACCATCTAGCTTACTCTGATGAACGGTATGGGACCTTGCCTATTGCTTATTACCCTAGAGCTACCACTTATCTTGACTTGGAGGAAGCTCCATGGTTTCCACAGTGGGTTAAGTTAAGAGGCAAACCAAACTTTTGCCTAGTGAATGTTGTCCTTCTCTATCCCCAGTGGTGCATATGGCAGTTACAAATCCAGTAATCATCGTGCTTGCTGAATCATTAACTGATATCTTTTTGCTCCTGTCTACACCTACATACAGATTTATTACTGGCAACTGCCTAATAAAGGCACCTGGGAATTTACATAGCAATAATTGCTACTCAAAAAGGGCAATAAGAGGCATTTAAATTACTTTTTTTTGCACTAAATATAGAATTTCACTCGCTATGTATTATTCATATACATTAATAGCATATATCTGTCCTGATTTAATGAATCTTAGCAGAAAACATTTTATTTGCCTTATCCTACTGTGAAACACTATTTTTGTTCAGACAGTACAGATGAATAAACATGTTAGAGCGCTGATATTTTGAATTTTATAGGCAAACTAGGTGAGAGAATAATTTCACAGATAAACCATACGACAGCTTATTAATTATTCAGTTTCTGCTAACAGCTAAACAATATTGAGCCAGAGTTTTCATAAACAGCAAAATAAATGCTAAGCAGATTGGGCATTACTGAATAAAAGGTAAAAATCAATCGAAGTTCCATTTAGGGAAATTGTTTTCAGAGGGCCCTTGATTGACATAAGTAAAAGCAAGATAGGCATGCAATTCAGTCCAGATTGATAGGTAATGACAGTTTAAAGTCTAACAATGCTAAGCAGAGTTTTTCTATTTGTACCTGAATCTACCAAGCACTTTCACTCATGTTTCCCCTATTTGTTGACTTCCAAGCAAACCTCAAGTTCTCAGCTTTGCTAATGTGAACAGAAGTGTGTCCATACTACTTTACATTCAACCAATGGTTCCTCTTAAACTCCTGTGTATGGGAGTATTCATTGACCATGCAAGTAATGAAACAAACATATAAATATTCTGAAATAGCAGGTAAGAAATTGAACAGACATGTTTACTATTAGAACAGCTTCCACATTACCTCCTTGAACCTCAAACGTTACTTCCTCTTCATGTTCCTAGGCCAAAGATGACGTGCACAGCTCTTGCACTTCTTTATATAGGCTCCTACAGGGGAATTCTCCTACAGACCACCCTAAGGGGTTGACGCTAGTGATGGGCGAATGCGCATCCATTTTTTTGGACGCTGTCGTACATTTGCTGGTGAAAATGCGCCAGCATACAAAAAACACTGCGAATTCGCCCATCACTAGTTGACGCCACCTGCTAACTACAATATTGCCAACTATTTACATTATGAATAAAAAATATGTTTCACCTCTTTACATGCTTGCCTCTAGCTCTCTGATAAGTCAAGTATTGCCTACCTATTGCCGTTTCTATTACATACAGAGATAACCTCTATATGGATTTATTGCAGCAACCAAGGATCATCTTCAAAGAGTCATGTGCACTCCTTGGGAACCATCTTTCCATCTTTTTATCTTTTTTCACTCATGCAGAAGATAAAGGAGGAAATAGGGATGTGCTACATATATTATTTGTTTTATTAGTCAGACAAATAATTAAAAAAAACATTTTTTTTCAAGATTCAGATAAGCTAAATGCTTTAACATTATCAGAATGGAATGCAAGCTGATAAGTGCCTTCAGATTGATGGGCACATTGACGTTTGCCAGATCTTGTTGAACACAAATCCATTTTTATCTCTATGCTTGCATTTCAGTGTGTAAATTGGGATTTAAATAAGACTTGACAGTTAATGGGTTGAACACTTTTAGCCTGCATGTTACTCCCTTTTATTGTATTCTTTTGTTTCTTTGGTGAGAGTGGACTGTTCTGCTCTTCCTGAAATACCCAGTGATGATTCCTATTTCTGCTTATTAGTGCAGCCTACATACTGCACTATATGATATACCGGTCTGCTTTACATACTAGAAAGAATAAAATGTTTATGAGATGCCATTATTAACGATATTGTGCTGCTTTGTCTGGGTAGAATAGATGAATAAATGCTATAAACTTTAGTCCAAACATCAGTCAATGGAAAAGAATGAAAAGTGATTTTAGCATAGTTTAATAAATAATAATAATTGTACAATAAACAGAGATTACAATCCTATAAATGATAACTCAGTCCCGCTTATAAGCTTTCCCTTTCATTTGCTAGAATGATAATCTGTTTTTGCTATAATATCATTAACATAATGCTTTCTCTAAACATCCCATTACAGCTTTGCTGGTTCTGGTAAGTACAGATTACTGTTGGTTCCTGGGATTACATTATCATAAGTTTTATGTTTAGTGTTTGAAGACATATTTTTGTAGAACAATTTGAAGTAGTTAATATTCAGCCCACATTTTCCCATCCCTTTCTTTAATCTTGGTCCAGCACCAAATGACACATCGTTGAGTATTAGTTCGGTTCTACTTGATTCTCTGTTTGATGTTCTTTGGTTCTTGGATTCAGTTTGTGATATGTCCTTTTTATTTAGTAAAAGGAACTAATGTATCCAGGTAATCATATTCTACAGATACGGCATCAAATACTAAACATTTTGGGATGCACAGAATGTTCTGATTCTCTCAGCCTATTCTGTTTGCAGAACCAAATCATCAAATGTAATTGCTATCCAGCTTTCCACCATTTTGGCTGCTCAATTTTTAACTTTGCTTAAGATACTATCTTTTGATATAAGAAGAAATAAAAAAAAAATACAAGTTAAAAAAAAAAGATATCCCTTAAATTCAATTTCTATGTTGTTGGTAACATATCCAGTGAGAACTGCATATAATACTGGGTGTGATTTGACACATTGCATCCAACAGGCAGACTCTGATCCATATTAGAGCTTGATTGGCAGGCCTGACAGCCACTTTGCAGGTCTGCTTTCCAAGCGCTGATACATTGCCTGAGTTTGTCAGCTTAGTACAAAGCAATATGTAATGATCTAGAGAGATAGTTACGCATTATGCCAGTCAAAATCTCCTTGACAATGATAGTGTTTGTGAATGAATTGCCTTTATTTTACATACTTTGTATATACCTCAAGCTTTTGAGTTCATTCTGTATCAAGTTAAAAAATAGAAATGTTTGGATCAATTTGCTTGTGGCATTAAAGAAGAGAGTTTAAAGGTGGCTCAGTGGTTAGCATTGTAGCCTTGGGATAATAGTTTTCTTCCAGCCATAGCGCTAACTGAAAGGAGTTTGTATGATCTTCATGTGCTTGCGTATTTGGAAAGGCTACTCCGATTTCTTCCCACACTCCAAAAACATAAAGGAATGTCAACTGGCTGCCGATAAAACAGACTGAATGTAATAGGGACCTTAAATTGTAATCTCTATTGAGTCAGAGACCTATGTGAATGATGCATAATTTCTGAAAGAAATATGTACAGGTAAGGGAGCTATTATACAGAATGCTCAAGGGATCTTTCCATAATATGGATCTCCATACATGGTCTACTTTAAATTATCTTAAACATGAAATAAACTCAAAAGGATTGTTTTATCTCCAATAAGGTTGAATAATATCTTAGTTGGGATTGTTTTATTATAAGAGAAAAAGAAAAAATGGAGAACAAAATTTAGACAGCTTTCCTGTAATTCTGAGCTTTCTGCATAATGGGATTCCAGATAAGGGATCCCATACCTGTACTGCAGAATCTGTGGGTGCTAAATAAATAATATTGTACTCCGTGAATTTCTGTGAGCCCTAAAAATGTTGGCTCTCTAATATTACTACAAGTACTTAGAGATGGAGACCCCAAAGGAAAAAGAAGGTGTTTCCCCAAATAAAAAACGATAAGCGTGCATTATTAAAGTTTTATATAAAGATTAAACTCAGGCTCATGTTACTCAAACCTTTTGTGCTATTAAGTGACCTCTACTACTAACATGGAGAACTAATGTATGTGAATGTGAAAATGTGTCATCGGTAGTGATGGGCGAATTTGCGCCGTTTCCCTTTGCCGATAATATTTGCGAAATGGCACAATTTTTTTTTGACGCCGGCGAATTGTAGTGGGCGTTTCGCGAATTTATTCGCTGGTGGCGAATCGCGCAAATTCACCGTGAATTCGCGCCTGGCGAATAAATTTGTGATCGTCTTCTTTATATTTATTTCTGGATCAAACAGTTGTGCAGGTTAAACATTGGAGAGAGAGATCTTTTCTGCATACTGTAAACATAGGTGCATATTGAATCAGCCTGTTTTCTACATTACTAAACTGTGAGAAACTGATTTTATACCTCAAGTCAAGTATTGTTGAATTCACATAGTTTACTAGCCATCATATCAGTTTATTCTATCTCTCCTGTGACCTGGTACTATCTGATTAAATAAGTGCTACTGTACTTTCTGTCAGGAGTTACAATCTCATTCAAGGTCATCTAGGCTATAAGCAAGAATGAACACATTTCATATCACTTCACAATATTGTTTTTACTTTATGTTGTGGAACTTTTCTCTTAGAGAACTAGAGAGGTCACAAATCCTTGAAATGAAAGGTTGATAGGGAAGTGAGGCTACTGGTGAGAAAAAAAAATGGCAACTGAAGAGACAATAAACACATACTGTCTGACTTTGAATGACTATTGTAGGTCTCTTCTTCATGGTCTGTAGAACCAGTTAAAAGTTAAATACTGATACTTTATGGTAATATGGGCAGTATTAGAATTGGAAATGTTCCTTATTGTTGGTCTTATGCTGAATAGGTACTAACTAGTGATGAGTGAAACAGCTTCATTTCACAAAAACAAATATTGTGGTTTATGCTAAATGTTGCCATATGCAGTGGAGTCCATGGGTGGTTTTTATCACATGTAATACATTTCATTTAAAAGGTGTTTTTTTTTTTTTTTTACACCAAATGCATTGGAGTCAATAATTTTTCTTGACGAGCAAAAAAGTGGAATCTTTTTCCCAGCGATATACAATACATTGTAATGCCAATTTATGAACTTCTTCACCATGAAAAGAAAAATGTACTCATCACTAGTGCTAACATTCTTTTTGGTCCTAATTTCAACATCCATTTGCAGCCTCAGTGATCAAGAATGCTAAAAAGTTATTGCCTTAGTTTTCAGATCCCAACTGATATTCTTTCAGGTTTCCTTTCTCATACTTGCTTTGTTCTTTGCTGTCTGATACTGTTTATTAGCTTTGTATATCCGAACAGTTTTCTCCATTTTAATGCACTTACATAAACACAGAACATGAATGCCAAATGTAGGCGTACAGCCTTGGATTTCAGCAGCCAGTAAAGATAGATATTCAGAGATGTATAGATTCTCTTCAGGTTTAAAATACTTCTTCTTAAAGGGCATTTTCATTTCAAAATGTCATACAAGGAGGTGAAGAGTTTTTGACATTTTGAGCTTAGCTTTTCCTCTCAGCACTTATTATTAGTGAAGAAAAAAAACACGTATGAGTAGAAAACACACTATGATGTACAGTATGTTCTCAGTAAATGGATTTTATGTCCTTCTTGGGCCTAATGAAAGCAACCCTTGTTGTCTATAGGTTTCTTTGGATCTGCAGGTAGCCTTTTAATTATGTTCTAGCCAGACATGCCTGTCTGCACCCAGCTTTATCTCTGTCTTACTTGTTCACTTGAAATTGGGTGTTTATAGTCAGCAACAGTGAATCAGGGCCACCATTAGGGGGTCACAGGGGGGACAGTTGTTCCGGGCCCACAGGGTTTTGTGTCTGGGGGGGGCAGCCATGCTTCACTTACTTGTTTAGCCGGCCCCCCTGCTTTCAGCGTGCTGCCAATTTCACAAAATAGGACACAGCGGCTCCATGCACAGAAGCTTTTCTCCTATTAGGATTTCCTGTACCCTCATTGGTCCTTTAAGAATAAGTCCCCATAAATCTGCAATGGGATTGGACCCCCTTATACAATCCCTATACAGCTTTACAGGGACTTATTCTTAAAGGACCACGAAGTTAAAGGGAAATCTTAATAGGAGAAAAGCTTCCGTGCATGGAGCTGCTGTGTCCTATTTTGTGAAGCTGGCAGCACGCTGAAAGCAGGGGGGGCAGCTAATCAAGTAATTGAAGTATGGCTGCCCCCCCCCCTTTGGAGGGATCTGGCCAATTTTGTTTTTTTACTTGCAGGAGGGCCCTTGATCACCAATGGCTTTTTATAACTTGTGGGGGGGGGGGGGGGCAGGCCATCAAACTTTTTTACTTGCAGGGGGGCCTCTGATCACCAATGTTTTTTTAAAACTTGTGGGGGGGGCAGGCCATCAATTGTTTTTACTTGTAAGGGAGGCCCTGCCACCAATGTTTTTTTTAACTTATAGGGGGGCTCTGATCACCAATTATTTTTTTAACTTGTAGGGGGGCCTGATCACCAATTAATTTTTTTAACTTGTAGGGGGCCCAGGCCATCAATTTTTTTTACTTGCAGGGGGGGCCTGATCACCAATGGCTTTTTATAACTTGTGGGGGGGGGGCAGGCCATCAATTGTTTTTACTTGTAAGGGAGGACCTGCCACCAAAGTTTTTTTTTAACTTATAGGGGGGCCCTGATCACCAATTATTTTTAACTTGTAGGGGGGCCCTGACCACCAATTTTTTAAAAAAACATTTTTTATGGGGGGCCCTAGCACTACAGTTTTTTTTAGCTTATAATTTATCTTGCATTATTTTATGAAAGCCTCCTATCTCATATCTTTTGCTTTTCCCCGGAACGGTGGCTGCTAGCTAGCATTCATAATGAAATATAAGAGCTATTAGTAAAAGTTTTTATTTGTGCTTCAGAACAAAGTATAATCTTATTCCAAGCAATATTCAGCTTTCAGTTAGGTAATCAATTTATTCAGATTTGTTTTAAAAAAATGTTTTTAATTGTTTTTTTTTTTCTGTGGCATAAAATAATGCACCTCCTGATACCCATGAGACTTATCCATTATTGGAGTATAGTTTCTTAATACATAGTTACATAATTAAGTTGAATAAACTAAATTCATCAATCACTATAATCACTATATATACCAATATCTATTCTAACTAGCTGTAGATCTTAAGATCACAATAGGCTTGGATATTATGCTTGTTCAACAACAACATGACCCAGCATGCCCTCCACATGTTCACTGTCCTCACCATGAAGAACCCCCCCCCCCTGCTACCCATCTATAATGCCCTCTAATGTAATGATGTCTGCTTGCAAGTGCCTTTATCCAGAGAAACAACACCAACCGTGGCAGTTGAATGTCTCTGCACTCTCTCCAACTCATTATCTTTCTTAAGAACTATAGCCCAGAACTGCAATGTGAGGCTTTACCAGGGACCTATAAATGATGTTTTCATCTCTTGAATGAATGCCCTTTTTTATGCAGGACAGTAATATAAGAGCAAAAACTGGTTAGCTGAGCCACGCAAGCCCTATAAGCCCCCATAAGGCTTTTACTCAACAGCAGCCTTGGCAGCAGAGATGTACAATTTGTTCCAGATTAAAAATTGTTTATATAGAACAATTTATATATATATATATATATATATATATATATATATATATATATATATATTATTATTATTATACAGAGCTGCTGCTGTGTTGCGCTGCGTACTGCCATCCAAATCCACATTTTTTCTGACAGTCAGAAAGCATAACTAATTATATAGAACTGCTGGGAATACTTTTAAATTAACTATACATTATGGATAGCGCTCAGAGGTTAAACTTACCCTTGTGCTGCCTGGCCACACCATAAACACAAAAAATAGAAAACCAAAAATCAATAACAAAAGAAAGCAGTCACTTCATGCATTTAAATACTTTAATACCACAAATGCAATGCAAAATAAATGCAATATGTTCTGTTATAAATGTGTAAACATATAATATTTACAGCCCGATAAAATATACTTATACATTCACACTTCTGCACACTAGGGCTTAAGTATGACTTGCAACCGCAGCTGTGGTCAAAATCAATGTGTGATGCATTCATTAAAGATACTTTGGTCCAAAAAACTGCTTTATGAACCTCTGCTTAGCTGAGCTTAGCACTGCTGCTGTGTCTGCCCGCAGAGACCTGCGCTTTCCCAGTGCATGCAGCACTGTATTTGGCAGCACTGTATTCAGGAGGAGTGCAGAGAGACATGTGGATGTTTAATTTCCTGTCCCAATCTGTCCCATAACTTGTGTGTCATTGAGTTGGCCAAGGAAGACAGTAAAGCATCATTGGAGCCATGTAATTACCTTCTTCCATATTGCTGCCTTGTGTACACAGGCGCTGCTAGTGCTTTTTAACTTAGTGCTAAAGAACTCTTGCACCACTTAGTACTCTTACACTTGAGTTGGGTGGTCAAAGTAAATGACCCCCCAACCCCCCATGTTGTGCACCAAATAAACATTTGTCACATGCCAAAAAAAAAAAATACACAAAATATACAAAAAATACACAATATACAAAAAAATAAAAAGACTACATTGCATTTGGCAAATTTTTATGTTACTGAAATTTTTTGACTAAGCAGGTCAAATTTGCCCATCACTAGTTATTATGTTGTAGCTTGGCACTTAACTTGCTGGCACTTAATTGATGTATGTTTGGATATCATTTATAACCATTACATGCTGAAGTGGAGCTTGTCTGCTATTACCCGTAGTGATGAAATCGAAGGAACAATACTTTTATAGGACTCAACCTTATTCTCAGAAGTCTCATATTCTTTCTACCCACGATGGCAATTATCCAGTTTATGTTGCTGCTCAAGAAAGATGAAAGGAATTATCTTCACTTATATGAACTCATATGAGCACCTCTTAATGCTTCAAGCATGTCTGTATTCACCTGTGAATACTTAATGCTGTCTCTCTATTACAGCCTACCTTTGAAGACATTTGATGGATTATACTGTCTTAATTGATTTTCATATTCCTGTTTTGTGCTTGAGAACATTTTGCATGCGAGGCTGTAAGAAAAAGCATTTTCATTTCAGGTACCAGTGTTGTACAGCTCAATTTTTGGGTCCCTTAGATGCTGCAATAGAATGTCTTCTTAGCCTCAATAAAAAGGACTGTGATGAATCCTGCCTATTGTGCTCATGGGAATTATAGCATTTTTTCTACTTGCAGTGCTAGTGTCCAGAGTTCAGTCCTGACCTAAGGCACTACAGGTGCTACAAGTAGTTCATAAATTCAACCAGTGACTGTGTGAGCTTCTTTCAGGTGCTCATTTTGCTCCTCCTTACACACTCCTAAATATATTCTGGCAGGCTGGCTCCTGATAATAAAGAGACTTTACATGTAATATGAATCATAGTTTGTAGCTCCATTGGGCAAGGACTGAAGTGAATGATGAATGATCTCTGTAAAGTGCTGTGTAGCATGTTGACCCATCGTAAATGAAGAATTATATTATCTAATCTGGTAGAAATGTGGAAAGCTTTTCAGTATTCCAAGGCTCCCACCAAAAAACATAAGTAACCTAGCTTGAACAATCAGTGCAATTGTTTTGACTGCTTGTATCTAAATTTTTCTGACAGCTTGTATCTAAAATCAATTGATCACAAGGGCTCAGATCATCCATAGAATTGCACAGATATTGCACAGAATATTTTATGTAACTGGATGCGTTGCCATTTACACTTACATTGAAATGTGCACGTGTTATATGCAAGCAGTCGGAACATCTTACAAGAAGTGATGCTTACAAGTAGTGATGGGCGAATTTTCACGAATTTTGCGCGAAATTCGCGAAACGGCGAAAAATTCAAGAAACAGACGTTTTTTTCCGACGGCGTCCGTTTTTCGGAAAAAAAAATTTGACACCGGCAAATTTTTGCCGCAAATGTTCGCTGGCGTTTCGCTAATTTATTCGCTGGCGGCGAATCACACAAATTCGCCTCGAATTCGCGCCTGGCGAATAAATTCGCCCATCACTACTTACAAGCAAATCAGAAAAACATGTAGTGTACTGGTAGCAGAGCTTCCTCTTTAATTGTATAGTCCCCTATGGTTTGGCCAGCTATGTGGGCCTTATTATATGTTTAGATAGATAGATAGATAGATAGGAACCTTGTGAGGTCATACCTAGTGGGTTGTAGGATGTACTAATTAATAGGTCACTGTAGAAGTGATAGAATCTATCACTTATACAGTAGATAGATAGATAGATAGATAGATAGATAGATAGATAGATAGATTATGGTTATTTGGCTCAGCAGTCTGAAGCTCCACAAAGAGAATTAGTGGGACTAGGTTCCATGTGTACTACTGCCCAGAAGTAGGGAAACAAGTGTACAGACTCTAGAACTAGGAAATAGGAAAGTGTCTCTTTTTAAGCTGTTCTGTTTTCATTGATTACCCTGCAGGGATATGTGCCGCCTGATACTGTGTGCTGTGAGTACTGTATATGTCTAACTACCACCTTGTTCTGCTATCCTGCATTTCATTTTCATTACACTTCTTTGTGGCTCATGCTCAGTAAATCTGTTCATGGTTAAATTAAGAACCTCTGGAGCCCGTCAACATGGGATCTCAACCCAAGAGATATAGTTGAACCTACACCCTTGGCCTCCACCACATGCAAGGCCATAATGCTATTAGACTAATGAAAGCAAGCAGATTAGTGGGGTAAACTTTATTCATGTTCATAAAAAAAGTATACAGTAAGGGATACTGATATGTATTTAGTATTGGATTGTCATCCTCAAGACCTATTTTTCAGAAAATGAAAAGAAAAAAAGAAACAAATCCCCGTTTTGGAAAGCCACTTAACTGCAAGGTCTAGTTCAGTTTTCAATGGAGTCAGGTTGCAGTGCACTTTTCACTATGGTGGTATAAAGTGATCCTTCTTCAAAAGTCACACCAGAAATGCCAGGCTTGCATTGTCACTTTTCTTTTGCACTATGATAAATAACTCCACTTTTTAGAAAAATTCACAAAGAGGGAGAGGTTGAGCAAATCCTAAATTAAATGCTGAAAAAACACAAATGTGCATCATGGGTTCTCCATTGATGTGTTCTACAAAACAGTAAATTCTGCCCATGTACATTGGATTGTTAGAATGAAATTAGCAGGCAGTTGGTAAACGTTAGACATTTTATTGGTGAGTAAAAGGTCAATAAGCTGAATGATTTATTGGATGTTAAGATGTTGCAAAGCGGACAATTTAAGTTTTTTGCTCTCATGATTTATCATGACATTACTCTAGAAATGCACCATAACCATTGCTAAGAGCTAGACTCCTAAACAGATTTACTGAATTCTTCTGTTGACACATTGAAATATTTTAAATACACTAATGTCAATTACTGGGATTTCAGGCCAACACAAGCTAATTAAGGCAGCACAGTTACAGCTATTTGGTCCCATTTCAGCATTATATTGTGAACATGAAAAGCAGATTGTATTTTTCTTCCTCTGTATCAATGACTTGTTGACAAACATTATTGCAGATAATATGCCAGAGACATTAAATGAAGAGGCAGTTCACGTTGAGCTGACACAAAAAAAAATGTCTGACATTGTGACAAGAGCCTTTTACAAAGGATATAAAATGCTGGTAAAATAATTGTGCTTGGAGAAGAACAGAGGCTTCTGAACCAATTAACTTACTTTTTGATCTTAATTAATACAATACTTTAGGGACAGATGTTAAATATTCTGGACAAAGATTTGAGACAAAGGGTAAATATGAACGGAAATGCAGAACTTTCTTGTCTTTTGGATTTTGACCACTTTCAGCTTTAGCCAGTGGATGGGACCCAGATGACCATGTATAATACATCTCTGGAAACTAGGGCTCCAGCTCTAATATGGACTGTGCGTAAAGTAGAGAAGTCTATTTTCTGCCAAGCCCGATTGTTTGACCTATTAAATTCACGTTTTCACCTTTTGCAACAAAGAAGTGCTACAGCTGAATGTTATTCCTGTATGTCTATGCAAACCCCTGGTAAGGGTTTCTGGACTGCTTTACACCCAACCTACAATGTTAAACAAGGTGGTTGAAGCACACATAATATTGTCTATTTTGTTTACTTTCTGCCAAGCAAACTCAATCTGCTTATAAGCAGGTGCTTTGGTACTTTATTCTTCCTGCTGACTCTAGTGGCCCCATGTCAACACTTGTGCATGAATTAAATTAGTGTGAAATTCACCAGCAGTTCCTTTTGAATTGAATTGTGTATGTGAATTACATTTTTTCATGACGCAGAACTAATTGAATACCTGGAGCCACATCAATTATTGTTTTCATTAGGCTTGATTCTAAATGTGTATTCTCTGATAATTGATTATAATAGATCATTAGTGATTATAACAAGAGATCATTAGTAGTACTAGGGACCTCTTTATAGGACCCTGGTGAGGCCTCATCTGGAGTATGCAGTGCAGTTTTGGACTCCAGTCCTTAAGAGGGATATAAATGAGCTGGAGAGAGTGCAGAGACGTGCAACTAAATTGGTTAGAGGGATGGAAGACTTTAAATTATGAGGGTAGACTGTCAAGGTTGGGGTTGTTTTCTCTGGAAAAAAGGCGCTTGCGAGGGGACATGGTTACACTTTACAAGTACATTAGAGGACATTATAGACAAATAGCAGGGGATCTTTTTACCCATAAAGTGGATCACCGTACCAGAGGCCACCCCTTCAGACTAGAAGAAAAGAACTTTCATTTGAAGCAACATAGGGGGTTCTTCACAGTCAGGACAGTGAGGTTGTGGAATGCACTGCCGGGGGATGTTGTGATGGCTGATTCTGTTAATACCTTTAAGAATGGCTTGGATGATTTTTTGGACAGACATGATATCTAAGACTATTGTGATACTAAACTCTATCATTAGTATAGGTATGGGTATATAGAATTTATGTGAAATTATGGAGGGGTGTGTGTATGGATGCTGGGTTTTTATTTGTAGGGGTTGAACTTGATGGACTTTGTCTTTTTTCAGCCCGATTAAACTATGTAACTAACTATTATAACATGAGAAATATGACACAATTTAGATGTACTGCAACTGCCAGTTATGGCATATAGTTTCCAGGTCTTAATCTGCAGGGCAATCAACCCTGATACAGTTTTTAGGTTGCAAAACTAACCTTGAATAAAGGTTAATGTAAATTTAAATTAGAAAAGACTCTTGTGCTCGAGCACAAGTTGATGGAACTTGGATGTAAATCTGGTACACGTTAGGAACATTGTGGCTATCCTCTTTAAGTTCAAACATTCAATTATAACATCATATTAATGTAGAGACTGGCACTAAGAGCTTGTTAATGATAGAAAGTCTTCATCTATATCTTTTGAAATAGGATTCATTTACAAACACTGGGTAAATTTGTACATAGGCAGTAACCTATATCAACCAATCAGTGATTCACTTTTTCAGCCTGCTGCAGATGGACCAATGAAATCAATCATCTGATGCTCCACTGTCCATATTAGCTGATTTGTACTCCTGTTGATAAAACGATAATACAAACCACATCTTCTGACTTGGCAATGAACTATCATTCAGGCACTGGGTTGAACTCGCGTATCTGCCTGTTTGCAGCAAGCCTTAGATACTTGTATGAAAGCAGCCCTGTGAACAGCAAACCTAAAGAGTGCCCAATATGCTGCTATTTAAATTTGAGGTTCTAATAAACAGAAAACATTTCAGCATGATCCGAATTATATATCAATTTCAACAAATTAACAAACAAGCAAGAGTTTAGGCTTTAAATACCAATTGTAGTGTGGGGCACTTTCATATATGTGAGAAGGCAGTTTACCTTCCAATCTGCATTTAATTGAGACTATAGATTTCCTCATGCAGTTAATATGTAAGGATAATCATGAGCTTTGCTTTGAGGGATAACAGTAGGGATTCCCTGTGAAAACATGTATAGCACAGACCGCTGCTGGATAACAGATCTTTTCATAATTTGGATCTTCATACATTGTCTACTAGAAAATTATGTAAACATTACATAAACCCAAATAGGCTGGTTCTGCTTCCAATAAGGATTAACTATATCTTAGTTTGCGTCATGTACAAGGTAATGTTTTATTATTACACAGAAAAAGGAAATAGCTTTTAAAAATTTGGATTATTTGGATAAAAAGGAGTCTATGGGGTAAATTTAAGTGAAGTTCCGCCACTAGAGTGAAATTCCGCAGCTCTCCATTCATTTCTATGGGATTTTGAAAGGCGTATTTATCAATGGGTGAAAGTGAAATTTCACCCTTTGATAAATACGCCTTTAAAAACCCCATAGAAATTAATGGAGAGCTGCGGAATTTCACTCTAGTGGCGGAACTTCACTATTAACTTCACTCTTTGATAAATATACCCCTATGGGAGACGGCCATTGAGTAATTCGAAGCTTTCTGGATAATGGGTTTCTGGATAACTGATCCCATACCTGTACAAAAATATATGTGCTTAAAATGGAAAAAAAAGACTTGCTTGATTAAAAATAGTCAGTTTAGCATACAGTTTAAGAAACCTTATCTGTTCATGATAGAAATACCTCTGAACCTTAAAAAAGAAGTGAATTTTATGCATTATATTAGGACACATTTCTTCAGAAGGATATTGGGCAATACAAAGTAAGATGTTCAATCATAAATTATTTAAAGAAAAAATGTTTATGGTAATTCAGAACCATGATTTCTATCACCAAAAATACAACAAAAGCTCACAATGATGCTGGCAGTGGCATAACAATTTAGGCAGAATCATTCCAGCATCATTTTATTTGACCTGGATTACCATGACTGTGAGTGTGGTACTCAAGCAATAATTGAAAGCCATTCCTGCTTTGGATTTAAGTAACTCTCAGAACTGAGATTAACTCCATCAGTGAATATGGGAGACTATTTTATAGTGACGGAGAATAAAATTCTGTGTATGCAGATTCCCCCATGAGCCCCCTTGACTTGGATGGATTTTGTTCTCAAGCTAGCCTTGGTCACTTATACCCTGGCCTTAAGTGCAGAGCCTCCTGCTTTACTGTAAGAGTGGTTCTTTGGTTTTCTGTGCTGGGGAGTGATATCTCTATGTGCTCATACTAGTAACTCTTTTTTACTAGTCTATTAGACTATGATTCCTTTGTTTGGGGTGCTGACTCCTTGTGAGTTTAGTATCCATGGAGCTTGTGTCAAATAAACGTTGTTTTTCACAGAGACAAAGTTCCTGAATTTCCCCATCAATATGTAACTTTGATCCTTGGACCGGACTAAACAATCTAATCAGTGCAATTTGGTCAGACAAAAAGTGGGCTCAATAATATTTCCAAAAACAACCCCTGTAGCCCCGCATGATTGAGGGCATTTGAAACTATCTAAAAAATGGTTTCAATTGTACTGATAAAATATCTACAGGTAACAACATGAACAAACAATTTTATCCACCCCAATTATTACCCTCCTAAAATCTTTGAAATTTTACACTTAACGTGGTATGTACAAGAGTGCTGGTAAAACCATGAATTTCAGGGTAAAACCATGAATGTCAGCGCAAAACTATGCTGGGCATACATATATTCTGGAATTATGAATTTCCAAACAAATAATTTATAAAAAGTTGTACAGATATGGGATCTCTTATCCAGAAAGCTCCAAATTATGAAACAATATCTCTCATAGACACACTTTTCAGTAAATTATCCAAATTTTACAAAACATATTCTCCTTTTATCTCTAATAATAAAACAGTACCTTATACTTATTTAAAGTTTAAATGTGTTGTTATTTAGCAGACATGGCATAATGGTCCAAATTATGGAAAGATCCATTATCCTTAAAACCTTAGATTCCTGGCATTCCATATAATAGATTCTATATCTGTATTAATTGGTGCGTTTGCTACGTTCCACGGCAGACTTTTTCCCATGTGCAGAGGAAAATAAATTAAACTCTTACTAAAAGCTGAAAGGAAGACAAATTCTGTTTATTAGTATTGGCCCACTCTATTATTTTGTTGACCATAGCAGATATTTCATGTGCGGCGGCATAAAACAGAATAATTAAAAAAAATATTTGTTTGCATTTGTTCTCAATTTTCCACTGTAAAGCGATGAGCTAGACATTCCAATGTTGTCTTTCATCAGTCTAAAAATTACAAAAGCGGAACAAACAATTGCACTGGCAAGTAGAATTAAACTTGTAATGCAGAAGCAGCTGATATAGAGAAGAAGTGTGCTTTATGCAGTTCTGCCACATACTAATCAGAATGTTAAGCATAATAGCCATTCTGTTCTTGAGGCAGTTAATTATGTTATGAATGCTCTTATCAGTGCATATTAAGAACACAATACATGACTTTCATACTGAGAACAGAATGCAATTACTGAGATTATGGCAATCAGTATACTTTTACTGTAGTCATTATTATTGTATGTTATGCTGCAGAATTTTTTTAGCCAGTCTAGTAAACGCTGCTTCCCAAACACATTTCTATAATTATAAGTCAGAGTAGGAATCAGGTGTTCAGGGCTGTTTTTACAGATGATTTCAGAACTGCACAGATTGCTCACAATTTATACTAATACCCTTCTGGCAACACTATATTGGAATTACTAGCAAATATATTATGCTATCCATGGTAACTGGTATGTCATTTTAAACATGGATGGTAAAAAAAAAATGTAAGAACACAAAGAGAATAAGAGTGCTTAGCATGACATGCCAAAACAGTATGTAGACTACACCCTTTTTTAACCACACTCACTCAAGGTCTTGACTTGACCTTTATCCTTTGCTTTGAACTGTTGGGTGAAGCTGGGGGTTGAGGATCAAGGGAGAGAACAGCAAGCTTGACTTCTGTATACATTATGTTGCTAATGATTTATTGTCCCCATCTAGTAAAAGACTCAACATATTTAGAATCATACAATTTTATAACATAGTGAACTGGTGGGGGTTGGGTTGCCATGGTCAAAAGATTGGCTACTTATCTCAATTTTGTGTTTTAAGGACTTGTCAGAGACCATTAATCATTACATGTGTAATAGCAAGAGATCAGTAAAGGGCTTCACACTTATTTATTCGCTGCAACTATTATATATATATATATATATATATATATATATATATATATATATATATATATATATATATATATATATATATATATATATATATATTGTGACAAGCTGGCGGCTTGTACACGTAACTTTTAGGGGGATTAGTCAATGGTGAGCAGGCAGCATAGGAGAAAGGAGCAGAAAGACAGGGACACACAGCTTCTTCAAGGAAAACACAGGTTTATTTTCCAACTTTAACACACACCGTTAATAATGCACAGACACAGGGGTGACCATTTTCAGGATACAAAACATAAATCATAAAAATAAAACCTAGCCCACTGGGCACTACCTTCACACTTTGAAGCAGTCCCTGACTAGACTGGGCCCCTTGTGGACAACCAGCACAACAAATAGTTTGGCTCATCCCTGTACTCACAGGACTCTCTCCCAGGTAATATTCAGCCTCCTGGCTTCCTCACTCTCTTCACAATAAACTCTGTGAGAGTGACAGGCTCCCTCTGCTTCTTGCAGTAACAGGCAGCACTCCCAGCTCCTCTGGGAGTTCCTCACACAGCCAGATCTCCTACCTGCTGTGCCCTGCTGAGAGACACACTCTCCCATTCTAATTAACTTTAAATAGTCTTTCCACAGGACAGCTTTCCTGTGGAAGGTGAACTCCAATCTCTGGACTGGATCTGTGTAATGGAGTCCCTGACTACTAAAGTCTTTAAACAGAGCGCTGATTCTCTGTTTCATAACTCCCTTCCTGGAGCCTATCTCAGTACCTGGGGAGAAATTACAGGCTAGAGCAGGGGTCCCCAACCTTTTTTACTCGTGAGACACATTTAAATGTAAAAAGAGTTGGAGAGCAACACAAGCATGAGAAAGTCCATGGGGATGTCAAATAAGGGCTGTTATTGGCTGTTTGGTAGCCCCTATGTGAACTGGTAGCCTACAGGAGGCTCTGTTTGGCTGTACACCTGTTTTTTATGCAACCAAAACTTGCCTCCAAGCCTGGAATTCAAAAATAAGCACCTGCTTTGAGGCCACTGGGAGCAACATCCAAGGGGTTGGAGAGCAACATGTTGCTCGCGAGCTACTGGTTGGGGACCACTGGGCTAGAGTGACCTTTTTCCACCTTTTCCTAGTCACTCTACCACAATATATATATATATATATATATATATATATATATATATATATATATATATATATATATATATATTTTTTTTTTTTTTTTTTTTTCATAACAGACAGCACCTCATGTCAGATAAGCCATTTTGTGGCTGCCCCTGTCCACGGAAATAATTAGTATATAATTCAATCAAGAAAAACCAGCACCAAGGGACTTTGAATATGAAAAAAATATGTATTTAAAACAGGTGATACATATGTTTTAAATACAACTTTTTTTCATATTCAAAGTCCCTTGGTGCTGGTTTTTCTTGATTGAATTATATATATATATATATATATATATATATATATATATATATATATATATATATATATATATATATAAAATTTAAATAAACAATGAAAGGCAGCTCATCCCTTCCTTCATTGGGTGCACGTGGTCAGACTTGATATCCAAACTACAAAATCTACCCCAGCACTCCAACATATAACATATAACCCCCTGGGAAAACCTGTTTTGCACAACTGAACTGTAACTCTAATGTTAAAAACAAAGTTTGTACAAAGTATGCATAAGCTGACGCGCCCCGTCAAGGCAGTGTCCATACGTCAGTCCTATCTAAGTGAGAAAAAAGTATCATATATATATATATATATATATATATATATATATATATATATATATATCATAAAATTATGAAAGAAAATTAAAAATCAGGGTCTTATTTTTCCTAGAAGGCTTGTTTTAGGATATGTGGGTGCTAGATCTCAGAGGTATTACATTTATTGGCAATAAACAGTTTCACTAGCACCTAATTGCCCATCAGCACTCAAGGAACCTCTGTGGGACCAGTAGGGTTATTTAACGCCTTTCAGAGTTAGAGGTTTTTCCACCTGATACAATAAACTACCACTTCTTTCAGTCTACCAAGAAATGCCTAATAAGAGCAAGAGGGAATGTTTATGTCAAAAAAGTTGACAGGACAATGCACAGCAAACATGTTTATAGTAGGAAAAATATATTAAAGTCTGAAGTGCACAGTGAACTATATTTATTAAAAACACAATTTCGTCTTAGGCTTTGAAAAATGATATTGCTCAAAAACACGTTTATACCTTCCAATTTCAGTGCTATTATCATTGCCATTTTATGACATTTTAGGTGGGCATTTTTTTTATCAGATGTTAATAGAAAAAGGTTTATGGGTGTATTTTAACAGCATTTTGTGGCATTGAGTAAAGCAGCACAGTGAGGTAAAAAGGGGCTTGGTTCCTTCATCCATTTGCAGGAACTTATTTTTAGTACTCATTTAATTTGTATTTACCTACAGAATTAATGGCTAATTAATCATAAATGGGATTTTGCATATGCAAATAAGGGTAACAGTTTTAGATTCCTGGACGATTTGTAGGATTCGAATTCAGTTCATCCAGACACTTGGATTGAGCTAAATCCCAAACTGAATCCTAGATTTGGTGCATCCCTATTGAAATGTGAATCTTCCTGCCAACTGTGGTGCCACCAGCTGGTCGCTAAGACTGGTAAGGGAGAGGGTAAAACTGTGTATAAACTAAAAATGAAAGGTTTTACTAGGCAAATAAATTGCTAAACATCTCACCTAAACTACTAGGCAGTGAGATTTCAATATCTGATCCTTCACTTGCCTGGAGATCATTTTTTAATGTTTGGTTCTGTTTTTTAAATATGCACAAAAGTTCACATCAAAATGTTAATACCTGCTCTTTCTTCCAATAACAAAAATAAAGGCAGAAACATCTCTACTGAGAATAAGATTGCAAAGCTGGGGATAGCAAGTACTATGCATATAGTATTATAAAAACTAGTCCCCAGAGATGTATGACTAGGGATAGAAGCCTCTTTATTTAGGAATACAACAAACTCATTGATTTAAGACTTCTGAGATTTTCACAGACATACCTGCTCAAATGTAGTTGTTGGTAGAAAAAAAAATACAATTGTTAATTGTATATACAGTCAGTGCGGCTGCATGCCAGCCAGGGAAATCAGCAGAATGCATTTATTTTAATGACAAAGTGAACCTAAAGTATATGAATTCTAATGGGTTGGTTTGCGTCTGATTTAACTTTTATTAAGTTATAGAATGGCCAATTCTTAGCAACTTTTCAGTTGGTCTGCATTATTTATTTTTTATAGTTTTTCAATTATTTGCCTTCTACTTCTTCTTACTCTTCCCAGCTTTCAAATGGGGGTCATTGACACCATCTAAAAATGAAATGCTCTGTAAAGCTACAAATGTATTGCTATTAATCTTATGATTACTCGTCATTCTATTCAAGTACTCTCCTATTCATATTCCAATCTCATATTCAAATCAATGCATGGTTGCTAGGGTAATTTGGACCCTAGCCACCAGATTGTTGAAATTGCAAACTGAAGAGCGCCCAACTAAAAAGCTATATAACTAAAATAATCATCATCATGCTAAAAGTTAACTTAAAGGTGACCAACTAATTTAAAGACAGAACAGGTGGAATAAACCAGTAATGTCAGTGGATTTATCAGAAATAACCAAGTATTAGGGAATACTAGCCATGATCAGTACATTATTAAGACGACATCAACTCTTGCATGTCAGTTGGATCCCTATATGGAATAGCCACTAGAGATGTGCGAATAAATTCACCAGGCATGGATTTGCAGCAAAATTCCGCATTTAGCAAAACTGTGTCAAAATTTCACCTGCAAAAAAAATTGTCGCCCATCAGAATTATTCGGAACACCCATTGGCTTCAATGCGTTTTGCAAATTTTCGCAGATTCGCCCGTCACTAATAGCCACAGTTTTGTTTGGATGGGTTTATATGTAATTATCATTTATGAACATTATAGGGCTCATTTAACACTGCAGACAAAGTCGCAGTTGTGCATATTGACACCATTCACTTTGATAGAGTATGTGCAGATGGAGCAATACTAGTATGGTTCTGTCTGTAATATCCTATGCTTATGAATCAGAAACATGTCAGATTTCCCCTAACACGAAATATTTAATTAGCGAGTAGGGATGGGCAAATTTTTTCACCGCAGAAATGACGCCCATAGACTTGTATGGCATTTCGCCGCGCTTCAAAACATTTTTGACGGCCAAAGCCTTTAATGGGCGTCGGCGACATTTTGCCGGTGGGGAATATTTGTCGAAACAAACAGGGCAAATTCGCCCATCCCTAGAAGGTGAGGAAATGGTACATCTGTAAGTCTCCATTATTTATAATAAATCTATGCACTTCTTGCAAACAAGGTTATTATGATATTATTTTAACTGGGGAAAATTATAGATCTTTATGATGAACTTTTAAGCATTTACTGGAACACCTTGTACTTGTCATAGAATGTTCCCTGCAAAGAGCAGAATGCCGGCAGATTCTCGCTTATGAGACATGACAGAACGCCATGCTGCTTCTTTTTAAAAAAGCAAATGACATCTAATTATAACATCCGATCACACCTGGGCTCTGAACAAACCAGCATTAGATGTTTACATGTGGCCTGTCACCCGACTAAATCATACCTAAGAACTCATTTATTTTAGCAAATAAGGCCAGTGATCTTTTCAAAGTCTTTGAAGAATTGATTTTGTTCCCAGTACAGTGGTTTAGTTATCTTTTAACACGTTACAGACTAAAATTGCATACTTCACAGCAAGAATGGCTAGCTCATTGTCTCCGCTCTTGTGCTCTCCCAGCACCCACTGTAACTCAGAGCTGGGCACTGACACTCACACGAATTACAAGATCTGCTTTATACGAAGCTATTTTAGAACTGGTCATTAAAACCTTTGTGTGCCTTCTAAACCTATGCATAAAGCCTCAATGTCACAGTGAAATATGTCTTCTTGTATGGGAGAGTTCTGTTGTCTCTACATGATGGTGGAGTGGCAGTAATCATTATCGGTATTTTAGAGGTAGAAACTTAGCAACACATTTGCTTTAGGGCAATAGAATACCAACACAACATTGTCATGTTTTTACCCAAAACGCAACATTCCTCCTAGAATTTACCAACTTGTCAGATGCCAGGCTTTAGCTGTATCAAGTACTGTACACAACTAATCTTTTTAATTTCTATAAGTCATGCTATCCCAAACTCTAGGTGCTGCCACTCAGTAGGCCTTAAAGCAGTGGCACTATGGAGGCAGAAGAACAAGTTAGACCACATTTGGGTTGAATGACTGCTATGCTGGTTGAAAATAATAAAGACTCATAGAAGTCTAGCCTTCTCCGTGTGTTGTCTGGTGAAGTCTTTGAGAAAATGATTCTCTTGGCAAAGAACAAAAGCTTTATAGAAGATAACAAAGAAAAGAGCAAGAATTAAGATGCTTTGGGGTTTTTTCTGTATGATTTTTCTACAGAGAGGAGTTCCTTTACACGAATTGACTGCACCTCCTCATCTGTCTTTGTTGAGAGTATTTGTTTAGAAAAATTGCACCAATAGAATTACCATTGGTGCTGATGCAGGATATTGGGAATAGTTATTAACATTAATAAATGGACACAGCCATGGTGCAAGTTCAGGGTTAAGCTGGCCATAGACGCAAAGATATAGTCATGCAAAACAACACTTCTTACGATTTTCAGCCTGTATACTCATCTGTATACTCAAAATAACTGTCCTGACCTTTTTCATGCCGTGGTGATTGCTTGTTTAGTCAATCGGACAGGTTAAAAGATTTCTGTCTGCAAACCATAATATCTATGCATGTATTGCCTAGGTAGGAGTAACTAAGCTGGAATAACTTTAGCTGTATAAATAACTGATGATGTTTCTGTATATGGAATACTACGTTCCTTGTGCATATCCTGCATACCCCATTTTTTTTATTTTACATTTTTAACTTTGGGTGTAATTTGGCAAAATGCTGAAAAAATGCTTAAGAAACAGGATGCGCTTTGCAGATCACTAATTTATAATAATAAACATGCCCCTGTCAAAATCTCTCGGGCATATTTAGTGCTTCTGATTTCATAAACTATATTTTGACCTTTTCAGCAAAATGACACACGTCTTACTAAGTGTTCTGGGATTACTGGTCTCCCACTGGCCTTTAATAATAATAATAATAATAATAATAATAATATATACATATATTTTATATATATATATATATATATATATATATATATATATATATATATATATATATATATATATATATATATATATACTTATAAAGCAATGCTAGTAAAGATTCACTGGCACCACAAATCATGGTCTGTAGAGCTTGCACTCTATTATATGCCTAGGATTAACATGAGGAAACTGCTTGCATTTTAGTTTCGGGGGACATACCATTCAGTGACAGTTCCCTTGCAAAAAGTGCTACTGTTTTAAAGCTGCATTCTGCCTTCTAATAAGAGAGCAATGGCAAGTACACTAATTAGAATGATTGCTTCTTTCAGACAGGTATAGAAAAAAGGCCCGTGAGTCACCTGTGATAAATTAGAGCTATTGAGGCATTGATTAGATGATTTATGCTTTGATCACTGCTGTGGAGATAGAACATCCATGCTAATTCATCACCAAGAAGATTGGCTGTTATTTATGTTTGCAGGCAGTTTATTCCGAGTGTTGACCTTTTCCCGATTTCTTTCAGCACCAATGAATCTCTGTATGAAATTCTACAAATGGACTTTGAAATGGGCCTCAGTAGTGGTCTGGCTGGGGCCCAGCAGATCACGTGGCAAGTGGAATATCCAGAAGAAGACTCGGTCAGTGAGCTGGTGATCTCTGAAATCTTTGTCAGCCAGACTTCATTTGCTGGGATTGTCCCTCTTGCCATGGTAAAACTCTTTTGTCTGTTATATGCTTTATTATTTAGTAAGTTGTTCTTTACAAAGAAAAACATGTTTAGAACAACTGAAAAAATGTTGTGACTATTTTAGTTCTTTTTGTGCTCGTTTTTTTTTTGGTAATAGTAAAACTGTGCAAAATCATTGCATACTATTTTGCTATCCTTTTGTCATTTATGCACCTTAAAGGAAAAGTAACACCAAAAAATAAAAGTGCAATTAATTGAAATATAATGTGTTGTTGCCCTGCACTGGTACAACTGGTGTGTTTGTTTCAGAAAGACTATAGTTTATATAAACAAGCTGCTGTGTATCTATGGGGCAGCCGTTCAAGCTGGAAAAGATCTATTCAATGGCTGCCCCCATGACTACATAGCAGCTTGTTTATATAAACTATAGTAGTCCTTCTGTAGCAAACAACAATTTTACTGGTGTAGGGCAACAGTACATTATATTTGAATTACTTAAAACACTTTAATTTTTTGGCATTACTGATCCTTTAATACAATATAACTCCTATAATCTAAATCCAGAAAAAACAGGTAAAGACCAGCACTAGACCAGTGAATGCTTTTTGGTTGCTATGATTTGCTGTGTTGGGAAAAAAATGCCTATCTTTAACCTCTTCTGTCTTTTTAAACAGAATATGGAAATATCAGTTCCCTAAGACAGTGGCTGGGGACTATGGCTAATTCTGTTTGGTAATGCTTCCATTTGTAGGGACTCTAAAGGCACATTTTGAAAGCCAAATATATGATTATTTCTGGCATCCTAATGATTTTAGGGTGTGAAAGTTGTCATAATGTTTAAGAAATTTTCTTTTTTTTTTTTATTCTTTATGTATTTGTTGCTTCTCGTGTTGCCTCCCCCCCACATTCTCCCTAATTGTAGCCCTGATGGGGATCTGTATTTATAGAAGAACTACATTATAAAAGGCAAGACACTTAGTCATGTTTATGAGGACAATGCTACAGTAATTCTGGACCAACATGATTACCCCATATTTATCATCAGCAATTTTTTTGTAGAAATCAATGGAACCTACTCTGCTAATAAGCAAAGCAATCACTTTTTTCCAAGAATTGCTCCAGTTTTGTCCTAATAAATACTGGATAACTGTGTTATAAATGTTTAATCATGCTAATTAGCTTAGGGTCTGGGAAACAATAATCATCTGTCAACACAGATGCATACTTTATGTAAGGCATTTACAACACAAAAATAGAAAATACAGTGGGTGGCTTTTGTATGAGAGGTGCCCAGCTTATGACTGCCTCTCTCTTTTCTGTCATGACTGCTTAGCAGGACAGGCTTTCTCCCTTAACTTTGGGCGCAAACACGTGATGCCGAGCATGGTGACGTCATCTGTATGCGTGTGAAGTGTGCGTCAAGCTAAATGATGTCATTAAAGTGCTTTGTTTACAAAAAACAATTTCTGTTTATCACTATTGCTCCTTCCTCATTGGTTCCTTGCCCTTTAAATAGTGCTCTTTCTGTTTCTTGTTTGCCAAAGCTAGCTGTTTACCCAGTACCTGCTCGAGCTTGTGTTTGCTCTTGGTCCTGTTTTATTTGACTCCGATACCTGCTGCCTGACCAGACCTCTGCCTGACCTTGACCTTGATTACTGCCTGCTCCTATTCTGTACCACGCTTCACCTCTCTAGTGCTCTGGTCCCCTGTTGTCGCTGCTGCAGAAACTTCTGGGCCCCAAAAGGGCGTCGGTGAAAACTGGAGTTGCAGGGGATCACTAAAGCCACCTAGGAGGGGTTATTGACCAGCTGCAGGGCCGGATTTACAAAGTGGGTGCCCCTTGGCCCACTGCCGTCTCTCGCCCCTGTCCCCTCCCCTTTATTCGTGCAAATTTGGACTGGAGAAATGGGGATTGGCGCACAGGAAATTTAAAAAACGATAGTATCTCCAGCCCATCCCCAGTATTTTTGAACCAATGTGGTTGGGCAGCATGCCACCCCCCCCCTAAAATCCTGCCACCCTAGGCCCGGGCCTAGGTGGCCTTTCCACAAATCCGGGCCTGACCAGTTGTTCCAAGGGTCCCTGTAAACAGACTGTTATAGAATTCTTGACTGCAGTTCATGTACCAGGGTTTCATTGGCAAATATGCTGGCTCACAGTTCCTGAAAGAGATTTGCACTGAAATGGGACAGTTAGCAGTTCCAACAAAAGAACTGTTGGCCATATCCGCCCACTATTTATTTCTTTTAATTTTTCAATTGAGAATAAAATTGCAGGCCTGCAATACTGGTCATTTAAAGCTTTGTTGGCTAGAAATAGCCAGAGAAAAATTGTATAATATTATTAATAAGTTTCTGAACAATAACAGGGATAAAATTTAAATGCCGAAATTTGCATGCAAATGAATCCATCATTGATCTTATATAAGTATAAGAGATTGAAAAACTAATCTGCATAAGGAAACTAAAGCCAGCATTATCACAAGCACTTAAATATAGGTAACATTTTATATGCTGATTTTTTTTCATGTTGAAATTACTAAATTAATTAACAATATACCAGCTTATTATGTGCTACATTGCTTCAGGGGTAATCTAGATTCCGATATATTGTTTTATTTTATAAATTATGAAGACCACGTATATTTTATGACTTTGACCATAAAGGTAGTCAATGTCAAGTTAAAAAGAAAAGCAGCGACATAGGCAGAAAGAGAGAAGAGTGAGGTTAATAAATGTGGATCTATTTAAAGTAAATGAAAGAATACAATATATAAGCTTAAGTGGAAGCTAAAGATGACACAGGGTGGCCAGTTAAAAGACATACAGTATGGTGAGGAATAACAGTGATAGGGGAGAACTTTGAAGGGAAGGAAAGATCATTACTGGGTCAGTAGTGTAAAGTTGCCATGTACAACATGTGGTCAGACACAAAAAAATAATTAGGAATGTGAGTATTAGGAGTAAATTTGAATGTTGTCACTATGTAGTATGCACTGGCACAAACTGTAACATTCACAATCTTTTTTACTTTTGGGATGAGTTGTTAAATATATAACGTTGCGACTTTGCTTTGTTTCTTTTCCACATTTCATACTTTATTTCATTCTTCCTATTTAAGCTTTTCTTCACCCACACTCTGTATAAATGTTTGTTTTAATGATCTATTAATATCTTCCAACAAATAAGTGGTATGGTTTACTTTCACAGGGTATGTGCCGTATAAAAGCACCCTTTTGTTCTGTACAAGACCCCATATATAAACGACTTAAGCTGGCCATAGATGTTGAGATTTTTAAAAGATCAGATCCTGATCGTGAGACCACGATCTTCTCAGAACGATCGTACGATCGTACGAATCTACCATCAACTAAAAAGACCAATTTACCAGTAAAACAAAGGGGAGCTGCCTGCTTGGCCCTGCAAACATAGAGAGATTGCACTGGGACCGACAAAGATTTTTTGACCTGGCCGATCAATTTCCCGACAGATGTCGGCCGAAAAATCGTAAGATGTACGATCGTTCGAATACCACTAACCGCACGATAATTTCGAAGGATCGGTCGGGCTTCCCTAAAATCGGTCGTTCGGCAAGAAGAATCGTCGCGTCTATGGGGACCTTAAGAGGCAAATTTACTAAAGTGCGAAGCAGCTAACGCTAGCACAAATTCAGTCATTTCGTTACTTTGCCATTTTACTTACAGGCACTGGCGTAAATTCGCTAGCGAAGTGGACCTACTCTAGCGCTACTTCCCACCCTTATGCCAGGTGAAGTTGCGCTATGGCGAAGGGACATCTCTACACTAATTCACTAACTTGCGCATTTTACTGAACGTTACCTCTTGCGCCAGACTTGCCTTCTCCACCTCAGACCAGGCGGAGTGCAATAGAGTCAAAAAACGCTGGCGTCTTTTCCTTTTACAAGGGTGATAGGCTGAAAAAGATCGTAAATTTTTTTGGGGTACCCTCCACCCCCCCACATTTCCATACATATGGCACCTAAACTATACAGTGGTTACATGTATAGGGCAAAATAACAACTCTATTTTATTTTATGAAGCTTTCCCAGGCTTGTGTAGTTTAATGTATTTGCTGCTACATATACGTCCATTGTACTTTAACTTGGCGTCATATGCAAATTAGGCATCGCTAGCGTAACTTTGCTTTGCTTGACGAATAAACGCTAGCGCAACTTGGCTACCTTTCGCCTCCCTGAGCGCAACTTCAGATTTTAGTGAATTAGCGGCACAGTATTTATTTTAAGTACTTAAGAAATAATACCCTGTAATTGCTAATATGGAGGGTTTTAAATGCAGCTTGCTAACGGATTAGAAGCCTATTCAATTCATGCAGGATTATATGATAGCAACATATCATAAAGAACAATTTGCATTTCTGTAAAACAACCTTATGTGGCAATTGTTCTCCAGTGCGGTTGGTTGTAAGTACTTGTGAGCAGGGTCCTGTAATCCCCCTTTTTCATCATGTAAAATGTTGGTTGGAGATATATATATATATATATATATATATATATATATATATATATATATATATATATATATATATATATATATATATATATATTGTGGCAAGCTGGCGGCTTGAACACACAACTTTTGGGGGAATTAGTCAATGGTGAGCAGGCAGCATAGGACAAAGGAGCAGAAAGACAGGGACACACAGCTTCTTCAAGGAAAACACAGGTTTATTTTCCCACTTTCCAACAAACACTGTCAATGATGCACGGACACAGGGGTGACCATTGTATCATACAAACAAAACATAAAATAAAACCTAGCCCACTGGGCACTACCTTCACACTTTGAAGCAGTCCCTGACTAGACTGGGCCCCTTGTGGACAACCAGCACAACAAATAGTTTGGCTCACCCTGTACTCACAGGACTCTCTCCCAGGTAATATTCAGCCTCCTGGCTTCCTCACTCTTTTCACAATAATCTCTGTGAGAGTCACAGGCTCCCTCTGCTTCTTGCAGTAACAGGCAGCACCCCCAGCTCCTCTGGGAGTTCCTCACACAGCAAGGTCTCCTACCTGCTGTACCCTGTTGAGAGACACACTCTCCCCTTCTAATTAACTTTAAATAGTCTTTCCACAGGACAGCTTTCCTGTGGAAGGTGAACTCCAATCTCTGGACTGGATCTGCAGAATGGAGTCCGTGGCTACTAAAGTCTTTAAACAGAGCGCTGATTCTCCCTAGTAACTCCCTTCCTGGAGCCTATCTCAGTACCTGCAGAAAATTGTGCTGGTAAATAAGGTAAATAAAGTAACATAGTACCGCAATGAACTGGAATACTTGTAAAAAAAACTAAGATTTATATATAAAATTCATATATCAAAGATATCCTTTATAAAGGCCCCAACGAGGGCCGAAACGTTGGCATACACGAGTGATGTGTCAATAAATTTGTTTGACAAAACTGCTTTAGTGCTGGTTCATTTTGAAATCTCTACCATAAGCCTGTACAGTAAGTACCCCAGGATTACATGCTAGCTTCAACGAGGACTGAAAATGTAAAAAGGTAATTTTTAACAGAAAGGTCATGCATAAGATTGACGATTGCACTACAGGTTACTAAAAAAAATACTTTCAATTGCCCAATTATTTATTTAGCATAGCTTTGTGGTCAAATTACAGTATTAAGTATAAGTACATTATCCTTTATTGTTGTGTTACAATGAACACGCATTTTTCCAGTTTAGTATGTGAAATTGGACTTGTCTGGAGAACACAATTCCCACATTTGTTGGAAAGCCTGCACAATTAAGCCGCAGCTGATATTTCATTGTTATATAACAAAATAGGACTTCTTGTAGAGATACGAATCTGCGGTTTCTGTGCATGTTTGCTTCTTATCACGAGCTGAATAGAATTCTAGACCTTGGCAACAAACCATTCAAGCATTAATAAGAAAGGCTTTTTATTTGACATGAAAAAGTGTGTTCTTCACAGTCAAAAACTACAATTTACCTTTCATTAAATGGTAAAAATAGAGTGAGCCATCATTCACAGAAACTGTCCAGCAAAGAGCATGTTTCCCTTGTGAATATTAACTGTTTACTGCAGACATAAAAGTGAATGTAGTGTGGCTATTCTGTAGGGTCCCCCCCACATCCCCACATTGCTCATGTGATGTGTGTAGGAAAGGAAATTATTACTTATTATAAATTGAAATTACTTATGACTTGAAACCAATTATTAGTACGTTTTGATATATTTACTGTAGGCATAAAAGTATATCCCTGATTTGTTTGTTATGCCTAACTGTACTGCTTCACCCAATGTTAATGTTTGAGCTTCATTGGGCAAATAATGTTAAATAGAGAAGTACTGCAACTAAATCCAACAAAAATGCATCCCTTTATAAGAAGTTGGGTTTGTATTCCAACCATTACTGTATATTCTTTAAGTGAGTTCTGTGATGTCCACATCACAGAGCAATGCATTGCTGATTGCTATGACAATAAAGTAATGACTTTGTAAATGCCAAACATTGGGCCTTGGGGGCATTCAAAGGGAAATCCATCCCCGATAACATTGTTAAATCAGCACCGGTTTTGAGGCCACTGGGAGCAACATCCAAGGAGTTGGGGAGCAACATGTTGTTTACAAGCTGCTGGTTGGGGATCACTGCCCTAATATATAAGTGTCAGGTAGAAGAGAACTTCCCACTTACAACTGCACAGTTTGTTTAAATTCCTGTTCCCCATGATCAAACATTGGGAGGTGTATTAGGGTTATTATTTTTGTTTTGGGCCTTTCATATTTTCTCATTTTAAAAAGTAACAAAACTCTTAACTTTCTAAAATGCAAATGCAGCACAAAACAAACACAAATCTAAATTAAGTTTCGTATCACAACTCTTGTTGGTTTTATATTTGTATTAACTTGCGTTTTTTAACAAGCTCGTATGCAAGCTACACATAGTATTTTAAACCTAAAAATTGCATGCAGCTGTCACCAGTTTTACTCATTATGATCTAAAATATAGGTTTTAATGATTGAGGTTTGTATCCAGATGATACAGTATCGTCTTTCAATGTAAACTAATCCCATCCCTCATTTACCCTTGATTAATGCTTTGTTAATTCTTTGCATATCAGCATGCTCTTGGTATTGTGCAAAATGCTCCATCAGAGAAGCTCATCCAGCTGTTTAAGAATTCTCAGTCAGATGGCACTTTACAGAAATATATCTCCGCTTGTCTCACTTGGATCAATTCTGACCCTGATGTTGACCTCTCCGAGCCATTCTGCATTACTTATGGGAATGTTTCTATGCTAGAAAGTCATTGTAACTTACATTTATGGATTTACCACAGTCTGCTTTTGAAAAAGGCAGTTTTTCCTATTCTTATACTGCTATTTATAAGTCCTTCAAGTTTTGGTTGAAAAAATTACATTTCCTGGACAAACAATTTAGAATTAACTTTTATTCAGTGACAGTGGTTTCCTATTGGTCAGGACATATGTGTGTAAGCTGTGGTACTAGGGCAATGGAAAACATCACAAAACACCTGGAGGTGACCTGTCATCTTAAGAAATAATTCCAAATCCTATTTTATGACATTGGTCAAGCAACATAAACTTCACTAACACTATAAAATTAGTTAAGTATTATTTTGGTTTTTTTTAAGTCTTGGAATTCACAATCTCATCAAGTGGCAGCCACAATTTTGTGGACACTGTTATTAAGACAAGCTTGGCAGTATTCTAGAATCTTGTTTATGCACCAGAATGGGGCATCTGATGTCTATGCTATGCACTGGTTTCACAATTAGATGATGAGGACAGAGGGGGATGTGATGAGTGCAGAATGGAAAGTATATGTAATTACCTGTGCCGCAACTATGCCTAAGGCATAGAGCTGGGGGCAGGATATATATATATTGAGACTTTTAAACCAGTTTATAACAGCTATGAATGTTTTAATAAAAAAAAAAAAGGGTTTAATATGAAAAGGACTTTTCCTTTACAGCTTATTATGGGGCAGATTCACTAACGGGCGAATTTTCGCCATCGTCCTCTTCGCACCCATCACACCACTTTGCCGCAAAATGCGCTACGAATACCACTAAAATGCGAAGTTTCGTTCCAGCGTCGAATGCTGGCGACTTTACGATACCATTACTTCAGCTGTGCAAGCATTTCATAGCGAAGATGCTCTAGCATTCAGTTGTGCCTAGCAAAACTCCGCTAGTGATCTTGCGCTTAGGTCAATTTGCATAGGGTGGGAAATTTAAAGTTGTATGGACCAGATAGCTGCTGAAATTGCATTGTAGAGAGCTGCTGATAAAAATCTAAATAACTGGAAAAAAAATAAGACCAATTACAAATTGTCTTAGAATATCATTGTCTACATGATAGTAATAGTAAATTTAAAGGTAATTAAGTAGAACAGTGTGTTATTGTTATAGCATCTGTTTAGGTGTTGTTAGGTATATGTTTCAATTATTTACATTCCAACATGCATCTCTAATGCATGTTACTTTTACACTGCCGGCCACATGGAAAGGGAAATTAAAGGAATTGTTCAGTATAAAAATAAAAACTGGCTAAATAGATAGGCTGTGCAAAATAAAAAATGTTTCTAATATATGAAGTTAGGCAAAAATGTAATGTATAAAGGCTGGAGTGACTGGATGAGTAACATAACAGAACACTACTTCCTGCTTTTCAGCTCTCTTGGTCTCCACTAACTGGTTGCCCTGGTGACCAAGCAATAACCAATCAGTGACTTGAGGGGGGGGCACATGGCTCATAACTGTTGCTTTTACTATCTGAGCTGCGTGCTGAGGATCAATTGCAAACCCACTGTCCCATGTGGCCCCCTTCAAGTCACTGACTAACTCAGAGTTAGAGAGCTGAAAAGCAGGAAGTCATGTTCTGGCTATTATGTTACACATCCAGTCACTCCAGCCTTTATACATTAAATTTTTGCCTAACTAACTATTATAAACATTTCTTATTTTGCAGAGCCTAGTAGTTAGTTAGGCAAAAATGTAATGTATAAAGACTGGAGTGACTGGATGTGTAACATAATAGCCAGAACATGACTTCCTGCTTTTCAGCTCTCTAACTCTGAGTTAAGTCAGCGACTTGAAGGGGGCCACATGGGACATATATGTTCAGTGATCCACAGCACACAGCTCAGATAGTAAAAGCAACAGTTATGAGCCATGTGGCCCCCCCTCAAGTCACTGATTGGTTATTGCTTGGTCACCAGGGTAACCAGTCAGTGGAAACCAAGAGAGCTGAAATGCAGGAAGTAATGTTCTAGCTATTATGTTACTCATCCAGTCACTCCAGCTGTTATACATTACATTTTTGCCTAACTAACTATATTAGAAACATGTTTTATTTTGCACAGCCTATCTATTTACCCAGTTTTTGTTTTTACACTGAACAGTTTGTTTAAATTTACTCTACTCTGAGAAAGAAGAAAAAATAAAAAGCAATTGGAAAAATAAATAATTTTAATAAGGCATTATTTTTTTTGAAGGTGAAGTACCTATTTAATACATACACAATGACTATAACAGAATCCGGTTGTTTGCTCATTGCAGTTTGTATTTTTGATGGATAGGACTTAGTATAGAACAAGTGCCTGATTTATTCATGCAGAGTGCCATATGCAGTTCTCCAATGAAACACGCACTTGGGACACATCTATTCTTTTTAATAAACAAGACAGGGAGCTAATCTTTTCTGTATTAGATGATGGCAAAAAAGATGACTTGCACAGATATGCTTTCCTGCAGTACGTGACAATATGTTTCACTATTTTCGGGGTATTTTTGTCAATGTTTGCATACCAGGCTGCACAGGAGTTAATGAAAAATGATTGATAATAAAACAGCTACAGTTCTGCACCAGAGAATTGAATTGTACTTGTGGAATATTTATGACCAGGTAGCAATAAAGTGAAACAAAGTGAAAGCCGGAACAACTAATTATAGCATGGGTCATGGCATAAAGCTCCCAGCTGCAAATACAAGGTCTTCTGTGGCTTGTTTGTGTTGGAGGAGCATTACTAATCTGCTAGTGGGAGCCCAAGGCATATTTTTTTAATCTATTTTATAATGCAGAACAGCCATTAAAGTTTGTCACGTTAATTGTTTACACAATTGGCACTGTGGTAACGCAAATGCTAGTGGGAGCACCTTCACACTGGAACATCGAAAACAGAAAAGCTGATATATCAAATCTGTAGAGTTACCTGTTCTACTGTCAGCTATACAATCTGTAAATGTTTTAAAATGTGCATGTGCAGAATAATATGCCATGGGAACATAATATACTATGTACATAAAGAATCAAGTACAGGTAAGGTATCCGTTATCCAGAAACCCGCTCAGAGTTACAGAATGGTCATCTCCCATAGACTCCATTTTATCCAAATAATCCAAATTTTAAAAAATGATTTCCTTTTTCTCTGTATTAATTAAAAAGTAGCTTGTACTTGATCCAAACTAAGATATAATTAATTCTTATTGGAAGCAAAACCAGCCTATTGGGTTTATTTAACGTTTTAAAGGATTTTATAGTAAAATTAAGATCCAAATTATGGAAAGATCCATTATCGGAAGACCCCAGGTCCCTACCATTCTGAATAACAGGTCCCATACCTGTAGTATGTAAATACTTGCATAATAATTACCAACAAGACAAAATGCAGCATGTTAATAATTATAGGGATGCTTCCATGTAGTTTATTTATTTAAGTTACAGAAACTGATACACAAACTGCCAAATAGGTAACAACTATTTACGGATATAGCCTGGGAAAGGTAAGTAACACAGCAGCATAGGGCTGGTCTACTTTCTTCCCAGGCTTCCCTACAAACAAGACAAAATTAAGCATGTTAATAATTATAGGGATGCTTTCATGTAGTTTATTTATATAGTGAGTTACAGAAACAGTAGACTGGCAAAGATAAGTTAGATAGCAGCATAGGGCTGGTCTACTTTCTTCCCAGGCTGGTGATTTATTTTTCGAAGGAACACTGGCCTGGGGAAAAAACTTTATTGAATTCCCTGTGGGTTCCAAAAATACAAATGATAGTGATACTGGAAGGAACAAATAACATCTACCAAATTCATGCTTATTTAGATTTCTGTAATTATCCCCATTAAAACACTTGGGGGCAGATTTTTTAAAGGGCGAAATGGCTAATGCAACAACTTTCAGCAGAAATCACATCCGCCAATTCATTAACAGGCGCAGGCATCAATTCGCTAGCATAAGAGATCGGCTGTATCGTTCGTTCACATTCTATTGCCAGACGACTTTTCGCTCTGGCGAATGGTCGTTAATCTGCAAACTCCGTAAAGTGCGGATTTTACAGCACCTTAACTCTTTTGACCTAAGCGCAAGATCACTAGCGAATTTTCGCTAGGCACAAACGAACGCTAGCACATCTTCGCTATGAAATGCTCGCACTGCCGAAGTAATGCTAGCGAAAAGTCGCCAGTATTCAGCACCCAGGGCACAACTTCGCAAATGAGTGAATTAGCATAGCGGTAGCGAATTTGTGCCTGGTGAAATGCAGTCGCTGGCGACAATTCACCAAAATCTACCCCTTAGTATCTAGGTATGAAACAGCTGATTTGACAACTCTGCATAGTAAACCAAACCCACAATTAATGGCAAAGTGGGAAGTGATTCACTAAGCATTAGTGGTACTGTATAATGAAAAATGTAGTCACCCAAATGAAGTGTGTAGTGACACCCAAAGATGTGAGGAGCTGCAGAAAATATCTAAACTGGCAATACATTTTTTATATAAGGGTAAGATCCAAATCACCTAAGTAACCAGCAGAGTTTTGAATGAGAGAGTGGAAGATGAATAGGAGATGGCCTGATTAGGAAATAAGATATAAAAATTAACAATAACTAAGAAATTGTAGCCACAAAACTAGTTTTTTTTTTTGCCACCATGGTCAGCAATTCCTGTTCAAAAGCTGGAATTAGGCAAAAGAAGAAACAATTTAAAAAATTTTTTTAAAAAAGTGAAGACCAGTTAAGAAGTTGCTAAGAATATGGAGTTCAATAACCTATTAAAAATTAGCATAAAGGTGCACTACCCCTTTAATAGAAAAGAGAAAGGAACATTTAGTTAGGGTGTTGGCTGGGGCCACAAAGAGCCAGTCACTGCAGTTTATAGCATACATTTGACTGGATTTAGCTGCAAACGATACATAACATGAATAATACATTTACTTCACAAACAGTGGCTAAAAAGTGGTTTAAATGGGAATGTGCGACATGACATTTTTTAAATAGTCTATCAAGGTCATTAATATTTATAACGCATCACCAATATATCCATTGTCTGGCCAATCCATCAAAGTGTTTTGAGTTTTTTTGGCAGGTTTGTAATCCATTTGTGTTCTGTGCTAGAACACTCGCTGTTAATGTGACAGTAGGAACATTGTGTGTGTGTTGATATTTTCGCTTCTGGATTGTGCTTTGAAAAGATCTGGACATTTTCATGTAATTGACTGTAAGAACTTTTCAACAAATAAATGCTTTGTAAGTAGGCTGGAAAGAGATTTGATTACTTAAATAGCAGGCTTTGATTAAAACCCATTGCAAAGCGTGAAATGTCATTATTGCTGCATTCGGTGTAGGGTAGTGGATCATTATTTAGGAAGTTGAAAAAGCAGAGTTTAAATTCATATAAGTGAATATTTTGCAATGCTCTGAAATGTACCCACATTATTTATATTATTTCTGGTTCTGACTCTTGAAACTATTAAGCAAAGTCAGTTATCCTATAGGTATGGCCTCTTCTACATTGCTTTAGGAATCAGAACAAGTAAACAATAAAGCAGAGAATATAAACAACCAGGCAGAAACTACTTTCAAGAACATTTACAAATAACATTAAAATCACTGAAAATGTTGCTTAAAATTTGCTTTATTTTCATTATGCAAAAACAGTGTTTGTGTGGAGATCCAGTTTTCAGTAGTTAGTGAATTTGTCCCTAGGTGGGTTATGTATTATAAGACACTAATGAATTGTGACATTTTACGGTTTTCTACCTTTCTACTCACAATGTTAAAAAGCTTGAATGTCTGTTTATTTATTTAACAAATCCAAATCTAAAAACCTTGATTGAATAGAATTGTTAAAAAAAACCTTAAACATTCTAATTTGTGAGTTAACAAGCTCAAAAAAGCGAAAACTTGAATTTTGCCTAGGACAAGTGCCATTGACTTTTACATGAACAAGCTTTTAGATGCCTACGCTTCGATGGAGTTTTTTAAGCTTGTTATGCTTAATAAATACCAAGCATTCAAGTTTTTAAAAATAAAGTTTGAATTTGTGAGTCTTTGTGCAAAATAATTAGATTTGTGGCAAATATTCAAATTCAAAAGTTGATAAATCACCACCAGGAGCAGTAACCTAAAAGCTAAAAAGCAAATATCACATTGGTTGCTATGGGTGGCTGCTCCCGAGGAAACTTAGTGCCTTTTATTACATATGGGGGTTGGGATTGACTATGTTGAACAAAAATTGAATCCCCCCTCAGCTCAAATGATAAATTGAACACCCCCAGATTGAAATAAGGCCACATAGGGGATGCAATAAAAAGACTAATGTGTAATGTTCTGTGCTCCCCATGAGTGCAACACAAGGCTTTATTAATGAGTTGAGAGAGGGGCTGTCACAAAGGCAGTTTGCTCTTGCATTTTCCCCAGTAGAAGCTGACGAACTGAGCAGCAATTTTCTCTAGAGTTAAAATCTGAAAGCTACTATTTGAACGATCTGTCCTGTCTCTGAACATTATCAGCTTCGAAGGTAGTTAAGGTGAAGGATTGGCATAATAGCAACCAAATTGCCAGGGGTGAAATATTAACCTAACTTAAAACAAGATGCACTGAATACAAAAATATGTTTATCTTAACCACCACTGTTGTGTAAATACAGTATGTTCACTTTCTTATACAGATATTTGCTAACAAGATTCTGCCCTCATTAGACAGTCCTGGAACATCCTACAATCACTTCTGTGTGTGATTTTTGAGATGCATTGCTGGATAAGAAGCTGTTTCAAGAGTGGGCGATACACTGCGAGTGGGAAATAATTCAAGGCAACGCCTCGTAAATCCATGACGAATGTCTGCCTTTACAAGACTTACACAGGGTTCATTAGGTGACGAATGACATTTAATAAAGAAAAGGTTATCTAGTAGGCCAAAAGGCGTGAAATCAATCAGAAAGAACCAGTTTAAAGGCTATTGCAGGTTGTTCATTGACAGATATATGATTTGCCTGTGGTGTCCCAAAAGTAATGCTACATTTAACTTGAAAAGAATTAGTTTGGGAAAAGAGAGACATTTTTAGTGAAGCCAATAGAGTTTCCTGGGTTATGTGCTTTTAAAATGCTAGTGTTTAAAATACTCTAGTGATATACTGTATATTTGCTTACTATTTCACTGCACCAGCCAACAAAGGCCTAAACATAGTACTGTTTGGTTGGGGGTATTCTAGTATTCTAGGGATCACCAAGCTGCACTGAGCTTTCACAGTAATACGAAATGCCACAAGTGCACCTTAGTAACTGAGAGTTGCAGGTAGTGCTGCTTTTGTTGGCAACAAAGGAAATACTACTTGGGCAGGTGCCCAATGTATCCTCCCCACACAGTAGAGTCTTGCAGGGGTGCAATTGGAAGGACCCGTGCCTGACCCATATCCGCTGGCCCCTAACCTTAGCCGCCACCCAATACATCCCCCTACCCAGAGCCAGTACCCTACTTGGACCCTATAAGTCAAACTTACCTTCCGACACAGGACCCGCAAAGCCGGAAGTGACATCATCGTAGACTGAAAGTGGCATCACTCTACCACACATTCATTCGGAAAGCTACAAAAAAGTTGACCTGACTGCATTGTGGATATTCCACGGGTACCCGACCCAATACGGGACCACACAGCACCCACTTCCTGATCTGCATGCATACCCCCATGCACAGTCAACACATCAATATCTTTATCTACAACACTCCCCTGCCACAGCACTCCCTCCGATGGCTACCCACTGACACACTCCAGACCTCCCAACACACCCAGAAAATGACCTGCTTCCGAAACATACATTAAAATCAGATTAATTTCAAGGTACTGTTTGAACCTCTAGTCTCATTGCCCACAAATATTTGTAGGGTTTGTCTTCCCTGTTGTTACTCCCTTCGGCCAAATTGTACAATACTGTGTCAAAAAGTCAGACAAAAAGACAACGTATAAAATATTATTACAGTTATGGGATCTATTACCCAGAAACATGTTTTCCAAAATATCTAGAAAGCTCTGAAATACAGGAAGTCCTCGGAAAGTCAATTTTAAGCAAGTAATTCTGCAGTTTCTCTGCAATAATAAAACATTACCTTGCACTTGTGGGTGGATACGCTGCATATTGGTGGCGAAATCATCCTGTTGTTTCTTTTAAATGTCTTTGTAGTTAGTAGGCTTAAGGTATGAACATCCAAATGATGGTGCATCACTTTATCTGAAACCCCCCTTTCTAAGCATTCCAGAAAACAGATCCCATACCTGACTTAAAAATTGTAGTGTTGGGTTCTTCTTTTCAGTGTGTCTGCATTAATTCAGTCTTTAAACTGAGGGGTTTATTTTGAACCTATGTCTGATTATTGCTACATATAACCATGTCAGCTCCTTCTGCACAGACAGCATCTTCAGCCTTTCACTGCAGTGCAATCATTATAATGAGCTGGGGGGTGAGTAAGTGCTGCGACTAGAGTCTTTTTACACCTAATGACTAGAGTGAATGTTGTGCACTTGATTAAGAAAGGTAATGCGTTGCCTGCCTATCATCGATGTCTAACATAAGTGCGCATAATGATAAATGGAGTGCCAAAACACAGAGTTGATCTCATATTCAAATTGATATATTGAATGAAATACACAATTAGAATGTATTACCATGTCATATTCAAATTGCACACAGCTTTATACAGTCAAATTGGATATCTTAAAGAAAGTTGCGCAAACTTGACTTGTCTTTAATTGTATGAATGCCGTTGACTTTGTTTTGCAACTCATCTTACATGAGTTTCCCCAGGTAAGGTGCCCTGGGGAAATTCAAATACATTTTTATATTCTTTATAAATATGAACTTTGTCCATTTGTGGCTTTGTGTGTTTTGCATATGGTCGTTGTTTCTATGTGCATGTGGACACGGTATGACAACTACTAAAGCTGGCCATAGATGTTGAGATTTTTAAAAGATCAGATCCTGATCGTGAGACCACGATTTTCTCAGAATGATCGTACGATCATACGAATTGACCATCAACTAAAAAGACCAATTTGCCAGGAAAACAAAGGGGAGCTGCCTGCTTGGCCCTGCAAACATAGATAGATTGCACTGGGACCGATAAAGATTTTTTAACCTGGCTGATCAATTTCAGACAGATGTCGGGTGAAAAATCGTAAGGTGGTTGATCGTTCGAATCCCACTAACCGCACAATAATTTCGAAGGATTGGTTAGACTTCGCTAAAACTGGTCGTTCGGCAAGAAGAATCGTCGCGTCTATGGGGAGCTTTAGTTTAGAAGACCCCTGGAGTGCAGTGGCCCTTTGTATCTCCTTGCAGTGTTATTTCATGTTACTATTTATTATTAATGTAAACATGGAGTGCAGTAACATTTTTCAGTAACCATCCTTTCATCTGTGAGGAAGACAACAACTATTGTCTTTCTTAAGCTTTATAGCATGCTCAATGTTTATGGACTGCTTCCTTCTTTACATGCATTTCCATTGAATGTTCTTTTTCTTCCCAAAGACATATCCTTTCTATGTGGTTCCATATGGGAAAAAAATGTATTCAGATGCTAATTGGGATTGTGTTGTGGGCATCTTTAATTGAGAAGGATTTGGAGACTATTGTAGATAATAGACTTTGCAACTCTAGGCAGTGTATGCTAAAGCTCATCTTGATTATGTAATGCAGTTTTCAGTGCCAGTTCATAAGTGATAACACATTACAAACACCTGTATGTTAAAAAGCAATATAAACAAATATCAGAGGAAATAAATATTCAACAAGAGATCAACAATTTAGAATGAAGGAAAAGCATTTCGTAAAGGCTAGTGAAGCTGTAAAAGATATGTGCCTTGTAAAATCATGGTTGCAGAGTACCTCAATACCTATAAGGGAGGGTATGAATGTCTTTGTGATCAGGCAACATATACAAGACAAAGAGGGGGCAAACTTGTTAAAGATTAAAATGGGAAACCAGCAGCATAGCAGGACGTTAAAATTTTCTTGCAATTTATTAACACTTTCCTGATCACTGGGAATGTTTTCCTGACAGCTGGGGAAGTTTTCACGTATTGACACGTTTGTCAAAGCAGATACATATGTCAATTTGTTAGAATGTGTTAGACTTGAAGGAGAAGAAAAGTGTAAATCACTGGAGGTGTTAAATGCTGGGTACTCCAGGTGATTGTAATCACTTAGCTGTTATCCCAGTCAGTGTTCATGTTAGCAGAAAACTGCCCCAGCCCAGGGTACAAATGCACAAGCACCACATAGCAATCATCTTCTTCCTTTTTCAAATGAAGTATGATTTTTGGCACTCCCAGAAGTTCCAGTGCCACCTCTGCATACCCTGCTTAACATGCAGTCTCTTCTTTGTCACAAATTATTCTTCTGAACTCACCCTGAATAAATGTCTTTCATGCGATGCCCTTTATGCATTTATCTATTGTTGATAAATAAACTAGGCTTTGCAAATGCAATCTAATTTTTATTTTAGTGATTTTTTTAAAAACAATACATAAATCAATGTCAAAAAATTAAAAAAAAAAAAAAACTTAACTGAATAAAATATTTCTTATTACAATCAAATGAGCGTTAGCCACAGAATTGTGCCAACTTTGTGTAACTTAATACTCCAGAATTACCTTATTTCCTTTTACATAAGCATCACCTCTGACTTTCAGGCGTAGCTTTTTATTTTGTATAGAAAGCTACTGAATTTGTTAGTGTAAAGGTCTAGTGATAAGGTGTGCACAAGAAAAACCAACAAGCCCTGTCACATGCGATAGACCTCATACTCTTGGCATGGGCAAGGCCGATGTCATTACAGTTGGGAAAACTACTGACATATGTCAGTCCCTTCACTCCCCGGGGTGCAGGTGTCTGAAATAAATCTGCTGGAATAACTGTGGAAATCACTTCTGTATAATGAGGAGCTTGTTTTGTCTGCATATGACCTTCTCTGTTACAGTTGAAGCACAGAAAGTTAAATGAGACTCATCAGCACCATGGACAGCACAAAGCCTGGAAATAGAGATTTACACTGAATTCGGAAGGGGGAAAAAAACTAATTTTTTATTCATGAACCTTCCTTATCAAGGATGTTGTTCTTCATCTGTTAACAAACTACATATCCCGGCATTCACAGGAAGATGCTGATTTTCAATTCTGCTCAAATTCTGCTAGAGTTCATGAATTAGTGAGGCGCTAAAGAAGTCCAACATGCTCTCAGTCAATGCATGATTCAGGCTATATATATATAATCCTTTAACTACTTCTAGTAGTTTAGTAGTTAGTGCCCAGTTCTCAGACTAAAAATTGTTCAATAATGAATTCTAAATAACGATCCAAATGTTGTGTACTTTATCATACAAGATTACCTGAATGTGGTTATCAAAGAGTGAATTTAATCAAGGTTTTTAGCTTTTTTATGACATTCTGGCTTCCCGAGGCCACCGATTCACTTAACTCACAAAATCCAGGCAGTTGATTTCTTGACCAACTGTATGGCAGCTTATGCTTGTATGCATAAACATGGCAAAGTTTATGTAAATAGGTTTCCTGTGTAGATCATCCTATCTTACATTTAGAGAAAAAATTTATAACACACTACAGATATGAGATCCGTTATCTGGATACCCATTATCTAGAAAGCTCAGAATCAATTGTCTCCCATAGACTCCATTATAATCAAATAATCCAAATTGTTAAAAATGATTTCCTTTTTCTCTGTAATAATAAAACAGAACCTTGTACATGATCCAAACAAAGACACAATTAATTCTTATAGGAAGCAACCCCAGTTTATTGAGTTTAATGTTTACATGATTTTCTAGTAGACTTTTTGTATGAAATTACATAGATCCAGTATCCGGAAAACCCAGGTCCCGAGCATTCTGGACAACAGGTCCCATACCTGTACTATAATAACCTTTATTTTCTCAGGACAAGACTAAACTGATAAATAGTTTTATGCAGGTCACAGGAGGTACCATATCTGCTAACAGGACTGACCATTGATTATTATAGAAAGTCATGTTAATGATATCTATTGCCAAATATACCTGTATGCCTGTCACTTAGAACTGAGATTCAGAAAATGCAAATTAATGTTGTTTTAAACATGGCCCAGGAATGCGATAAGGAAAGGCTTTCAGGAAATGTAATGAAATGTCTTCATTAAGTTGAGTTCATGGATGTTTTCAGTAGGATCGGAGTTAGGAGACAGTTAAGTTTTAGGACAGTGAAGGCCTTGTCTTGAGTGAATGACCTTGAGTGAAATCACAGATATAAAACCAATGTGCTCTCAGCACCTAAGAACAGTCTCTGACTTGGAGGGGTGTTGTTAATCAATATCAAATTGAAGCCCACAGGTTAAACATCCTTGACATAATCTCTAAAAAAATGTGTGTACTATGCAATGCCTTAATTACAAGTAAATTTGTACTTTTAACTAGGACAGTTTTGATCATAGGTCCGCTCAGAGGGAGATGCCCTCCTATAATAACCCAGCTGTGTTCCCCCAACTGAACAAATTGTGAGTGTTCAGGTATAAATGAGTGCAGTTGTGCACCACCGTTAGAAGTAGTGTGGTAGAACAAATCTGCCACAGAGAATGGATTCTGCTTTGTCCTTCAGCAAGATTATCTTGTGAAAACCACTCTGTGCAGCCCTAATGATGATTCACAAGGGAAGGCAGGCAGCCTTTTTCATTTGATTATCTTGTCTTTGTAGAATTGATATAAAGTAACTTTTAAGCCAATCACAATGGAGAGCTTGCCAACACAACATTCTCCTGTGACAGAACAAGATTGAAGGCAGTGTCTAGAGAGCTAGGAAGAAGTGCATTCTGCACAGACACAAATGTTTTTTTTTCTTTTAAATGATCTCCTTGGATGCTTTAAAGGGCAGCAATGTTTAAGAGATGCCAGGAATGCACTTAACAATTTGTGTATCTTGTTTAAATGTTCTTCTTTTCAGAATATCTGTGCAATAGGAAGAGCTTGGCTCCATTTGAGCTTTCTGTATACACACAGGGTCAGGCAAACTTCAGTACTCAATATTTCTTACTTTATGAACTTTACCTTGAAAGCAAGCTATGAATCATAACCCCCCCCCCAAAAATAAGGTTATTTCTTATCTGTGCCATGTGTCAGACAAAATGTATTTCCTCCTACTGTGTAAGAATAGAAGCCTTTAACACACAGACAGTGATTTTAGATAGTAATACAATGTATTTGCTGGCAGTAAATGGAACTAGATAGTTGGAGCATTGTATAAAATCAACAGGCATTTTTCTTGGCGTTGCGGGCGGGTGGTCCAACAATACACACCAAAATGAATGCTTGAGCATCTGGTATTGTTTGGTTATTGCTGTGTTTTGGGGGTTTTCTTGTTTGTTATGACAGTAAGCAAGCAATTACAGCAACGTTATCAAAACATAACCCAAACAGGATTAGTTTTAGGCCACAGCACAATTTTTTTTTAAAATCTAGATCTGCTCATTCAAGTGTTATTCACAGGATAAGAAAATGGGACTTCGTATTTCAGATATTCAGATATAGGACATTTAAAGCATAGGATAAGCCTTTAATTATAAGGCTTTTATTCTTTTAAAAACCATACAGATTTTGCATTGTTTGATTATTTATTTCCTTTTCTTGTACCTATTGTGCTAAGTGTGACTAAACCTGCTGAAAAGGCCATATCCCAAACTGAATTCTGGATTCGGTGAATCCCTAGTGCAAAATGTAAATTATATGCCCTGGTGACATACTATTAAAATACTGCATTATTGCGCTCATGCCATGTTTGGGTGTTGCAGATTTTTATAAAACACATGAAAGTGCATTTAACTGGTAAATCGATAATAGTCATAAGACTCTAACTAAGCGAGTGCTGGATTAGTTATCTGTGTATATTGCAGTATAGCTGTACTATATTACAACAGATATATTTTTTATTAGTATTTTTTAGCAATGTATTTTTACCAGTGTTTTTGTGCCACAACATACTGCTCCCCGATCCACAAAGATTTAAATGTTCTGCTGGAAAATCCATCCAGTATCGTCTGACCTATAGATACACTCTAAGACTAGAGTATTGTTTGAGGTGTCATTTATCATTGGTTTACCTTTATAAGAATATTAACGTCAAATAAATGTTGAAATATATAATGTGTAGCCTTAATGATGTAATAAATGGAGGTCATAGTTTTCAGTACTTAGGACTGTAATAATACCCATAACTGAACTAGAGTTAAACCATTACTAAAATATTTCCAATACCTCCATGTAAAAGTCTCATTCAGATTTTTTTAGTGCGTCCAAACTGCTAGTAATATCTATCTAGGTGAGCATAGGACATTTCCTTTGGTTACAACATAGATGCGGAACCTACCAACCTCTAGCTGTTGTGCAGCTCCTATCCTTTCACTGACTGATGAATGTTTGTAGGTACAGGAATTTGTTACTCCATCAACCACTGGAAAGCTACTTATTATGTGCTCAATGCCATCAATTCTCACCAAATGCTAATTTTCTCCATTAATTGTTGTTATTATTCACGTGTGCAGCACTTCCCAGACTGAACTAAGTTTCTACATTAACTCTGTTTCTACTTTCAGTGAAAATAGCCATTGGCTTTTTGATTCTAGAACAGTTTTACTGTTCTAGAATCAATATTTTCAACAAAAAAATCTTTTCTTCCACAGATCCATTTTTCTTCCTATTTATCGATTTATCCTTGCTTCTTTCTGAGAGCTAAAATAAATTCAGACGACAAAACTCAGAAAATAGATGGCACTTCTGGACAGAATTTATTTTAGCAAAACTGCTGGAAAGGGCCTAACGCGTTTCGGGATCAAGTCCCTTAAGCATAGCCTACTATTTGCTGAGTTTTGTCGTTTGGGAACAGTGGGGACACTGAGAACTGAACACCTGGCCAGGGGAAAACAGCAGTGAGCTTGAGCGGTCTTTTTTTTGTTTTTTTTTACTAAAAGAAATTCAGTACTTAAATATTCAAAGATACTTGAAATCGAATGGCACACATCATGGTTTTAATGTAAATATTTTTATCACTACACTTTTTTCATGAATTCTGAATTTTCTTTACCTTTAAGGTAATTGTAGCTATATTCACATGAATATTTTCCAACTTGAGAAAATTCAAATAACAAAAAAATAATGAAAGGCTGAATCTGGCTGAAACGTACTTCATTTCAATCCCATTTGGGAGTAGCTTGCGTTATAACTCTTTAGACAAGCTCAAGTACATACTTAATTGATTTGCCCCAATCTTCAAATATTGAAAAATATATAGTTTTGACACAGATCCACCATTTCATAAATGTATATGGAATAAATGCATGCATTATTAGAAATGTTCATTCAATAGACTTATTAACAGTGCTGTTAGCCACTTTATAGTGCAGATGTGTTGAAAACTTTAAATGAAAGGTAAATTAATTGGCTGCTGTTTTTGTTCCTTTGTTTCACACCAAGCTGAGCTTTAACAAAAGAGAAGAACTTTTTCTATTCGACTGACCTTCCTTTATAAAGCTAGGGCCATTAACAACTGATACATTTTACCCAAATAATGCGGCTTGTTTATAAAAGCATGGATGAAGTTGAAGCGGACAGCAGGTATTCAAATCCTTATCTTCTCGCCTGCCAAGCTGCTTATTCACATTTTTTAGTTTGTCCAAACCAATGAGGTGGCAAACATTTACACCATCCCTGCAAAGAGCTTTTTCATATTTAAATAAAGCTATTATCTCTGCCTTGAGTTTCAATAGTTTCATACTTGTCCTCTGGAGTATTCCTCTCGGCACTGCCATCTAATCAGCTTTAGCTTTTAATTAAACAGCTGTCATTTGCTTCCTAATTCTACTTCGACCTGATGTTCTATTAAATTTTAATTTACGCTAGGCTGGATAAGGAATATATTCCTTCAGACAACAAAGGAATACTATTAAGTAGGTTACTGTTGTAATTAGAAAAATACACTGGGCACAGTACTGGCATATTCAGGTAGAAAGACAAGCCAAAGAACAATTCAGTTTGAAATTTCATTTTGAAATGATAGTTATTTACCAAAATATTGGACAATGATAATTGTCATTCAATAAAAAAATTTCAAATACAGACAAAAAATATATTTCTTTATAATATGTTTGCTTGTCAGGTATGTTTTCTCATGCCTGATATGTAGGGGGGAGAGATGCCTTCCAATGTAACACTATAAGCTTTCTTGCCAGGAAAAGTTACTTATTAACCGTTTTTCGTGCTGGGGTCGTCAGTGGGGTAGGGGGGTCCAGACACAATAGGTACGATTTAGGATCTAGCGGGAGTTCAAACCCCAGTAGTTTCGTTATACGAGCCTGAATGGCCACCCAGTAATTGTGCAATTTGCTGCAGGACCAAAATGTGTGCATTAGCGTATCATCTTCCCTCTCATACCTCAAACAGGTATTCGGGAGCGTTGGATTAAGCTTGTGAAGGAGGGTTCTGGTATAATAGGCCCTATGTACAAAGTATAATTGTTGAATTCTAAACTTGTATATGGGGGAAATTGCCAGAAAGGATTGGAGAACTTGTTTCCATTGGTCATCAGTCAGTGGGGCCACATCATTTTCCCACTTGTCTCTGGCCCTTAGAGAAGTTTTTTGATATAAACTGAGCTGCAGAGCCTTGTAAAAGAGAGATATTTTGCGCCCGGATTGTTTCTGCTTAAACACTTCTGACACAGGTGTGCAAGGCAGACGGTAATTATTAGGCTTAAGAGCCTTTCGTACAGCCCCAATGATTTTGTGATAAGTAAGCCATTAAGAGGAGGGGATGGCATATCTTTCCTTAATGGTGGAAAATGAGACCCCTTCATAGTCATCCCAAATTTGGTCCAGGGTATATATCCCAGCGTCTAGCCATGCTTTGGGGACTCTCAACTTATCCAAAGGGGTTAGTTTGCTATTATTCCACAGGGGTGTTAGGGGATCCAGTCCTACCCGGTCCGTGAGGTGGTATACCCTGTTAAGGATACCTTTTTGGTGTATCAGCAGTGGATTGTGAGCAGGCCTATAGTTTTTCAGGGCTACAGTTATGATGGAATGTATTGGGGGGAGTTCTGTTTGCAGTATTGACTGCCACAACTGATATAGTGCCTCCTCAGCCGTGGAGTGCATCAGAGTCCATAACTGGGAAAGCTGTGCTGCCAAATAATACAGCTGCATATCAGGTAGCGCCATACCCCCCAACTCCTTTTGCCTGTATAATGTTGCCAAGGCTAATCTATTCCTAGATGGTCCCCATACAAAATGTCTAAATAAAGAAGCTAGTTCTGTGAAAAAAGAGCCCTGTATACTAGTGGGTGCATGCCAAAGTAGATACAGGAGTTTCGGGACTATGATCATCTTAATAATCTGGATGCGACCTGTAGGACCCAGTGGTAGCCGCTCCCAGGTTTGGAATTTATTCCAAGCAGGGGGGAAATATTGAGAGTATAATAAGTGGTTGTTGGCAGAGCAACTTTAACCTCTAGGTAAGTGAACTGGGAGGTTCTTTGTAGCGGAATTTTGTTGGAAATAGCAACCCTGCACTTGGATCTATAAGAAACAGAGTAGATTTAGATTGGTTCATTTTCAGCCCCGATATATATCCCCAAACTCCTTGGTCAGGTCTAGGAGTGCAGTTAGTGAGTCTTGTGTATCAACCAGATACACCAGTGTGTCGTCCGCATACATTTGTATTTTCTCCTCTCTATACTGCAGTTGTAAGCCTTTAATTTGGGGATTTTGGCGGACCGCAAGTGCCAAGGGTTCAATGGCCAGGGCAAATAGGAGAGGGGATAGGGGGAACCCCTGTCTCATACCTCTAGAGAGGTGTTAAGTCTCAGCGAAGCTATTGGGGTTCTGTACAGCAATTGGACCAACTCAATAAAATGGGGACCTATACCAAAGGCTTTTTAGAACCTTCCATAGATAAACCCACTCCACTGTATCGAAGGCTTTTGCCACATCTAATGCCGTTATTGCCCTTTGTCCCATATTTGCGTGATTAATTGTAAGATTGAGCATGAGCCGTCGAATATTATTTGCTGTGGTTTTACCTGGGATGAACCCCGTTTGGTCCTCAGTGACCAGTTTAGTGACCACCTGCCCTAGCCTCCTCGTTAGTACTTTCGCCAGAATTTTTAGGTCTGCTTTCAGCAAGGATATGGGGCAATACGCCTCAGGGCAGGTAGGGTCTTTACCCTGCTTTGGTAACAAGATAATGGTGGCTTCATACATAGATGCAGGGAGTAGCATTTGGTCAAGGGCGTAATCATAGGTTTTCAACAGGTGAGGGGCTAATAGTGCCGCATGTGTTTTATACAGCTCAGTAGGGATGTCATCTGCTCCCGGGGCTTTCCCCAGTGGGAAGGACCCAATTGCCTCTAGTATTTCATCGGTTGATATAGGCTGGTCAAGATGGTCTCTAAACTCTGCACTCAACTTTGGTATTGTTAACTTATTCAAAAATGCATCTACTTCTACCCCCTCCGGGTCAAGTCCAGAGCGATATAGATCTGTATAAAACCCGACCATGGTTTGTTGAATTTCCATGGGATAGGTAGTAAAGCCCGTTTCCCCTGTTTTAAGTTTTGTGATTGTAGGGGGGGCACCAATTCTCTTGTGAGTAGCGCTAGCATTCTCCCCGCTTTCTCCCCTTGTTCCAAAATCCTAGCCTTTGCAAACATTTGTTTATATTGTGACCTTTCCCAGACAAGGTGGGCATATTTCTCCTGTAAATGCTTCAAGTGAGAGCAATGCTGGGGAGAAGGGGTGTGGGTAACCAAGTATTTGGCTTGTGATACCTCCAGTTCAAGGGCAGTTATCGCCTGCCTTGATTGGGTTTTATGCATGAGAATTTCTTTGTTCATGTAACCTCTCAAGTAAGCATGAATATTGGCGAATAAATATGAATAAACATGAATATTGGCGAATTTAAGGATGTAGGTGTCTCCAGATCTCTGTCAATCCCACCCCTGTTGTTAGGTCTGCCAAGTTAGAGCAAGTGTCTGCACCTCCATAGGGTCTGATCTGCAGCCTGTCTAGTGTTATGTCTAGCAGAGTGTTAAAGTCACCTGCAGCTATGACCCTTGCATGAGGGTACTGTGCAATAAATTTTATTAATTGTAACACGCATTCAGGTTCATAAGGCGGTGGTATATATATATATATTTCCTATAATATATTCATGGTGATGGATCATGGCACGCAAGAAAAGGAATCTACCCCTCGGGTCAGACTGCAGGGTCAGTAGCTGAAAGGGGATCTGCTTGGACACCACTATTGCTACACCAGAAGAATATGTACTGTACATTGCATGGTAATGCCAGCCTACCCATGGTTTTCTTAGAGCTAAAATTTTGCTCCCGGTTAAGTGAGTTTCCTGAAATAGAGCAATGTCAATATTCTTGCGTTTAACCAGGTCCATAACCAGCCTACGCTTGATAGGGTGGTTAAAGCCCCTTACATTCCAACTCATTATTTTTAACATCATGGAGGCCTGTGTTTCAATGGTGACCGCACTATACCAATAGCCAATAATACTACCTGTTGTATTTATCCTGAACCTAACATATTGCATAACAAGCTTAAAAACAAACAGTTTAAACTTCCCTTGACCCTGCCCTCCCCTTCTACCTATTCCACAACTATTAGGTAGAGCTGTACCCATAACACAAAAGATTGTTACTCTGGGGTGGCCAGTGCAGTAACTCCGGAGGAGCTGTAAATCAAACCACAACTTGCAGAGCACCGCGAGTCACTATCCTTCCATAGCCCTTTTCGAGGTCCTGAGTGGATTATTGAACCAGGGTATAGCCCACCTATAAACTGGGCCATTTAGTTGGGGTATAGTCAACGTCAATGCCTGTTCCCAAAAACAAAGTGTCAGTGGAGGCTAAAAGCCACCTCTCCCCAGCAAATCAACAATTGCAGCATGTATCAACAGTACTTACAGGGAGCGGTGTAGAAAGACCCGTAGGTAAATAAGGCAGGTAAAGAAAAACCGGTTGCTATGGAGGTTAGGGAGCAGTCCCTGCATCTTATTGATGAGCTGGCTGTGCATTGCCGTCCCGCTGCTGTCTGCCTTCTAGCCAAGCTGACAACTCTGCAGGGGAAACAAAAAAGTTTGTAGCGCCGTCGGCAATCACCCGCATCCTCGCCGGGTAAAGCATGGCGTATTGTATGCCTAGCGCTCTCATGCGCTTCTTGAAATCCAGGAATTGGCCCCGATGTTTCTGTACCTCTGCGGAGAAGTCCGCGTAAATGGAGACTCTTCTGGCTTGGTAGTAGATGTCACCTTTCTGCCACGCGAGCCCCCAAAATCTTGTCCCGGTCCAGTGCGTTTAAGAGTTTGGCAATCAATGGCCTTGAAAGAGTCCCTGGCGGTCCACGCCTCGTGGGGACTCTATAGGCCTTTTCAATGGCAAAGGTAGCAGAGAGGGACTGCTCGACGAACTACTACTTCAACCAGGCCTCCAGGAACTGCTCCGGATTATCCCCTTCCGAATTCTCAGGGAAACCTACGAATCTTAAATTGTTTCGGCGGAGCCTATTCTCCATGTCATCGGCCTTTTGTTGGGCTTGTTGCATCGCATGCTGCAGTTGCTGCATTCTATCAGGTAAGGGAAGGCAGGTGTCCTCCAGCTAGCTTATTCTATGTTCAGCGGCCGTCGCCCTCTCCCTAATTTTTTGCATATCATGCTTGATTATCGACAGGTCTACCTTTATTTCCTCTGTTTTTGAGGTAATGAGTGCTGCACAGGTATCCCTGGTGGACCGAATCTCCATCAGCAGGTCAGCAAGGGTAGGCTCCGGTACGTCAGGGTGCAATGTTGGGTCATCAGCACGCGGAGAGCTGGGCCCTGAGGATGAGGCACCATCTTGGGTTGCCTTTCCTTCCTGGGCATATTTTCCCAGCTTGGCAGCGGCCTCTGAGGCACGCTTTTGTGCCCGATTTTGCCCCAACAGCTGTCTTGGTGGTAACTGCTCCCAGTTACACTCCACTTTACCAGCTATGATACTGTCCACTCTGTGAAATCAGGATGTTGTAGGAGTTCAGTCTCCAGAGCTCAATGCAAGTGCGACTGTTCACATCTAGCTGGTAGCCACGCCCCCCCATACCAGAATATTTAATGAGAATGTTCTAAAAAACATAGTGGCCACATCATACACACCATTCAAATCCCTCATTGACATCCTAGAAATCACCAGGGACTTAACTGTAGGAACAATCAGAGACTTTTGGGCACTGCAATGACACCCTGACAGCCATGTACGTAGTTACAGAACCTCCCTCCAAAATAATACAGAGCTGATTACCAGATACACTTTATACTTTAATACACAGAGCTAGAGATGGTTTGGTTTGTTTTTAGAATGTTTGCCTGCTGCAAACATTACATGCTGAGTCTTGTAAAGATTTCTTGGAAGAGCAAAAAAATGGCTATTTGAATGAAGTACTCTATGAACTTCACTAATGGGTCCAAGTTTTTCAAGGATGGACTCTTAACTTTACTCTGAAAATACGTTTTAAAAATACTGTATTTATTGGTTTATGCACATGTTGCACACTTAGCAGTTATTTATGATGTCATGTTATGATGACTCATTGACTAATGCAAGCAAAGGAAGCATTAATTTAATATAAGGCATACAAGGTCACATACATTATTGGTTTATTTAACTGTAGTAGAAACGAATCCATGTTATCAAGGTTCCCAGATTCTTTCTAAAAGTTTCATATTTCCTTTACATTTCTCCTCCCAAGCTCTATCACATGTTACTTTCCCTGCCAGCTGTATTCTCACTTAAAAGGTTTCCGCTGACCTTCAGTGGCCATTATGCATTAGAAACCCATCACATCCTCGTTTGGTCAAAGCATGACAGGTCTACAAATTTCAAATGGCTGTAAATGTTTTGCATGAACAGTTCAATATGTGAGGGAGGTGCAGCAATAACTCTTGCTTGATTACTTGTAATGTGTTGCCTCACAGCTTGGCAAATGTTGGATAAAGGGAGTGTTTACACTATTCTTTGTATTTGCTCATGTGCACAGTCCTGTCTACATGATCCAAAACAGTAAATGACTTTACAAGTCAACTCGCTATTATATGCAATTGAATGATGTCTTCCCAAACTGGCCTGCTGTTAAGTAATTTGTCCCGAGAAATCGAAGGGTGTGTCTGGTTTTGCAAATGCTTAATATAAGTTCCAAAGAGCATTTTGGAGGCATTAGATAAGTTAGCAATGTATAAAAAAGGACTGCTATCCAGAAATGGCATGTCAAACCAGATACGGTACAAACAATGAGACAAACTTCCAAAAAGGTATGAGACTACAGTATGACCATGTGAGATGCACATGAAGTACATAAATGACAAAAAAGAACATAATACTTTTTAAACCATATAGCTAGGGTATCAAGGGTTACAAGGGTATCAAACCCTTGTAATGCGAACTTTTTGCTTTCTCTCAGATGTGGAAAAAAGATACAGACATCATTACCATGAGCTCCTTGCCTGACATATCCACCTATGGGATCTGACTAGTGTTGCCATCTTTTCCAGAAAAAAAAAAAATTATTTATTTATCTTTATATTTATCCCTATTAATAACATTGAGATCAACCATCATTTTTACCGCCAGGCCAGCTGTGACCCTCTATTTCCCACCGTGTCACTCAATTTAGACAGATAGTTATCACGTTAATGTTTGCAAATGCCTAATTGTAATTATGGCAGAGATATCTAAAAAATACAAGGGGGGTTGTGGGGGAATTTATGATCATAAAATTGGTAAACCACCATACCACGTCAAGGTAAACCCCATACAGGGGTCCCTAACTATTTACCCCTGGTCATAGTATAAAAAGGCTTGTGCCTCCCTGCATAGTAGCATTCCTTGTCTCCTGATCTTGGCATTGGTTTCAATCAGAGGGCTAGATCCTCCCCTGCCACTAGCTTTTGCGGCTTTTAAGAGAGAGAGACTGCCCAAACCAATGCCCATTTTTGAAGGCATAAGACCACCATTTGTTGAAGGGGGCTGGTGTGGGGGTGGCTTATCAATTTTTTTGAACATAACTTTGTAACTACAAACCTGTTTTTGTAAATAAATACATTTGCATATATACTGAATTGCGTATGAGACAGGGGACCAGGGAATGTGCTTTGAGCAATGGCCAAATCAGTAGCACTTTCATTGTATTCAAAAACATTTTTTATGTAGCCTTGGAGCGCACCCACAACCTTTCTATGTTAGAGATATCTGAAATCCTGAAATTTCTGTGGAATCAGCCAAAGGCATAGATAACATTGGTCAGTCTAGGTAGTAAAGAACTGCAACTGCTTTCCACCCTCTGCTGTCTGTTCATTAAATGCTCGGATCCATGCTAGTGGAGAAAGGGCTTGACAATGGTGCTTATATCTCACAACTAAAGGGATGGCAGGGTGCAGTCGTGTTTTTTCAGAACATAAGAGAATTGGTGGCTTATTGTACTCTACCTATTAGGGGCCCATTTACTTAGCTCGAGTGAAGGAATAGAGGAAAAAAAATTCGAATTTCGAATGTTTTTTTGTGGCTACTTCGACCATCAAATGGGCTGCTTCGACCTTCGACTTCGAATCGAACGATTTGAACTAAAAATCGTTAGACTATTCGACCATTCGATAGTCAAAGTACTGTCTCTTTAAGAAAAAACTTCAACCCCCTAGTTCGCCACCTAAAAGCTACCGAAGTCAATGTTAGCCTACGGGGAAGGTCCCCATAGGCTTTGCTAGCTTTTTTTGGTCGAACAAAAATCGTTCGATGGAACGATTCGAAGGATTTAATCGTTTGATCAAACTATTTTTCGTTCGATTGTTCGAATAGCGCTAAATCCTTCGACTTCGATATTCGAAGTCGAAGGATTTAACTTGGACAGTCGAATATCCAGGGTTAATTAACCCTCGATATTTGACCTTAAGTAAATTTGCCCCTTAAAATTGGCCCTTTGATCTGGCAATAGCTTGATTTTGCATTTGTCCTTTTTGCCAACAATGCATTAGATGCAGTAAATTGCCATTCCTTCCTGCCACCACAGAAAAACAAATAATTTTGGGAGATACCGCTTTACACAAGTGAGGGCCAGAATATTCATAAACCAATAAAAAAACTCAGGGCATGAAGGCATTTTTAGCTCTTGACAGTGGTACAGAAACAAACAAAAACAGCTCATCAGGCTTTCTAATTATACTGTATTATCTTGCATTTAACTGTTTTGCAAATAATTCATACATGGTTATCTTCAATAATAAACCACAAGAACATAATATGTCATAAGAAGCAAAAACAAATTCAGTACTTGCATAGAATATCATTAAGAGGCCTTATTTCACTGTTACCCTTACTGGATGGGGCAGAGAGTTCAGCTCATTTAAACCAATTAATCAAACTGCAGCGGCACAAAGGTTTAAATGAAGCCTCTGCTAATGGAGTCATTAGCATGCCAGTTAAATTCATCAGTGAAGCAGATAACATATTATCTGATGGTCAGCGAGACATGGGAATCTTTTGTGGCTTGTGAAACATTACACAGTTGAGTGCGGCAATCAGTTATTGCTTGTGTTTGCAGATTCGGGCCCTAAAGGGAACCAACTACATTGTATAACTTTGCTAACTATCTTGATAAAAGGCAATATATATTCAATCAAGTACTATTTGCTTCTTCATTTGTATACTTGTAATATGGGAAGAAGAGGAAAGTGGACAAACGTTGCTTCAAAATCACCCTCTTTGTGTAGCCCTGGTTTATATTTTACTTGATATTTTTCAATCTCAGTATTTTGGGTACCGGGTAATTACTAAGAGGTTTTCATCTGAACTGAATGTTTGAATTGGTGAATAAAGATTTCTTTTTTACCTTGCATTCCTGTCTTGGTTTAGCCTCATTTCATATTGAGGGGTCCTCCCATCTCTAGAGACTTTTTCTCTTGTTGAAATTATTTATATCCTCTGGGGGGTTTCCCATTAACTCCAATATGGGAGCTATAATGGCAGGAATACACTAATGTATGTTGTGTATTGTGTATTTATATACATTATCTTTAAAGGAGAACTAAAGCTTAACTAAAGAAGTAGGTTAGAAGTTTTGTACATTATGTTGTGTGCTCCTGTACCAGCCCAGGGTAACTACAGCCCTTTAGCAGAGAAGATCTGTGTCTCCAAAGAAGTCGTCATCTTCAACAGACAACTGTGTTTGAGTCATTCTTGTGGTGTTATCAACTTGTAGAATATTTTGGGTAGCTTTGAGTCTAAAAAAAAAGCTTTACCTGGGAACCTAAAATAGCAAGCTTAATTTTTCATCATTGATCATTAATAAATTGTGTCTTTAGAAGCACTGCCAGGGGCATATGTGTGGTATCTTGTTGAGCTTTTCTTTGTGTGGGGTTGAGAGTGGGTTCTCCAAGAACAGCTTTACTTACTCTGATGGGAAGAACATTCACTAGTTTGAATTTTAACAAGTTGAGTTTCTAGTTTGCAGCCAATGATGAGTAACATCAGTTCAGTCTCTATAATGTTTGGTTAACGCCCTTATTGGCTGAACTCCACTATGCTGCTTTTTCACTGCCTGGTGTGATTGGTTGGGAATTCTCATGCTAACACACAAATATGGAGGATTTATAAGTGATCATAATAGGTGTTGGACACCAGCAGTTAAACACAATACCAAAAACTCATTGGATCTAGCATAAATGAACTCCTTCTCTCTTGTGTGTTTTTTTTTTTTTGCATGATTTTTGTTCGAAGTCTTGTACAATAAACCCCATTATGAAATTGTTAGAGGGAACAGAAAAACTGTATAGCACAAACATTAAGGGATTGATTTATAATCTTGATAAATGATTATTATGTGATACATTTTATAAAATGAGTATTATGTGTTAAATTTTCTTAGAAGCTGGCATGGAAATGAGAGCAAACTTAGGGTTCACTGGACCAGTAGTTATATAAAATGCTTGTGACTTTGGGGAATGTCATAAACTGCTGCTGTCTCAAGTACCAAAAACTTTGGTAATAAGTTGAATATCTTTCATTTTGAATCTAATAATTTTAGCTATGTTATTATGAAGTGGTACTCATTTACAAACATTGACAAGGGGCACACTTATAAAGTTAGCACATCAAAAGAATATTCTAAAAAACTCAGAAAGGCAGATCGACCCAAGAAAAGCACCATAAAATGATGTTACATGCCAGCAAGGTCATGGGTAAAAGATGTGAAGAGCCAGGGCCTAATAATCTCATGTAAAAAACATCATATTTTAGTAAAACTGCACAAGTTTATATACAATTTTACTGACATTCCCTGTACATTGGTGTAGGTACTAAACCAGTGGAGCTGTGTGATTAATGGACATGATCTTATCCTCTAAAGTTTAACATAAGACAACTTCTATAGATTGTATGACAATAATGCTTGCTAGAAATATATATTTCAGAAATATATATTCTTGTTTTCAGTGAGACTGAGAAGTTGACCTGATGCTTTATTTATATATACGCAGGACACAGAACTTTTAAATACAGCCATTCTGACAGGAAGGGCAGTGTCGATCCCTGTGAAGGTGGTGGCTGTGCAGCAGGATGGTTCTGTGATTGATGTATCTGACTTCACCGAGTGCAAGTCAGCAGATGAAGATGTCATAAAGGTGAGTGTTCTTCTCAGATAATGTCCATGTCAACCAGCTGCCACAGTCTGCCATGGAATCTCTCTGATTTACTTTTGGTTTCTTTTAAAAGACAATGTATTGTATATATGTTTGACTCAAAGCTACTGAATCCTAGTGAACATATAAATGAGGGTTAAATGATTGCATGCTTTAGTTTTGCATCTATACATATATATTACATGAACATTTCGCAGCAATAGTTTTTTGTCATGCATGTGATTGTGTTACCTTTGAGAAACCTGTGTCATTTATATTGGATACAAAGGGTTAAAGATACAACCATGTTGTTATGATTCCTCCCTGTCAATGGGGGTTATTTACTAAACTCCAAATGCAAAAGTCATGAAAAATTCATTTTTTTTAATTCAATTTTTTTTTATATAAAATCGCAAATTTTTTGAAATTTATTAAACCCGAGGATGGAAAGTCAGAATCAGAAAATCACGAATTTTTCGGAATTTATTAAACCCGAGGATGGAAAAATCAGAATCAGAAAATCCGGCATCTCAGACCTGTCGAGGTTGCATATAAGTCAATGGGAGAAGTCCCAATGATTTTTTGATGTGCGCTGGGTTTTTGGCAATACCCGAGCCGAGGTTTTCTGAGTTTTCAGGTGAAAAATCTGTTTTTTTTACCCGCAAACATTATTTTCGGGAAAGTGTATTTCTAAATAAGCCCAAAAAACCCGTGCGGATTTGGTCTGAGTTTTTTTCAGAAAATATTGAGATAAATTCAGACTTTTATAAATAACCCCCATAGTGTAGGCCACTACTGATAATCTACTAATAATGCAGAAACTCCCACTGAAAACAAATAGTACACTAGTTCAAGTGGCAATTTCTCATTGTAATTGGTTCAGTCTAAACTGGACTCTGGCCATCCCATCATGTTATCAATGCTGTAAAAACTTGAAATCCAGTAGCTGTGTCTTTTTTTTATTTAAGTCTATAAAATGCTGATCTTTTTTATATAGAAAAGGTGTTTAAAAACTGGGCACTGAAAACGGAGAAGGTATGAACCTTCCATCAAAAATACTGAGATGACATTATCAATTCTCCAAATTTATGGGCTAGGTACATTTTGTATCTGTCATGTGAGAACTGAATTAATTTTAGCTCTTTGGAAGGTTCAAGTCTCGCTAAGCATCCAGAAAACTGAGCACCAGAAATACATTGGGGGTAATAGAGCTTTGTGGTCTAAGAACAGTCAAAAACAGTAGGAAGGCAGCCATGCGATGGGGAGCAACTTGTACACTAGTGGCTGTCATGAACAATAGTATATTGGGCAGAGCTGAAATTAAAAGCAGTTCCAGTAAAAGCGTTATGAAATCTAGGGAAAATAGCAAGAGGAATATATTTAGACATTTGCCATTTAGGATATGACAAGATATGACAAGTGCAAAGGGAAAATACAGTGACAGATAAAGGCCCTAAGCTGGACTAAGACTCAAAATTCCAACTCTGCAAGGCAAAAACATTTTTGCTTCAGAAACCTTAATGAGCCCCACAGATACCAGATGTTGCGCGTCAAAAAAATTTTTGTCGCCAATTGACTTTAAATGCATTTTGGCAAATTCACAAATTTTTTGCCATTTCACAAATTTACTTTGAAGTGAAATGGGTCAGATTCACCCATCACTAGTTGGAATATTTTGTTTGCATGTGCTGGATATACAGACATTTGGGCTCATTTGTCAGTGGTGCAGGTGCAAGTGTTAGAATAAAAATATGCCCCTTAGGGCCCATATGCAGTGCACCAGTTCCAGACACAGTACATGTTGCAGCAGATTACAAATCAGACCCCAGATGCTGAACTGAGCTAACACATGTGCAAGGGAAGCAAAAACGTAATGCATTTATTTTTCATTCAGTCTTTTGCCCTAGTACCCTCTGGCACTCCTGTCCTGAAAAAAAAACCAAGGTAGAGCTGTCCAAATCCTGAACGAATCCAGTAGTCTGCATTACAGATGCTGGCAGTTCTACATAATGTACATAAACAAGTACTGAACATCTTTTAAGCATTATAGATCCTGTATTCCCACAGAAACATGTGTAGATCTTACCATGCTACTGTAAATAAACCCCATCATTTTTAAATGTAAATAACATATTAGCTCCTGATACTGACCCTTTAAAAGAGCACATGGATGTTGATTATCTTATGTTGTTTGAAGACATGCAATTAAGTAAATGAAATATAATCACACAGCAGCATAAATACTTTAGCTGGGCAAACAATAACAAACTGCATCTAAATACAATGTATGAGACGAATCCCTCTTGTACATGACCTGGTAACTTATGCCCTTTATAAATATAAATAAGAAGGGGGGAAAACATAAAAGAATTAATCCTCAGTACACATCGGTAGTAAATGCAGGCAGTAGTGTCGCCATACCTAATTCTAATACAAATGTAATGCTAAGGCACATCTAGAATGAGTAAGTGGTTGAATTTCAAGTCTTTGCTGAAGTTTTTGTGAAAGTCAGATAGGCCAGGTAAGGACAGACAATTCTGAAACGTGATCAGACAAGCTAAGCTAAGGTCAGGACATCTAGAAGAATAAGTGTGAACAGGATGAACAGGCCATATCAGTGAAGACAGCTCTCAGGAGCTTGGTCAGAACAAGCTAGGTCCAGTAGATAAAGGTGTCAGAAAAGTAGAACAATATCAGCCTAGATCATCAGGGAATAGTGTAATTTATCAGCACGGGAGGGATGGTAGCAGACCGTCTTTGCCTGGTATGTTTGGTTTGTGTTCAAGACAGTGTAGCAGCAGCCAAGTTCTAAAATGATTTTGCTTAACAGGATGCAGATGGCTTAGCATTCATGTAACTAAAAGAACAGTCACAGCAGGGGAACCATAATAACAACATTCACAATCTGCAGTAACAGCACATTTACTAAGCTCGAGTGAAGGATTCAAAGTAAAAAAAACTTCGAATTTGGAAGTATTTTTTTGGCTACTACGACCTTCGACTACGACTTTGATTTGAACAATTCGAAGTAAAAATCGTTCGACTATTCGACCATTCGATAGTCGAAGTACTGTCTCTTTAAAAAATACTTCGACTACATACTTCGGCAGTTTAAACCTACCGAGGTACAATGTTAGCCTATGGGGACCTTCCCCATCAGTTTTCTAAGGTTTTTTTGATCGAAGAAAAAACCTTCGATTGATTAAAATCCTTTGAATCGTTCGTTTTGAAGGATTTCATCGTTCGATCGAACGTAGTATTTGCGGTAAATCCTTCGAATTTGATATTCAAATTCGAAGGATTTTACTTCAAGGGTCGAATTTGAGGGTTTATTACCCATAGTAAATGTGCCCCTAACAGTGCATACCTTTAATTTAACCAGATTCTAGATAGCTATATGATATGAGTATAGGATGTACTGACTTTTAATCTGATACTGCCACTAAAAAAGTACTCTTCAAAATATGACGGTACATTAAACATTACTTATAGATCATGTTCATGTTTTTCCGCTGATAGGTAAACCTAACAGTTTTGCCAACCTGACTGTCCTGTCTTACTTATATCTTCTAAGGCTACCAGATTACTGCTGCACAAATATAGCAGCCCCCTCATATAGGAGAATGGAGGATTAGATAGGTAATGTAAAAGCATTGGGCAAATATGTTTATGGCAAAATTATAGTATAGACTGCCAAGGTTGTGCTAGATGTAAAAAAAAGTTTAATTTTTGGTGTCATCATCTCTTTAAGTACTGTCTGAGGATTTTAATAGGCGTGCAAAATCATCTTCTCCATAGCACTGGGGCTCATTTATCTTTCTGTTGTCTTCGTAGTGCTAGCTATTGCAGTCCATCTTTGAAAATAGGTAGTGTGGCTTTCAAATTTTTTGCACCCAAGGTGTGCATGTACGTTGTTTAATTTTCTGCATTCTGTCTGATCCATTGGTGTAAGTAGCCCAAATATCAAAACTGGGTGGGGGCCCAGGGTGTAGGAACCACCCCTTATATTAATTAATTTATTTTACTTTCCCACGCCATTTGTGTCAGGCACACACTAGAAATCATAACCACAAAGAATACCGTGAGAAGAACATGTCACATTACCGTATTTCCCACTGCTAAATAAATCCCAATGACTACACACTACATGGCAATTAGAGCAAACGAGAGTCAGACCAAAATGTCACCCACACATATATATCAATTACAATTTGCAGCCTTGTAGGGATACGAGCAACTAGCTCCAACATGTCCAACTACATTGAAAGAGTCTTAGAACACTTTAGGATACGCAAATAAGTACCAACAACTGCTTTCCTATATGCACCAATATTTGTCATTGTCTTGTTATTTGTTAAGTCCTTTGGGTTCATCCTATAACAATATATATTGTCCCCATGTCGCAAATGGTTAATGGTCCTAAGTGATTTAGATCTGAATTTAATTAACCTTATGTCGGTTATTCCAATAAACTAGCCTTGACAGAAGGAAAACTAATTATTCCTCTTGTTTTTCTCCTGTAAATGCAATGTGGCAGTTTGCCCTAATAACAATTGCGTTAAATACTATATGCAGCCTTAGCTAACGGCCCATCTCTTCATAGCAAAAGATACATTTTCTGAAATTAATTTCCCTTCCATATAGGAGAAATTTATAAATAGAATAGATAATTCCCTTGCAGGAAAAAAAATATTGATTCCTTTAAAGAAATAATTTTTACTATAAATGTAAATGGGAACTGCAGCCAATATCTGTATTTGCAAAAAAATCAAGTGCAGAGTATGCAGTAGAACAAAGACCACTGCAAAATAATTATCATAACCACTGCAAAATAATTATTGATTTGGATTCAGATTTTCAAAAGAGCCCTTTTTATTTAATAGTAGCCGTACACCATTTTAGTGCTTGGTTTATTTAAGAAGAGCTTCAGCAGGATTCAGATTTCCCAAGTAAAGTGCTTTACCACCCAAACTGAATAATAACAAAATACATACAGATTGTTATGCTTTGTTCATGGCTGTCAGTGCAGTGTCCATATTAAAGGGGATCTAGCCCCCATCACTTTTTCAAATTAAATTTATTTCTATTTGTAATAGTTTCTGAGATATTTGCAGCTTTAGATCAACGTTAATAATTCATGCGAAAGTGCCAAGAAGCTGTTCTACACCACTTTGAAGATGAATACCAGGTAATACCGGCTGCCCAAAATGCTTGTAAATACATTTATGGATCCTGAGACTCAAGGGCTCACTGCAAGTGCAGAGAGTAAAGTGCAATTACTGGCACAATTGCCATATTTTTTTCCCTATACAGGTATGGGATCTGTTTTCCGGAAACCTGTTATTCAGAAAGGCCATCTCCCAAAGACTCCATTTTATGTAAATAATCCAAATTTTTGCAAATTATTTCCTTTTTCTCTCTAATATTTTAAATATATAAAAACAGTAACTGATCCAAACAAAGATATAATTCATCCTTACTGGAAGCAAAACCAACCTATTGGGTTTATTTAATGTTTACATGATTTTCCAGTAGATGTAAGGTATGAAGAACCAAATTATGGAAACATGCATTATACAGAGTATTCCTGATAACAGATCCCATACCTGTACTGTAATGTAGCCTTTCCCCCAGAATTCCAGCATAGTTGTGATCGCAGTTGTGTGTGGCCAGAGCATCTAAATGAATGCTCAAAAGTTATCTTTGTTGCAGTTTCGATTTATATTAGTGGTGATCTATTTACCATCAGTGTGATGGTCTTTAATTGTGATTTCCGAAATAAAGCAGAAGTTGTTTAAAGGAACGTTGTGTTTTTACCATTTCTATTTTGCTTTATTGTTTTCGGTGTATTCCGATGTATTCATACATATTATGCATGCTAGCCCCCTACCCAGTGAGAGACTGCCTAATACATGTAACATTTTTACTATGCCATTTTTACAAGCAGCAATGAGATTGTATAACAATATAGGCTCATAAGACAATGGAGCTGTATAAGCTGGTGAGAGCTACAATTTACAATGATATCTATATATCGACTTTGTGAAAAGTACTTTAGGCCACAAAAATGGAGTGAATGATCATGCTAATGAGATTTTGTATGTAAAGGACATGAATGTATACAATGCTATTAATTCACCTCTTAATCAATGGCAGATTAATTAAAGACATTTCATTTTTAAAGACAAAGTAACATTAAAGTACAAGGTTCTTTTTTTCAGCAGTTGGAACAAGGTAAAATAACCTCTTTATTTCCCAGGCATGCTGATCATCTCACATCTCACAGGTTATGTTATTCCAGTACAATATGTGACTTAAACACATTCAAAAATATCTCCTCTCCTAATTTTATTTTATAAAGTGTTATGTAAGATTCTCTTGAATAAGTCATGGGTTTTAAATCAGTCAGTATACCCAAAACACACATCATATATTATTAAGTAACATGGTGAAAAAAATTGCAATTATCAAATAAAACGCTGCAAGCAATCAGCCAATAGAATATGAAAATAAACATTTGGTGGCATGGTCGCACAAAGGTTAGTATGTCACCATTGAAGTGCAATTGCAAAGTGCAATAAGGATTAATTATATTGTATCTGGGATCAAGTACAAGGTACTGTGTTATTAATATAGCGAAAAAGGAAATCATTTAAAAAATTTTTGATTATTTGGATAAAATGGAGTCTATGGGAGATGACCTTTCCGTAATTCTGAGCTTTCTAGTTAATGGGTTTCCAGATAACAAATCCCATACCTGTAGGTTCAAAAGAGAGATCTATACTCTCCTACTCTATGAACAAAAACTACATTACTACTTCACTCCTTCTCTGGTACACACATGATGCAGGTGATTCCTTCCCCCAATTAACTAGGGCACACATAGGGGAACACTTTTGCAATATCCACTTTATAGTTTATATACAAACACACACTGAGGGTATGTATTTTGGTAGGGGTTCATCATCTCACAATATTTTTCCTTAAAATTAATAGCAATTTTGTCTACCAGCAAAATGATGGTGGCTTTCAAAGTTCCGCTGTGCATTTATTTGAGTGTTCTGCTATTACTTAATGTCAGACTAATACCCTGCCCTTCCACACGCCTCTCCAGATAATCCTTTTCAAGCCCAATAGAATACAGCTGCAATCACATCCAATTAAAGGAGATTTCCAGTGTGCATTAAAATAATTTTACCTAGAAACTGTTTGAGAGTTTGAGAACAAATTGGATTTGACTTTATTTTAATCATATTTCCATCCAATCCTGGTGTTGACACTGTATGGTGAAATATATTCTCAGTATTTTTCTTGATGTTGCAGTGATGAAGAAGGGTTTCACTTACAGTTATATTTTTTTTCACTCTAACTATAATTATGTAGATAAAAAGCACAGCACCTTGCAGATATTGTTATTATAATACTGATGGCAAATTCCTGCTTTAACACTTGTGTTTAGGAGGAACTATTTTTTTTATAAAATACTTATAATACCGTATTAATTTATAATTATTACATTTCATACTTTTCTCCTGTATGTTTTAATAATTTTTCAAAATGATTAGGTTAATGTGTGGAGACTCTGCATTTTTCAGTATTTCCAGCACTAGAAATAATAGAAGTGTTCTGTAGAATAAAAGAAGTGATCACTCTTTGAAGCAGTTGATATTTAGAAGATAGATATATTCCTGTGCTGATGCTAGCATCTCTTCTTCCCCGTGGTTGGATTAATGCCCACTTTGGAAAGCAATATGGTTTCCTATCAACACCAAACAATGTAGGACAAACAGAAAGCAAGTGTCCAGTATCTCTACAATACAAATACAGATTGGATAAGTATACAATCGATGTTATAGAATGTACTAGCAGGTAAACTTATTATCTGTGAGGTATTAACAAATGGTTATGAAATTTGATGGACTCTAATAGGACAAAGAATTGATTTTAAGTATGGGATTCTAACATGATATTGTCCAGAGGTACTGACAACTTTTCTTTTATAGTTGGAATGGGTAACTTGGTGAGGACCATTTATTAAAGGTCGAATTTTGGTGGTATTATAGCTTTTCTCTAAAACAATAAATGACATGAAAGATATTAAAAGATCTGGGTAAAAAGCACTAACGAAGATAGTTGCTAAGCAATCTGAAAAAAAAAATCATAAGAACTTTCCAAACTTTCCAAAATTTGTGAACAAACGTTTGTTCAATAATGAACATCCAGATCTCCGAAACCTCTTGACGGGTGCAGTGTCGATTCTGAACCTCTCCCTTCTGCCCCAACCACATAACTCCTAACCCCAATAATGCATACACACACCACTGGTTTGGAAAGAGATGGCCGCAGTTTGTATAACAAACCTTTAACAACCTTTATAATATTATTCCCCTACCGGGGGGAAAGTGGGGTGGGGTGGCTGTACTCCAACTGCCAAGATAGGTTCCTGTTCCATTTCTCCCAAGCCCTAAACCGGGCTGCCTACCTTTCCATGTGGACCCAGGCCAGGCTACTTCCACTCACTATGAAATACCCCCTTTTAACTTCCCATGGGGGTCCTTGTAAAAGTACCCTCCGCCACTGGCTTGGCCACTTGAAACCTTAAGTGTGGCACAACTCCTCCATCCAAGTGACCCAGGGCCTGTTGAATGCCCTCCATAAGGGCCAATGTAAAAAAAGGACATGCCCTACTCTGACAGGTGCACTCAGTCCTCTCTATAATAAGCTGGCATCTTATCATCTAGGTTTGTTTGCCGTACCACAATGGCCCCCCTTTCTCACAAAAGAGGCCATCAACTTGTTCACCTTTCCCCTGCTCTTATCAATTTTGTCCCCATCCCTGGCATACCTCCAACGCGGTACCATCTCAGACCAAACCAGTATTAAATCCGGGAACAATTGCCTGCTTCATTTCCAACACCAACTCCCTCTGAGAACGCAGCCCCATGTCATTGCCTCCAGCATGTATACCTAGCACATCTGGACGTGGACCTGACCTGACGTTCTGCAATAACAGAGGCCATACTCCAGGCCACCGCACGCCTGGAACACCAAACCAGTGTACGTTCACCCGACCTTCCAGAAAGCCCAGCTGTGAACCCGATGCCTTAACTGCAGCTCCCCTTCTGGCCCAGTAGATGAAAGAATGGCCACACAGAAAGTAGCCACACGGAAATTGCACCACCTGTTAAAACAAAACCATAAATACATATTTGCACATAAAACAACCCCTTTTTTTTGCCACAATGAAGAACATAAACCTTTTCCAAATAATATTTAATAACATCATTAAAATCAAACCAACCGCGTTTAATAACATGAGCTTAAAATCGTAAGTGTTAAGAGTAAATGAACCTTCATAATGTATTCTAGACCAGCAACCCCGGCCATATATATCCCTGTAACCGTTTTGATTCCCATCTTCCTGTCTTTTTGACCATGGCATCACCTAAACCCAACCGTGCCACTTAGGTCGCTGCTCCAATTCTGAATGATTATGTACCGTCTGCACACCAACTTCTTGCAAGCCTTTTCGTAGCACACTCAAAAACTGAAATCGAGTCAGCTAGGACCCATCCTCGTGAATAAGCAAAGATGTCCCAATGTTGGGCCTCACGTCCAAGTACCTCTCAGGCCCCCCACTGGACAAGCTAACCCGCCATCAATTCTGTACAATACCACATCCACGCCTTTTCCCAACACGTCCGTCTTGGACTTGCATACAAAGCCGTACCTGGACCGAAGTGTCGTTGAGTCTCTGGTCCGTCACCCCCAATCCTCCTGGCACTTTTTTGCTGCTGCTCACCAACTCGCCCACCCAAAATGCTTCAAAAAAGGCCAGCACAAAAGCCACTTGGAATAACAACGTCTCAAAAACTGAAATGCAGCAACGTGGCATCACCACCTGGAGTTTTAAGAGCAATTCAAAGGAAATTGGCCGCCTAGTGTCCCGAGAGACCCTTCCCCTCTTAAGGCCACGTATAGCCTTTCTTGATTAGAAAGTCTTTTGTGGAATCCCCAGATCCCTCCAACTTAAAAAGGAACGCTAAAGCTGCCATGCGCTTCTCGATTACTGCCGCAGACTTGTCGGCCTCTGCCATCCAAGTCACATACCAAATCAATGCAGCACTCCTATACTCCGTTGTGTGGAAACCACCTGACCATTCCTCCAACTTTTTCCATTCATCCCACACCTTACTATATCCCACCCGTCGATTTGGCCACTGACTTTTCCACCAACTGCATCAATTTCCTTCCCGAGCTGCCAAAGATGATCTGGGAAATGGGAGCCCTCCTGCCAAAACAGTTCCCACTGAAAGTGATAAAGAGCGTAGGCAATGACGTTCTTTACCCCCGCCATATGACGTGCCCTGCACCGAATGTTCAAGTTAAGGCACCGCAACACAAGAACCCTAAGTAGCCTAACAACCGGTGGTGAAGATGCCGACCAACTGTTGATCCACTCATGTTATCCGAAAAGAAAACAATACTCCGGTCGAACAGCTTGGCCTCCCAAACAAACAAGCCACCACTATCGGGAATAACTCAAAGAACGCCAAGTTCCAGACCAAATCTAAATCAACCCACTCCTTGGGCGCACCACTGCCCGGCTAGGTACGCCCCAAACCCCACGATCCCAGCCGCGTCAGTAAAAAGTTGTAGTTCCAGCTTCGTGGTTTCTGGCGCCTGGAACAGGACGGTACCATTAAAGTCCATCAAGAATGTGTCCCAAACCTCCAAATCTGCCCGTACCTCCTTGTTAAGCTGCACATGGTAGTGGGATGAGGTCACTCCTGACGTCGCTTGCGCCAATCTCCTATTAAAAACCCTGCCCACTGGTATAACTCGGCAGGCAAAGTTCAACTTCCCTAGTAAAGACTGGATTTGCCGCAAAGTGGGTTTACTAACCAGCCTGATCTTGCTGACCTCGTCCCTTAAATCCCGTTCTTTGCTGAATGGAAGACGACATTCCCCCAGCCACCGAATATACCTCCAATTTTCTCCAGTGCCTAAGGAACCCCAAATCGCTCCGTATCCTCCTGCAATGTTCGCAAGATATGGAAGCAAATATCCGACTTCGCTGGACCCGCGCAAAGGAAGTCGTCCAAGTAATGGACCACTGTGAGTAAACCCAACTGCTTCCGCACAACCCATTTCAAAAACGGGCTAAACGCCTTGAAATATGCGCAAAAAATGGAGCAACCCATCAGCAAACACAAGTCCACAAAAAAGGCTCCTTCAAAAGTGATGGCATTCAGGGTGTATGGGGTGTAAAGCTTGGCCATAAGGGACTTGCCCCCTGCCATAAAGACCTGCCCCCCGTACCATCACAAGAGCTTGGTCGAAGGAAGTATATGAGACTGAACACAAGTCCCATGTTGATATCATCGTTAACCGACCCTCCCTTAGGGTACGACAAGTGGTGTATCAACCTGAATTTCCCGGGGTCTTTTTTGGGGACTACTCCAAGTGGGGAAACCCTCAAATTGCGCAGTGGCAGGCTGGGAAATGGGTCGCAACCCACCCCAACTCCACCTCCTTGGCCAACTTGGCCATCACCACCTCTGGAAATACTTGGGCCGACTTCAAATTACGTAAAACCTGTTCCCCACTTTTTTCCCGGAATGGAATATTGAACCCTTCCGTAAACCCCTGTTCTAACAATGTGGCCTCCTTCTGTTTACCATAGCAATCACGTCTAGCCTCACTGGTTTTTTCCCCTTTGGAAGCCTCACTGGCTTTGGGGTTTCCCTTTCCTTTCTTAAAGCAGTGGACTTAAGAATGTGCCCCCCACAACCTGAATATTCGTGTTTGTACTTACGGAATTGCCAAACTTACAGTGGCTGTCGTTGAACAGCCAACAGTATCCCGGCTTAATTGGGGCAAAAGAGGTGGCCTGTTGCCCCCCCCAACCCCCCTCTGAAAGGGGGATGCCTTCTGGGCCATCATGAGTTTGAGCCAGAGGGTAATGTCCATCTGGTCCCATCTCATGGTAGGGTTAGCTGCCAGACACTTCTGGAACTGTTCATTGTAACGCCACCAGGCGAGGCCGCCATACACCTTAAATGCTTCCCAAACCCCGTCAACATAACAAAACAGTGGAGAACATTTCTCATAGTGCTTTTCCCCTATAATAATGGCCAAAATACAAAACGCCCTCAGCCAGTTACCAAAGGTTTTGGGCAATTTGGAATACTTCTTCTTTTTCTCTTCCTCCTCTTTTTTGCTATCTTTTTTATCCTCCTCCTTTAACTCTATTGTCTCATCCAAGGGGAGAAGGGAAAACAGTTCCACAAACTCGCCTTTCCAAATCTTTTCCTTCACCTCCCATTTAACATAAACCCCTAGGGGGCCAGCAAATGCCACATAGGCATTCTGCCTGGCCGTTTCCGTTATGCTGCTTAAAACCTCCCTCTCCGATTCCCTTTTCTCCACTTCCCTTTTTCCCCCAGGGCCGCATCCTTACCCACACTTGCCACTGCCACGTCACCATCCCCTGCCGTGACCGCTGCCGCCCGGGCACCTTTGCCCCAAGCCCCAAACTTGGGATGGCCCACACACTTCACCGGGCCTCTGGCCCTGCCAGCCAGCTAGGAACTGCTTTAACCCGTTCAGAAATGTAGTGGTGTTGTCCCCTTGCCCTGCCCCTTGTGTTATGCCCCAGAGCTCGCCTCCTGGCCCCTTGGCCGTCAAAACCTTGTGGGACCGTAACCAGCCTTGCCAGCCATGTTGATGGCCGTCTGCCTGTTCACCGTACACATTCTGCTGGATGACCTGTGAATGCTGACTCGCCCACTGCCACCGGATGGACGACTCCCTATGTCCCTCCTGGACCTGCTAGTTGACCAGCTACTCGTGGTCCCCTTGCTCCTGCCGATGAGTGGCTTCTGCCGGTCCTTCCGTGGCTGATGGAGGAATGGCACCTGTGGAACCTTGTACCCCGACTGGGAGAGTTGTCTCTAGTAGTCTTTCTGTGCCTTGACCCATCGATCCTATCCCGGTCCCCACTGGATTCACTGGAACCGTTCCTGCAAGACATGTAAGCGCGAGAGTGTTCCCTCCTCCTCCCACCCCTCTCCCTGAGGGGGTTCTGGTCCCAGTGGCCCTTTCCTTGCCCATCCGGCCCCCGCTGGGCCGTATTGCTCCTCCATGATCTTTCCCGGGTGCGGGACCCACTCCTAGACCTAGATGGTAGCCGCAGATCTTGCCCAGACCACCTGCTCCTGGACATGCTGTGCTGACCTCTGTTCCTGGTGTCCCCTGGTCTAGTTATCTCAGCCCTACTACTGTGTCTCCCACTCCCTTCCCGAGTGGTGGAGCCCAACATTTGCATGGGGTGCTTGGTCCTGGTATGAGCCGTGCCCGATGTACCTGGCCTCATCTCCCTGGTCAGGCAAATGTGCCCTTGCCGTTAGACCGCTGCCTTGCCCCCATCCGGGTTGACTCTGGGCACCCTTCCGAGTTGACCGTGCCTCCGGCTGTTTCCTCTTGCCTGCAGATGGGCCCCTGCCTGCACTGCGCCCGGAGGGAGGGGCAGATCCCTCACTCCCCTTACCCCCCCATGGACTTTGCCCCCGCCTGCCGCTGCCTGAATATGGGCCTGGGGGCGGTGAGTGTTCTATAGCCCCCTCAAAGACCCCCCCGTGGGCTGCTGATCCTGGGTCCGCCCTGCGACCCGCCGACCCCAGGTGAACAAGGCCCAGAAGTCTTGGCCTTTCTTGGTATGGGACCTTGCTCATTTCTTTAATGAAAAAATCGATCTCATTAAGCTGAGCATACCGTCCGACAACAATCTCAGACCAATGTGCAGTCCACTCACATCTACTTTGCACTCCTTCACCCCTGCAACTCTAGATGAAGTTAGCAAACTTCTAGCCTGCTCAAAACCCACGACCTGTTCCCTCAACCCCATACTCTCTCGCCTCCTCCACCCAATCTCTGATACACTCTCTCCTGCACTTACCCACGTATTTAATCTTTCACTCTCTACTGGTACCTTTCCATCATTATACAAACAAGCACTAATCACTCCTATCCTCAAAAAACCTTCCCTTGATCCCAGCTCTCCCACTAACTATCGACCGGTCTCCCTTCTTCCATTCGCATCCAAATTACTAGAAAGGCTTGTTTACAAACGCCTAATCCAGCATCTCACTCACAACTCCCTCCTCGACCCCTTGCAATCTGGCTTCCGCCCATCACACTCGACTGAAACTGCACTCTAAAGGTCACTATTCCATTCTAATCCTTCTAGATCTCTCTGCAGCCTTTGACACAGTTGACCACACACTCCTCCTTGACATTCTACACTCAGCTGGCATTCAGGACACTGCTCTTTCATGGTTTACATCTTATCTGTCTGACCGTTCCTTTAAAGTTTCCTTCGCTAACTCTACTTCTACTACTTTCCCACTCTCTGTTGGAGTTCCTCAAGGCTCTGTTCTTGGCCCTCTGCTGTTCTCGCTCTATACAACTTCACTAGGAAAACGTATTCAGTCATTTGGACTTCAGTATCACCTTTATGCTGATGACACCCAACTCTACTTGTCTACTCCTGATCTTTCTAATTCTGTCCTTTCCCAAGTCTCTCTGCTGTCTCCTCCTGGATGTCACAGCACCACCTGAAACTGAACCTTTCAAAAACAGAACTCATTATATTTCCTCTAAGATCTTCCCCTGTCCCTCAGATATCAGATATCACTCACCGTAAACAACACCACCTTTCACTCCACCACACAGGCACGCTGCCTAGGAGTTATCTTAGACTCACATCTGTCTTTTTCACCACACATTCAAACACTTGCAAAATCTTGCCGTATTCAACTGCGCAACATTGTTCGAATATGACCATATCTCAGTTCAGAATCAACTAAAACACTGATTCAGTCTCTCATCATCTCCCGCCTTGATTACTGCAACTTACTCTTCACAGGTATTTCAAAAAGTCACTTTTCACAACTCCAATCTGTTCTAAACGCGGCCGCTAGACTCATTCATCTAGCTCGCCGCTCAACATCAGCTGCTCCCATATGCATGTCCCTTCACTGGCTCCCAATCTCTTCTAGAATCAAATTCAAATTACTTAAACTCACATTCAAGGCCCTTAATAATGAAACCCCAGTCACCTGGGGGGAGGGGCGGGTTCCACAGGGCCCCTACCTGCCCATGGATTGTGGCCTCTGGGCCCCCTTCCAGCTGATGGGCCCCCCAGAGTGCCTGGCCTTATCTCGATTACCTAGCTGCCGTGGTCGGAATCCTCTACATCTTCCACCCGGACCGCCTTGACTCGATGTGGTGCTCCTCTCCTGCTCTCCACGACGGACAACGTACGCGGCGATCCTGGGCCGAGCCTCTGCAGTGGACGGGTCCTCCTCGTTGGACATTATTCAGAGGCCTTATTTGTGGACTGCAGAAACAGGAAGTCACTTGCTTAGTGAAAGCAATAAAAAAAACAGTATATACTTAAATAATATGTAAAGCAATAATTGAAAGCCCTATTCACTAAGCTTTAAGGCTTGTGCACCATAATTAAGCCATATTATTTCCACATACAATATCTGGTGTGAATATATGTACTGCTACTTTTTGATATTTAAATCAGAGGGATTTCACATGCAGTGCCACTGCCACTCAAGGAATTGTATGGTATAAGAATCTTTATTTTCTAGGCCCTTGTGAATTGACTAGAAGGAGGCTTGCTAGAGTGATATTGTGAATGCCTCCAGAGCTTTATTCTTGTTATTAAATCACTCCATCACAATCGTTCTCCTTATTCCAGCTATTAGAGATAAATAGGTACTTTCTGCTGCTTGCATTGTTATTTTCCACAGCATTTCTTAGTCATTATGGTGCCAACCAATGTGTCTATTGGGCTAGGAGGAAGTAGCCACAGGTCTTTGGGGACATTTTACACTGAGGCACAAGATAAATAGTGGTATGTGCAGCATAAACATGGGTATAGCAGATGTTTTTAGAGCATACTGTATATATTTTTTTCTGTGCTGGCCACATGGGATGCAGTTTCACAAAAACTGCATAGACTATGCCAGTCTATTAACTATAGAGAAATATGCTGTATAGAAATGGCCCCTCCTGAATTGCTCTATTCCCTGAAAATGTGGGTGCCCTCTGCACACTAGGGAGGGTTTTAGTTTAGTTTGAGTACTGAAAGAATGTTTTATACACACATAAAGTTTTATTGCACTTCAATTTTCCCAATTAATGTAAGATTAACCCTGCTGATAAAAGGGTAGATTTTTCCTTTAAGCAATAGTTTGTACAAACTCTTCAAACCAGATCCCATTCTCACTACTCTGTGATATAAAACATACAGGATTATGAATAATATCCAGCACCCACAGCGCCTTATTGCTTTCTAGACAATATTCATGGCAGTAAATGATGTTGTTCTATTTTTTTCCATCTCCAACTGTGCAAGTTATCTCAGCATCTCTTTTTAATACAGTTTGGATTTCCAATGATGATGAGGATGGCTACGCAAGTGCGCACATTGCTTTCTGTATGACAATGTAAAATGTTCTGCTTTGATTATAAAGGGCATTGTCATGCTCACAATAAATGACTATGAATAACTGAACAGACAAAACTACTAGTCTACGACTGTAGACTACTAAGTCTACAGTATACATGTCTCTTCACATCCTATGTAACTCTTTATGGCTCTGACCCATTTGCAGAAGCATGAAGAGCTCTGCAGTGTTGCCCAATTGAACTCCAAGAAGAGTTCCAAAGGATATGACCATAGAGAGGAACCTATAGTGAAGCCAACAGTACCAGGATAGTTGGCACAATTAGAAGGGACAGAAAAAGCAATACTGAGTGGTATTCTATGCATTGCTAGAGAGGTCACTGCCTGCATCCATTAACAGTAAATAGTAGTTGCCCTAGCTTGTCTTCCTTGAAGTTGGAAACCACCCTAGAACCTAGACACCCTGACATCTAAGGAGAAAAAACAAGAACTCACTTTGGTGCTTTTGCCTGAGATAGCACATCATCATACTTTCTAGAAAACCCTTTGTAACCAAGAGACACTATGCATTCATCTAAGCTGTTGTGCCTTCTCATTTGTTTCAGAAGTAACTCCAGCTCTTTGCTATGCCCTTTGGGCTCCCCCTTTATACCCAACATCCACAACAGTTAATACGCCCTCCAAACAATTTTAAAACTGTAGATACCCTTAAATACTTTGGAATCACTATACATAAGGACCCCACTACATTTATACCACTAAACCTGCAACGTCAAATAAAAAACACTTCATCACGATGGTCTGCCCCTACCCCTAACCCAAATTGGTAGAATAAATATATGTAAAATGATATTCCTCTTTAAATTTCTATACATTTTTTTCAATTTACCATGTGACATCCTTAAATCTACCTTTAAAAAGATGGACAACATACAAGCAGACTTTCTGCATTCCCTATAACACAGCTAGGCCTAGAGATGCCCAACTTTGACTTTTACTGCCTTGTGAGTCAGGAAGTACATGCCTCCAACTGGAAAACATTCAACACTGAAAATCCAGCTTCTTTGCTAGAAGCTTTGTACTTGGGCTCCATAGAATCTTACACCATGCCCTATATAGACCCAGAAAATCCCTACTTCCTTAATCTCCCTTCCATTTAATGCCCAAAATCACATCACCCACATGCTATCTCATGAAGGACAACCTTCCAGGCCGTTATTAGCGCTCAGACTTTGTGCTCTGTTTGTTGTCATACTATGCATAAACAGCACCATAATGATAGTGACAGGACTACTCAGTTCATGTAAGATGTGTGTTTGACTCAAATCCTCTCTAGAAAGTTTGGAACCTGCTGAGGATAAAGAGAACATAGATCCTGCTAGTCATATAAACACATGAGATAGAACTGCCATATTGTCTTTCTAATATGTTGCATTACTACCAACAGCACTATCAAATCATCACAAATGGATTGCACTGTTCCGTTACTTCTGTAAAGAATTAAAATAGGAAGATATCCCATACTAATACATATAAATGCAAAAGAACTAAAAAGCTCAGTGTGCACAATGGCTAGTCATTCATGAGACATATTTCCCTTTAATAATAAAAAAGGGTTGTCTCTGGTAGGACACAGCTATAGACTACGTTTATATTCACACATTATGGCGGTTAATTCTCAAAATCCGACAATTTTCTTAAAATTACTCTGACCAAATGCGCATGGATTTCCCCCATTTATCAATACATTTTCCCAATTTCTTGTGCAGGAAAAAACTCCAAAAAATTTTTTTCGATTTGACACCCGAATACTACAACTTTTTCGGATTTGATGCCCGAATACCGCGACTTTTTTTCGAAAACCCATCGCAAATCAGGATATCTTCGGGACATCTGCCATTGATTTGTTCATGAACTTGGCAGGTCTAAGTTGGAGTACTTTTTTATTCTGACTTTCAACACCATCAGGGTTTTATAAATCATGAAAAAAAAAGTTTTTTTTTCTCAAATAAATTGTGATTGTTCCCTTTAAAAGTACAATCAGAGAAAATCAGACCTTAATAAATAACTCATTAAGTGTCTGAGAAGCCTTTTTTTATCCAAGCTGTTTGATAAGAAAGCATTTGAGCAATCCCTGTCAGCCCTTCATTTCTATCAGCCATTAAGTAGCTCATCATCTCTCGACTTTCATGGATTTTGATACATAAGGCTTACATTGATTGGGATATCAGTGTTTAGCTTATTAATACCTAATAACTGTCAATCTATGCTTTATATCTAGTCTTATTTGCAGCGTACAATTTATGCAGCAATTTGTCTCTGGTTTTGTGCTTTTTTGTATTTTTGCAGGGTTTACAGCAATCCATGTATATATTTATATATTGTTTGGTTTAATTCTCATAGATACAGTACATAGTATTTAGGCTATTCATATCAATTGTTTTAAAAATGTTTTATACAGGTTAAACAAAACCTTAATAAAACATATAATAAATGTGTAAGGAAAGTATGAAAAGTATTGTATGCTCACAATGATTCTCTCCTCTGGGGGAACTTTGACAGGTAAATTGTAACTTCCTCATCCATTGCCTGAGCTTTGTGATCATTTGGTGCCTTTCAAACTAAATTACTACTCACTGCAGCCAGTTGTTCCTCAATATAGGAAGTGATCCTTTACATGGTTTAGGGCCTAGGCACATATTAACCAGCAAAGGTGGAATTGTATTTCTGATGTAAAGAAGATTTGGGCCCATGGCTCCAGCCATCATTGCCTTCCTAATGATTCACAAAATGGCAAATAAGTCGCCAAGCGCATTGAAGTAAATGGGCATATTTTTGTGTGTGACCATTTTTCAAACCATGCAACACTTTTTTACTATGCATTATAGTCTATGTGCATTTTTTCTCAGATTTCACTAATCACTAGAGCTGCCACAAAATGTCATCATAGAACTAATATAGGATGTAGTCTTTGATATTCTCAGTCATTTTTCTTCTGTGGTTATTGCATTTCCATAATTCATTTCCATAATTTACATAAAGTCAGCATCTTCAGAAAGCCAGATATCTAGATTTTTGTTAAAATATTTGGCCCTTTATGTTACACCTGCACCCATGTCTGGTCTAGGTTTTGTTACAATTCTACAAAATGAAAAGAGTGCACAGCAGTCAGCCGACGGACAAGTTTACAAACTTTCAGGAGACTGAAAACGAACAAATGCCCCATTTCTCTTGTTACAGAGACCCCACTTATACTTACTTGTATACACACAGACCAGCTCAATTATTGGCTTAGTGTTCTAATATGAGCAGTACAAGCCAATATTATGATTGCCTGCATGAGAATTCCAATTTTCAGTGCCTATGGTATCAATGTCTCAATAAAAATTATACACGGTCAGTAATCTGGTGTAAAATAAATCTTCATCCTTATATACAGTATAACACCAAAATATGTTACAAATTGTGGTTATTCAGAATAGGACTAGAGTTTTCCTAGCCCTTAAGGGTTTGATCACGGGATGCATTTTTTCTTATGAAAATACATAATAATGTTGGGCTCGTGTTCTAATTTCCACAAGAGCGACACAGGTTTTGCATTGCAGTTAGTTGTCATTAATTGTTTTAGCACTTGCAATACTATTTCTCTCTTGGAGACTTGACTAAAATAAGAACCTATGAGATTCATTATTTACAATTCTATTCTTCAGTATATTTATGGAAAATGTACCAATCTAGCCATTTTTATTTAGCTGCTTATTGACTTGGAATCAGAAGCTCTCCTGAGGATAACATGTCAAAGCTTGTTATTTTTTTTATCTCTGAGGACCACTTATTTCATGACATATAATGCTGCTGTCCAGTCTGCTACCACTGTGTTAAAAATAGAAATACACTATACATATATTTTGAAGGTATCAGCTATCATTGGATTTCTGAGTGCATATAAAGTCAAAGTTATATGGTATTAGCTTTGCTGGCAAAGGTATTATATTAGTGTGCAGTGTCTAGTAAAATTAAGTCAAAGTCAAATGGACATTTAGGGCCTTATTTATAATAAAAGTCCAAATTTATCTGACAATTTTAATGAAAAAAGTTTGACTAAACTAGAATCCATGATTGCACCATATTTATTATTAAAATAAAATCAAGATTTTATTGGATTGGGGACAAACATGAAAGAATCCAGCAAAAAGTCTGTTAGTGAAGCATCGATATTAAAGGATAATAAACCCCATTTAAGAAAAATAATTCTTTCTCAAGGTGTAGGCAGTAATACTCAGTACATACTGTTCTCACACTAGTAAACACAGATACCGGGCATAAAATACAAAAAAAAATATTTTTTCTTTAAGACAAAGTTTCACTCAAATACCAGTAAAAATTATTTTACACTTGTCCTTCTACATCAATATACTATTCACAATTCCCAGATAACAGTTCATTAAATTCACACAGGCAATTAAAATTTCCCCCCTTCTGACTTGTACCATTAGCCTCTAGTGCCTTTCTAAGGTTTTAGTCAGCACACTTTTCTCTACAGGGCTTAGCCCAAGGCATCAGATTTTTAAGGTTTCTGCAGCAGGTCTTAATACCTTTGGCAGGTCTCATGCCAAGCTCCTCAGGGCCTATCTAAACCTTATTTGTTCCAACTATGATTGGCAAGTACTATTCCACTCCCTAAGCTGCCCATTCTTGCTGTCCTACTCTCTCCTCAGACTGCTGTAGTGTGCTATTATAGAAATAGGCCAAGGCTAGCTAAGGTTCCCTCTGCGTTTCTTGTCTTTGTGCTGCTGGTTAGATGGTTTCCTCAATGAATCTTCTTCCCATGATGCACACTCAGTTTCTAAACTTCACCCTAAACTTTACTATGACTATTTTTTACTCAACTTTAAAAAGAAACTAGTAAACCCCTTTCACATATTTTAAAAGGGCTACCCTAGAGTTTGTTTTAAAGGAAGTAAAACCAATGACAGCAAAATATTGACTGCTAAAATTTTCCTCTTAGCTAAGACAGCAGGGGTAACACTCTGAAATACACAACCTCATTTTCTTGCAGTCCAACCTAAGCTTCATTGCCTGCTTATAGGAGAACTAAATCCTAAAAATGAATATGGATATAAATACCATATTTTATATACTTAATGAGAAAGCCCAAAAGATCAACATCTATGTAGTAGCAATGATCCAGGCATTCAAAGATCTCACAGGAGTTTCCCATCTTGGATTTTGCTAGGAGTGTCTGTGATGTGCACATTCTCAGTGTGCCCTGAGCAGCTGTTGAGAAGCTAAGCTTAGGGGTCATCGCATATCATCAAGCAGAAAATGAGGTTTGCCTATCATATAAGCTGATGCTACAGGTGAAAATTATATGTGTCCGAATTTCAATTTGTTGTGTGGGCTGGCCTCAAAATTTGTGAGCAGGTGCACAATCACACACCTTAGAGGGAACATAGGCTATGGGTGCCTTGGGCTGGTATAGAAGACCAAAACATCAATATTTCTGCCCAACTTCTTTGGTTAGGCTTTAGTTTTTCTTTAAAATCTGGGGCAGTGGCAGCATAAAAAAATAGGCCCTATTCTCTATTTAGTGTAGCTTCCCCTACCACTGCTGCCCTCTTCTTAAGGGGAAAGATAGACAATTCCATATTCTTATGGATTATAGTCTAAAATTTGCTGATAGTTTTCAGTCACCTCCACCACCATAGGTTAGGGGTTTAAGTCCACGGGTCCATGACCCCAGCCAAAATTCACTTCAGAGAACCCTGCAGTTATTTTTATGAAGGTGGTGGAGGCTCCCCACAAGGATACAAGTGGATAGGTATATATATATATATATATATATATATATATATATATATATATATATATATATATATATATATATATATATATATATATAAATATATATATATATATATATATATATATATATATATATATATATATATATATTTATACTTAAATAGCCCTGGCCCAAATATTTATTAGTGCAATAACCTAAACTGGAGAATATGACAATGTAAGGGCTACTTATTGATGATTTATTTATATTAGACACACACAGAAGCAGCAGGCATGGACTAAAATTCTTCCTTCTGTATTTTTTTTTTTTAAATTGGTGTTTAGCAGGGTTGGCTCCAGTACAGGGCGAGAAGGTATGGGCAATGATCTTCAAGGCTCATAAGCCCCCATTGCTCAGACAATATCTTTGTTAAATGCCCAAGTTATGTATAAGTAATTACTATATACATTTTATTGGTACTTTGCAAATCCAACCTGTTGCTTTCTGGCCCCATGGAGTACTTTAAATTAAGTGACAGTCAAAACTAATCGCTACAAACTGTATTTTCCATTTCAGCTGAAAGTGTATTAAAATGTTCCACATCATTGGCTATCTAATGTAACCAGAGCAATGAATTGAGAATGAAATGTGTTTAATAGTGTACCTTTGTACATATATCCAGTAAACAAAGTCAGCATCAAAATAAGCAGGGGGCTTGAAATATGGTGCTAATTTTAACTTGCACTGTCAGCAGTTGTAAGGCTGCAAGGCAATCACTTCCATATGCCAACATGCAAGTGTCTCAACAGATTTCATAAGGAAAACAATGATCATTAAAAGTGATGTCTAGCTTATGTACAGCAATGTTAAATTGGTTAAGAAAATATAAGGATAAATTCACTTTATAGAGATCTCTGTCAAGTTATAGTGTTTTTTTTTTATTAAGACAAACATAAATTCATGTGTCCCATTTTAAACAGAATAGTCTAGATTCCTGCTTCCATAAAGGGGAAAGGATAAAGGGAGAATGTCTTTCTGAAAAGTAAGTTTAGGTAGATCATAGGCATACACATCACCTTAACATCATGGTTGCCCTAATAGGTGACACTAGCAGATAAAAGGACATATACAAGAAGGGACAAGGATTACAAGAAGTTGCCAATTGGATTTGAATTAGGGACACAAATAAGGCCATGCCATTCAGAACACAACATTTTAAAGAGAAAACATTTTTTTACAGAAATATTTTATTGGTGGTAAAATAGGATTAAATGGGAGATGAGTAGAATCAGGATTGCTTCTAGGGCAAGTGTATTATTTATTAGTTAGTTATTGATGACATGATGGTACACTGCACAAAGAAGAGGGACTGTAATATGGGTTATGTTGAGATTTTCTTGGTGTCATTCATGCCAACCAAAACAAAAAAGAGAAACTGATACATGTTCTTCGCTTAACTGTATTTAAAAGATGCAGAATTTGGATATCACATGTTTTTGTTGGAACAACAAGGAGACTTGCTGTACAGTGATATATCCTAACTAGTAGTAACTCTTGGCATGTATTGCAAGCATTGTTTTTTATTTCAACCCGTTTGTTAAATTTTAATTTGGGATTTAGTTTCTCTGTTTATACAGAGCACCTTGATTATACGCGTCTGTGATAAAAAAGCTGAATGTAATTTACAGTGTTTATATTGAAAAGCTGCTATTGACATATTTGCACTGTGCGAGTAACGGCCGTTAGAGCTGCAATAAATCTGGAATTACTGCTACAAGAAAAGCATCTATAAACCACATACCTATCATATTCTCCAATTAAAAATGTCAGCAGTTCTGGGGAAGAGCCCTTCCTGTTAGATAAATTAGTATTAGGAAATTAGAAAATACAGCAAGTAGTGGGCTTTTAGTATGCCTCTTTAGCCTGGTCAAAAATGTACCCCAACCTGCCATACTCAAAGACAATTCAATATACAGAGAGCACATAAATAACCTGTATAACCTATACACAGTTTTTACAAGAAGAAATCAACCATCAATCAAAGTAATATCTCTGTAGAACTAAAAGCCCATGCACACTATTTGGTAGCCACCACCCCATTTGTTTTACCCAGGGCTTCATCAGGACAAACAAACAGATGATAAGGTCGATAAGGTCATAAGAAATAAAGGTTTGTATGATTGTGTGTTTGTGAAGAGCTGATTTCTATCTATATTTATTTACAATGTTTCTTAGTTGGTTTAGAGGTTTTGCCAGTGTCGGACTGGGAGGCCAGGGGCCCACCAGCAAACCTTAGATCGTGGGCCCACTTTTCAAACTGTTATTGCTCCAAAAATTCACCAGCCTGACATAATTTCTGTAATTTGTCGATTTACTAACGGGCACAGGCGTAACTTCACCAGTGAAAGAGACTGACGCTGGGACTCATTCGCACTCAATCACCAGGCAAAGTTGCGCTCTGGCGAAGGGACTTAACTGCGCAAATTCACTAAGATGCAGATTTTACTGAATGTTACCTCTTCAGACCAGGCGAAGTGCAAAAGAGTAGATAGGACTTCCTCGAACTTTAGTTGAACATTTTTCTAAGTCACAAAAAACACTGGTGTCTTTTCCTTTTTTCAGGGTGATAGGCTGCAAAGAAGCGTAAAAATGTTTTGGGGTAACCCGCTTCCCCCCTACATAGAAGCAAGAGGGCCCACTGACACCTGGGCCCACCTGGAGTTTTCCTGGTATCCCGGTGGGCCAGTCTGACACTGGGTTTTGCAAGTTTGGAAATGTTTTAAAGGTCCTCTGAGGCTCATTCCCCAAACAGAACAATGAAAAGAGGCCATGTCATGTGTACAGTAGAGTCTGTGTCTGATTGGCTCTTAAGCTGTTTGGAAAGTGCACCTGTATGGCTGCCAGTGTATTGGGAGTGCTATTGCATAAAGGGATTCTGTCATGATATTTATGATGTAGTTTTTATTTCTAAATGACACTGTTTATACTGCAAATAATTCTCTCAACCATATAAAATGTCATTCCTGAACCAGCAAGTGTATTTTTTTAATATGGTGTGTAGGCAGCCATCTCAGGTCATTTTGCCTGGGCATGTGCTTTCAGAAAGAGCCTGCACTTTAGGATGGAACTGCTTTCTGGCAAGTTGTTGTTTCTTCTGCTCAATGTAACTGGATATTTTTCAGTAGGCCCTGGATTTTACTATTGAGTGCTCTTCTTATATCTAGCAGGCAGCTGTTATCTTGTGTTAGGGAGCTGCTATCTGGTTACTTTCCCATGTTAGGCTGCTGGGGGAGGAATGGATGGGGTAATATCACTCCAACATGCAGTACAGCAGTAAAGAGTGACTGAAGTTTATCAGAACCAAAGTCACATGCCTGGGGCAGCTGGGAAATTGACAATAGCCCCATGTCAGATTTCAAAATTAAAAAAAAAAATCTGTTTGCTCTTTTGAGAAATGGATTTCAGTGCAGAATTTTGCTGGAGCAGCACTATTAACTGATGCAAATTGAAGAAAAAAACATATTTTCCCATGACAGTATCCCTTTAAGATGCTTAAGAACCTGAATTATTTTTTGGAAGTAGAAAAATAAATATTGGGAGACGAAACAAGATCAAATAATTAAACACAGCCAAGTTAAAAATATCAAACAAAATGTCCCTTGCAATGAGAAGGTCTAATAAAAAGAACCTAGCCTCCTTTAATAATTGATATACCACATCAGAAGAATACTGTATGGAGAAGGCTTTGAATTTAATCACCAGCTGCGCTTAGAAAATGATGGTACAAAACTGATTGTGTATCCAAAAAATGTTTTATTCAAGTTAAAGAAAAAACCTGGCACTAGTTCTATCTGCTGTTTTGAAAATGCCTGCAATTTCATGGTAAACCCCTGGCTTTTCAGAATGGTTAATACATATTTTTACTTATTTCCTGTTTTTATTAACTAAAAACAGTAGTGAATAGTAAATACACAATTAAACTCAAGTTTCTAGTAAAACATTTTTGAAACAGGACAGATTTGCTTGTTAAACTATGGCCCTGTGACTCGCTGATAAATAGAAAAGCCACTAGATGCTTTTAGAAGGCTTATAATGCCATCTCCTATACTTAATTCCACAAAACAAACCATCTCAGATCACAATACCACAGTTCAAAGGCTGAAGCAGGATAATATCTCAGACCAGATATATGATCTGCTACAGAAAAACATACAACCCAGACAACAGGGCTCATTTATGAATCCATCATAGTATAGGTATGGGTATATAGAATTTAATTAAAAGTAGGGAGGGGTGTGTGTATGGATGCTGCGTTTTCATTTGGAGGGGTTGAACTTGATGGACTTTGTCTTTTTTCAACCCAATTTAACTATGTAACTATGTAACTATCATAAATCGCAATGTTTTTTTACCCATAGTTCAGTGTGTATTGCCATAGTTCCAGTGTAATTAAAATGATAGCTTCCTACCAAATAACATCAGTTCTTCTACAAAAATGTATTTTTCCAATTGCTTACTCTGCATTCTTATTTCATTCTTTTACTTACCATGCATACGCCCCCTTAATTTTTTTTAAAGGAAACCTACACCCTTCCTCTCCCAAGCTGCCATTAGATGTTAGGGCATGTCATTAGTGATTTACCAAATCCATGGGTTTGGGATTTGGCTGTATTCGGATTTTTTTAGAAAAAGGTTTGGCTGAATACCAACCTAAATTTGAATCCTAATTTAAATATTAGCATACAACTGTTATCATCTATCGTTTATATCTATCATTTATAACTGTTTTTATATTGGTTTTCCTAAAAACTCCTAGAAAAGACTTCTAGAAGTGTTCTGTGTAACTAAAGTGTAAGCCACGGAACTAAACCAATATGATCTAAAAGTCCTCATCCTCAAAATATGTGCAGTATAGATTTAAAAATCCTGTCAAATTATTTTAGAAATGAAGTTTTCTTGTACTGGACTGCTCTTCTGAGTTCTCTTTGGACACATCTGGTGGGATGGAGTTATGTGATAATGGAAGCATAGATTTCTTTGGTTTTCAGACCATACCTTTTGTTGTTTAAACATATTGTTACAACACATTTAGTTCATAGAAAATACAGCAGGCAATGACTGACTGTTCATCTGTATGGCACACATAGTATACAAACAATTGTCACAAAACAAAATTGTCACAAAACAAACAGATGGAGAGAGGGGGGCTGAAGTAAAAGGAGGTTGTTGAGATAAATCATCTTTATAACAGTGTGTGAAAAGTGGATGCTGTGTGGGAGGAGAAACAGCAAGAAGCTTAAAGTCGCATAAGGATTGTTGCAGTGCACTAGAGGGTTTTCATGTTTTAAGAAAGACTTAAAGCAACAGTATTGCGCATAACTGGGCTTTTGTATGTATTGAGCTGTGATTTGAGCTTTCACTATTCTGTTTACAACAGACAGGATTTATTTCTCTCTGACAGGTCAGTTTTTGTTAAATATTTATATGTAGCAAATAAAGCAGCAGCACTCCGGTATTTTTGAAAAATTTGCAAAACTTTACTCAAATGCCATAGGCTATGGCATTTGAGTAAAGTTTTGCAAATTTTTCAAAAATACCGGAGTGCTGCTGCTTTATTTGCTACATGTATACTTTGCCCTGGCAGGGGGTACGGCTTGCACCCGGGGCTGCAAGGAGCCTAATCCGCTTTTGAAGCACACTTTTTCTACATTTTTGTTAAATATTTATAGAGACTAACAAACTCTGTCATCAACGTTAAACGCTTGTGGCCGAGCCAGTGTAGACTGGCTAAAAAATACTTTTGTTTGCTTGCTCCAAAAAGAGTCAGTGGTCTGAAATATCTTTGTTGTGTTACATACCAACACAACAGCCTCAATAGAAATATATAGCACCACTTGTATTGTGTGGTCTGTATTTCTTAAATAAAAATTATAAAGGAATTCTATAGATACACTTTGTTTAGGTTGTGATATCTGTGAGAATATATATATAGCCTATGGAACCAGATAATAATTTATTCCAGGTTCATACTACTGGGGGTGGGGGGTTTGGTCTTTCTTTTTTCCCTCACTTGCTTTCAGATGTACAAGCAATATAAATATGTATTACTGGACAGGAGTAGCAATTGTCCAAATACAAAATAAGACCAGCGCCTGTGGCAACAGAAATTAGAGACTAATATGGTGTAGCATGTTTATTTAAATGGGCGCAGTGTTTAATTGCGTTAATTATAAGGAAAATAGAGACTAATATGGTGTAGTATGTTTATTTAAATGGGCACAGTGTTTAATTGTGTTAATTATAATGGTGCATATTTTTCCACCCTTACAATCCACACCAGAATTGGGATTAAGATTATAAACTCCTGATGGTGAACATTTTTTGTGTTTCATCCCATTAACCACAAAACAACCTCCACCAAATGGCCAAAATGCCTACTTACCAACCAATGGTGTAGCGTGTAATATGGATTCCCACACAGGTCTCCCTCCAGCTGTACACGTATCTCCAGACTCAAAAGATGGGGATAAAGACCAAAAATAGTGTAATACTATTTTATTAAAATATATTTCATTAAAACAATTTCACTCATATTTTCACTCTTTAAAACAATCACATGTAGTCTTTATTGGGTGCTGTTTGTTCCCAGGGATGACTCTGCCGGCTTCTTTTCAGCCCACCTCATGGTAATTCCTGCAACCCTATGCGGTGTCTCCTTCGTCTAACGTGTTTTGCTGATAGTTTCAGCTTCCTCTGAGGAACTCACCAACTGCAAGTTCACTGATATTTATTAAAGAAAAACTAGTATAGACCTCTGCAGTTGAGTGAAAATGAGGGCAGAAAGAACTAACAAGTCCTTGAAAGAGGCCAAAGGTCAGTGGCAGGCAGCAGACAAACAAAATCCAAAAACAGGCCAGAGTAAGGAGGTAAGGAGACAGGAAACACACAGGAAGACAGGATCAGGAACACAGGATCAGGAACACAGGATCAGGCATACAGGATCAGGAAGACAGGATCAGGGAGACAGGATCAGGAACACAGGATCAGGAACAAGGTCAAAAATCAGGATCAGGAACAAGGTCGCAGATTCAAGGACAAGTACTCAGCATTTGGAGTCAGCAGATGGCCATTGATCCAGCAGTGAGGAGACGGGGAAGCAGACTTAAAAACAGCCCTTTAATAAGTTGTAGCCCGCAGAAGTTTTCTGTCAGGGGGCAGGCTGCTGCCACACTGCCTCAAGCAGGAGGAGCAGTGTCAGCAATACAAAAGGTGTCAGCAATACAAAAGGTCCCTAGTTTGAAACCAGGGAATACCTGACACCCACTCATATGTACATGAAAGAGGTAAGTGTTTGGATGGCTGGCAGCAGCCCCTGGAACTCCCCTGCTCACAGACATTTCTTCTGCATGCTCAAGTGCACCTTAAACCATGCACATCCCAGTGGCAGTAGTAAGCACTGTAGGCTTAGGATTTTAATGTGATTTTTCCTGAATGGCTTTCTTTGTGAACCTGACCCACAGATACTGTATTTGATTTGATTACCTTACACTAGCACATGTGGGACAGTCAGATATGCTGATTGCGCCATCAAAAGTATTGATTGAATATCCTTGGAGGAACTATATAATCTTATTCAACCTTCTGTGAGCCTTTTTTGCTTATTAGATTTAATGGAGAAAGCTTTAGAGTATTTCCCCAAATCTAAAAAAAAAATCCACCTTGCTCTTCCATTTATAGTGCCACAGTAAATAGTTTTGCGAAGTTAAAACAGGTTTGAGCCTGCCCTTGAAACTAAAGCTGTCAAATTTATAGTGTTTCAAAGAGCAGGATAATAATTACTCCAGTTTGTACAGAAGTCGGACTGTTTGTTATTTGTAATTTCTGATTATCCCCATAACGGCTGTGTCAATACAGGCTATGTTATGGGTTTGTTAGTTAGGGATTTTGAAGAGCTCTGTTTAAACAGATACAGAGGTTTAGCTTTATCGGAAATTAAATGATCACCATTTTTATAAAAGTATACAGTTCCTTTGTTATACAGTCACCAGCTGGTGCGCAGGGGTAGCCACCATGTTTGATTCTGAACTTGTTTTTTTCCTCCAAAATGTGCCCAGTTTCTTATCACAGTGAATAATTATATTCAAGGAAATGGAGAGTTAAAACACAATAGGTATCGATTATGCAAAGGCAGTTGAATATAGTTTGCCACAATTTTTTCACAAATTTACGCCATTTACTGTATACCTTCTAAAGCTGCTCCTTACATTTCTACAAGGTCACCTACGTAGATCCTAGAATGTGACAGTAACTTTATGGTTCCCACAATGGGCTGTACCAATTGATGCAGTGAACTTGTGACTGAAGAATTGGGTTCAGATGTAATTTTGAGGCTAATCATTGGCATGACAACACCCGGGAAGGTTTTTATTGAAATTGGGTCTGATTCATGTTGCAAGTATGTATGTTTTACCACATCAGACTGCAATGAAGCTGGAGTTCTGGTGAAAACAATGCATTGTTGGTAAAACATGGTGACTTGTGCCCAGAGTTGCACTTTACACATTGCACTGCTGCTTATAAATGAGATCATGTACAATTGTAGTAGGGAGGAATATTGTCATGTCACTTGTGTATAACCCTCTTTTAGAGTAGGAAGTATGGGATGCTTTATCTGATCTGTATAATTCCCCTGCACAGTGTCTTTCCCAACAAGCAATGGGACTTATTATAAATGGACCCTTGAATTAATCTTCTTCTTCAGTTGTTTGCTTGGCATGAAGAGGAGGCAACATGTGGTGCCATATTGTGTATCGGTTAACTTTATGGTCGGTTCAGGCAGCGTTGCCATCATGAATCAGGGGGCTCCATACTACTAAACTAGGAGGGCCCTTCCCCCAAGGGGCCCTAATTATTATTCCATTAGTCACCTGGGACCCAGTGTGGAGAGCCCAGACAACATAAAACAAAGTATAATGTATAACCTCTATCATTATTATCATATTATTTTAAAACCCTGCCCATGATGCTCAAAACAATTTTATATGTTTCTATGGGGTCCCTTCTGCTACTCCTTCCTTCAACCAATGATACATTTGAGCTGCAAGCCATACTGTATATACTGGTGAGAATACAGGCTTGCTGGAAACATATCTTTAATTTCAGTATTTCATTATTGCCATTCTAACAATCGAATATGTGCCTTGCAATGAATGCCTGTTTCTCCAGTACTGACGATGTGTTCGCCTTTTAAAGCATACATGAAAACACATATAATTAATATATTGTTAACTACTGTAGATAATAAACTTTTTCTTTCAGACACCTTTACAGAGAGAGATTGGCCCCACAGATAAAAAAAAAATGCCCAAATGTATTTTAAAGCATTTCTGAAGGTCCTACATTATTTTAACAAATAAAAAATGTGATACCTGTATGAATATTTCATGATCTGTGATACTAATCTTGTTCTAAAGAAGTATATATTGCAGAATATTGTTTCCCTGATGGGTCATTCTTTTTACTTCAGTTGCAATAATGGAAGACAAGGATATGTGTTTCCCTTGAGCCGGGCTCGGAGTTACTTAGTGAAATAACATTACTGCTGTAAAGTCCCAGCTTCTATATTATTTTATTCAAAGCCACTCTAGTTACAATAAAAGGTTAGTGCTGCAGTATAAATGTATTGCAATCACTTTACATATTAAATCAATATAAGGAAGAGAGGAGCACATTTGCACATAACTGCTGAAGACTAAGCAAGGAAATATTCATCATCAAGTGATAATGTATATTATTATTATCATCATACTTATTTACATAGATCCCCAAATGTTGTGCATCACAGTTCAGTTTAGTTGGGTCTTGATTTGTCATTGTTTTTTTTTATTGAACATTAATAAATTAATTCTCAGTTTTAACAATCTTATTTCCACATTGGATCAATATGTTCTAACCTGTGCTATCTTCATAATAATGTTGAGGCCAGATTTAATCTAACAAGGGTATCCTGATATTTTCCTAATAGTCAGGAAGCATTTAGTAATAATGCCAGAAATTATACTGCTAGAAATACTTCAGAAAACCCTGGTTAGATTAAATCAGGCTTTACATTAATTATTCAATTAACACAATATGCTACTTTACTTTGACCATTTTTTATTTTGACCATCAAAAGGGTATCACCATATTTGATTCACATTAAAAAAAGGCTGCTGCATTTATAGTTGTGTAGGGAGTAGTGATGGGCGAATTTGCACTGTTTCGGTTCGCCGGAAAATTTGCGAATTCGCGAAAAATTCACAAAACGGCGCCGGCGTCTCGTTTTGGACGCCAGCACCAGTTTTTGACGCCAGCGCCCATTTTTTTTACGCTGGCGGTCGTTTTTATTCGACGCCGGTGAATTTTTTCGGGTGAATTTTCGTGGGCGTTTCGCGAATTTATTCGCTGGTGCCGAATCGCGCAAATTCGTCGCGAATTCGTGCCTGGTGAATAAATTAGCCCATCACTAGTAGGGAGAAAAAGTTAGGTGGTTTATGAGATCATTAGTTTTTTAGGGGAGTAACAGGGGCCTTCCAAAAGCTAAGACTTTAAACCATACTGTATACACTGAAAGCTCTAAGCGGGCTTTTTTTACTATGGTGAAGGATGAATATGTTGCAGGACTGTACCCATACACTTAGCACTTGTGCTCCTGCCCTTAGTTAGGACCCGATGGTTTATATTTTCACAGTGATGATATGCACAAAACATCCCTGTACTTAACACCTGTATTGAGTGGAATACAAGATGGGGCATCCCGAGGGATGCCAATATTCTGCCCACTGCATACAAAGGTAAGGAGCAATATTTTGTATACTCCAACTTGGCGATGGCAAGGTACAGTATGGGCAAGAAAACATGAAAACGACTAATGGACTTTGTATCCTTTAGTACAAAACTGTATGTATAGATATTTTTCATTATATTGTGCTACTCGTATATGCAGCAATGTAAAGCAAAACATTAAATTATTAGAAAAAAAACAGGGGTCATTAATGATTTAATAAATACAAAGTACAGTTACATTAAAGATTAAATGCCAAGAGAAATAGCGCCAAGAGGAAGGGAATTCCTGCCACCTAGAGCTTACATTCTAAGTTGGACAAACTGGACACAGTTAACATTAAAAGGGATGGTCACCTTTTGCAAAGTCCTATGTACCAAGGTGGCGGTTACTTTGAGCTATCCCCTCATGAGAAGGAGCCCCTCCTCTGCTGTGTAAATGCCAAGAGTGATAGCAGATATCAATCTTCTATTAGTGACTGCACAGCTCTATGCTCTACTTCACATGTCCTCTCACCACACCTGTCCCTTCACAGCCTGTCAGATCTCTGCTACACTAGTGAACAGTATGCCATAAAGCCCTGGTGTTTATGGTAAGCACAAATTTTATTTATAATATGCCAACCATGGATAGGGGCCCCAGGAGAGTAAGCTAGGGGGAAGCCAGTGTAGCTGAAGGGGCCATGACTAGAGGATGAGTAGGACCTGTTTAGTATTATTATTTATTAATTAATATACTGTTTCTTACAAATCTGTTAAGCTTCTGAAATATATCCGTAAATGTCACCAGTACCTTTATTGTTTTATTATATTGTTAAAGGAGCTCTGAAAAGCACAATGAGAGTTCCAATTATATTTGTTCCCAAAGCAGGAGCTCCTAAAAGTTTCAAGAAAATGGATCAATAAATAAGTAAGTCAATTCAATGTGTCAGGTACTTTTAATATCATGAAATATTTGACAGGAATAGAAAGTCACACTATTAAGGATTCCATCAGCCCTCCTGTGCTGTTCATAGCACTCAGGATCATAGTCAAGTTTTCAAATAGGAAATGTGGAATCAGATACATATAGTATCATTAGATCTGCTCATTTGACCCAATAGCTACACTCTTAGTAAGTCAAATGGCAAGGTACAGTTCTGGATCAAGTCTTCTAGCAGTCATAAAAATGGCCAGTAAATATTCCCCACATGTCCAGTTGGAGCTTGCTGTATTCCAAGTTAATTCTTAATGGAAATCTGCTAGTTTTAAGGCATTCATAAGCAGATGTTCCCCTATTTGATTGAATACTTTTAAGATAACACTTTGTCTCTCTGCAGGATTTTTGTAATTGATGATCCAGTACTGGTCTTACTGGGAATCCACAAGAGTAGGGTGGGATGGATTCCTACATCTGTAGGCCAGGTTTTCAAGAGGCCCTAGGCCTATTTAGTACACCTGACGAGGAGCAGCAGGGCTGAGTGTGTGAGAAAACTGCTTGAGCTCTAAGTGTCAGGAGAAAAAGACAGACATTTATTTTGTGTTAGCCAAGAGGCTGGAGTTTTCTGTTAAACTGCTTCTTCAGTTACCTTTCAGGTGAAAACTCATGGACGAGATTCAATTTGAGTTGCAATTCTATTCAGAAAATCTAATCTCGCTCTTTATCATGTGAAAACTCTATGGAAAAAAACTGGAACTGAATTAGGAGAAAAGTTTTTTCTCTTCAAATTGACTCTCATCCATGAGTTTTCACTTGATAAATCGTGAGATAGCTTTTGCTCATCGAATTGAATCTGACCTATTATTTTTGATTTTCATAAAAAAAAAAAAAAAAATTGAAGGCTACCTGCTGTAATACCAGTAACGTAACTATTCAGCATCGTGCTAGGGTGCAAACCCCCCACCACCCCCTCCGGAAGCGACTCGTCTGAGGAGGTGTGGGCCCTGGTACAATTGCACCCCCTGCTCCCCCAGTAGTTCTGCCACTGTGTAATACCCAGCACAGGTATGGTAGGTGCACCCTTGTTGGTAGGGTTTGTGATATGCATACATCCTGCTGCTTAGCTCACATTAATATTTTAGCCTGAAGCAGCGGGGAGAGGTGGGCTAAAAGTATCCAAAAAGCCCTTCACGTGCAAGACATGCAACAGAAAACCTTCTGAAACAGAAGTAATTTACTTTCCTCATGCCATATACATAGCACTGCCTTAATACCACAAGCAAGAGGTTAACAAGGGGAATAACAAAGGGAATTATGTTGCAGAAGGCTTTGTGTTGCTTTTTGGCTCCTTTTAGCCCATCTCACCCTAACCAGGTTTGGTTCTCTGCTTCGCTACTCCACAAGTCCTACCCACTCAGAAGCCATGTTCCAAAAACTTGCACTGATGAGATCTAACAAGATTGAAACAGGCTGTCTGTAAGTTTGGATATACGTCTCTGAACTAGTAGGCTGTATCTGTGTTATAAAACCAGTGGTTCTGGATGCACAGAAATACAATTGAAGCTTCAAGCTGAGGAGATCTTTTGAAGAAATAGCAAAATAATATCTAGGTTGGCACTTTATTCACAAAGTGTTCATTTTAACATAGCGGTGACATTATTTGTTAGGAACCCCTAGTTAATGAAATTATATATTATATATTGCTCCAATATCTTAAACTATTTCTAAGTATTCCTTGCTTGGGGTTGAGCCTACACATTAGTCCTGCTAAATATAAATATTCAAATCCAAAACAGTATATGTTTACACTATTGTTATAACACAAATAAATAACATTTAGCTGCTGGAGGCAGCACATGCGTTAACAAAAGCATATATATTATGCTGTGCAGTATAGTACACCATACATCACCAAGCTTCCTTGGGTAAAAAAAAACTACTTAAAAACTTTGTTTTTTCTTGTGCATAATAAATATGCCCATAACTGTACTGCACATGTGTAAGTGGGGAAAGCTTGGGAAAGGTAATGTTGTTAGTTTAGCAATTTTTTTCCAGGGAAAAAACTTAGCAACTGGATTCAGTGGGGAGTGCCTAGCCTATTTGCATCCCCCAGTGAATCTGGGTTTTTCTTGTCTCTTATATTTGCGTGATTTAATGTCACATAGTGGCACAGATTTCACATATTTATGAAACAGCAATGGTACCAAAGTATATGAACCTTTCCTGACGGTATTCGGTTGCAGTGTATCATGTAAGACACTTGCATTGATCCTGGGTCTATATACTATATGTATGTAGCGCTATAGTAAATTGAGTGCACCTAACTCTACTATGGGCTTCACTCCTATTACATATGCTCCGGATGAGACCTTAAATCTTAGGGAGTGAGCCTTCGCATCGAGGTGGAAGCAGGGTGTAGTGCAACTGTAACTGTAATCAGGGTGCAAAGAATTGGGCGCCAGTGGTTCTTATAACTTAACCAAATAACAGATTTATTGAGCACAGTATACAATCCTCAGTGGAGTGTACATAAATCAGAGCAATGCAGGTTCATACAGTATATTGAATAGGCAGTACTCACAACACCTTTGGTCAGTATGATTCTCCTCAGAGATAGGAACAATACATGCAGCTTTGAGGAGGTACACCCAGTTTTCAGCCTTTTCCCTAAGTGGAACCTGAGGGGAATCTATCTACCCTAGGTCTGTACACTTAGTCCCTACTTCTGGGCAATGAGTACTCTGGGATCTTAATCCCACTACAATCCTCGTAGGAGCCTCAGACTGCTCAGCTACATAAACTGACTGACTATCACTCCTAGAGTGATCTATAAGTGTGAGTAACCTATTCTTACTAGACCTGACCTGTCTAGGTTCCAACTCGAGCTCTGCCTCCTGCACAAGCTAGAGCCAGCACAAGATGGACCCTGAAATCTGCCTTCAGAGCCTTTTTATACTCTAGCCCAGCCCCCTGCTGGTCACTAGGGGCAACAGCAAGAGTCAACAGTACCCCTCCCAACTGTATTTTAGGACCCATTTAGGTGTCCATAACATGGAGGGACTGCCTGCACAAAATACTAGGGGTGGCTATTCTACACATCCCTACATGTATATATAGAATGTCTGTAAACACGATTGCCAGCAAGGAACTAAAGAGAATCATTGGACTGAGAAATATATTGATCATTGCACTTTTTTTTTTTTACACAATATTACAAATTGTTGTCTGGCATAATTTTTTTGTTTTTTTTTGATGACAGTATCTCATTAATGAACCCTTACAGTACATGTTGTTAAGGCTGTGCCATTTGCAAACACTATAGACTGAAATTTCAATGTAGAAAAGCAATTTCAACAACGACAAGGGCACTTTGTTAGCTTAAGACGCTATATTCCAATTAATTTCAAAGAACTTTTGGAAGCACCCCGAGTGTAAAAGAAGATCATATATTGTATATGGGTATTCTTATCGCACATTATATGCATATTTAAAGCTGTCTTACATGTCCAGCAGCTTTAAAGCAATGGGCAGTGTATATCACTATTAAATTCATGCTTCCCTAGATCTCATAACAGCTTGGCAAGCAAGAGCTTGTTACATAGATAAAACCATTTCTAGGTAAGTTAATTAAGTCATCTAAATTAATAGTATGTCATCACCTGCTTTAAGAACTCCAAATAAAGCTTTATTGAAACACCATTTTTGTTCCTAATTGTGCCTAATTGTACAACTGCTTAATGTTAATTGCCTTTACAAATTCTCTACCAGTGTGGCTCATCAGCTTGGTTGGTCAAGATACAGTAATAACCTGCATCACTTTGCAATCACAGAAGAAACATGATTTAATTGCATTTTGTAATGTATTTTATTTTGGCTAGGAATTAATTCAGAGACTTCTTGTAATGTAGCCAGAGAACAAGTGAGTTCTATCAGTAGTAAAACAAATTGCATAAGCAATGGAGCCTTTTTGCAGTGAGAAGCTGTCTGTATAAGCTTGAGCTAGTTCAGATTTCTGTTCTATGGTAACCTTACCTTGTATATATACTAATGCTGATTAGCATTCAATCCCCCTTTTTAAGAAATACTCAACTGATGTTCTTGGAAAAGTCATACAATGCACCCAGAAACATTGAAGTATTATGCTCTGAAAAAGTTGCGACATCACCTCGAAAAAATGCCCATTCACTTTGATGAGTCTTGTTGCTAAAGTGAAACAGGACAGATTAGCTCATCACTACTTAAAGTATGTGTATGCATACAAAGCATACCCTGTAAAACTGCTGAGCTCTGTCACATGTTTAATTCTTTCTCCCCTATGCAGATGAAATGAGAAGAATTTGACCTAAAAACATGGCACAAAAGCTCTCCACACCGCTCACCATAGACTAGCATTGTAATTGCTTTGTGTAAGTGCTTGATTGTCAGCTTCAAATGCATCACTATGTATAATAACATTTAATAGCAATATATATTGTATATATATATATATATTAAAGCTGTTGATCAAAGTGTCAACTGTTCCAA